>NW_025062489.1:1435000-2035000 GCF_018153295.1 Drosophila grimshawi | reverse complement strand
GTGGGTGTGTGTAACATTGAATGCATGATTGAATGAATATGAATTCTGAAAAAAGCTGCAAGCGATACTTCATATGGGATAAATGCCAGTTTCCTTAGTCAAGATCAGATTCGGCGGAGTCGTCTTCAAGGGGCGCAAGGCGATGTTGTGAAGCGAGGTTCGGAAGAGGCTGCCATGGATCGAAATTAACCTCGCTGAGGGAGTTTAATCCTCCTGGCAATGAACCCGGATCGTATTCGCTTGGACTAAAGTACTCCGTATCCAATGGAATGCCTACATCCAACTCGAGGCTGCTGTCAGGAGAAGCAGCATACTGAAACCCATTGGCATGCTTTATTGAGACGTGACAAGCCAGATTGTTGATAGGTGGTATGCGCTCCAGGGAGACGGCGACGCAGAGGGGACAGATGACCAACGTGGAGTCCTTGCGATGCTTGGTCTGCACATGCTCCACCAGCTCCTGGTCGGTGTGCCCCATCTTGCCGCAGAAGGGGCAAGTGAAGCTGTCGGCGAACAGCTCCGTTATCTCTTCGCCGGCAAAGAATAGCTCGCGTGCAGCACGATCCAGCAGGCACTGGAACGGATGAGTGCTGCTATGAGTACCCGTTTCCACCTTATTCTCATAGCATCCGGCGCACAGATCGTAGTCGTTGCACCGCAAGCACTTGTAACGGTGGTGCACCATTTTGGTTGCCTCGCATCCATCGCAAATCACATTCCAATGCATTTCCATTCTGTTTTCTGTGTGGTCTTAGGTAAGCCAATTAACTATCGCCTATATTCACCGTGCCTTAAACAGTCCTGCTTTAATATGCTACTTATGCTCCGTTTTTGATATTTTGCAAAATTAAGAATTGATTTTGTGACTGACTCCAGACTATTCTCGGAATGACTTTTACTTTACAAAAAACTGCTGTCAAAGCTTTCTTGATTCTGTTTCTGACCATTTGAGTACTTGAGTAGGTATTGATAGAGGTGTTATCCTCATTGCACGACTTGCCGATATTTCAAGCTACCTTTATTATTATTATTAGGGGGGAAGCTGCACCGCGACCTATTTGATCTATTGTGCCCCCCTTCTGAGCTTGTAGCTCTTCCATCAGCCCTAACTCCCTTACGAACGTGAGGATCTTTGTTGGGTTGAGGTCTACTATGTCTTTGCAATTCAAAACATGCGCCCCTAGGATGCTGCTTCTTCTTCTAATTAAGGCGACACATTCTGCCAGGATGTGCATCGAGGATTCCTCCTCTCTTTCACAAAACCTGCGGAGATCGCTACATCTGGCTTGTCGGAGTCCTACTACCTCCGACCAGCTATGATGCCGTCTCTGTCTCTCCTCGTTTCTAAGTTCCAGTCGTATAGTGTGTCTCCCTATGCCACAATACGGTTCTGGTCCTGTTAGGGGCCTTTCTGCCCCCATTCTAGCTTGCTTGTCAGCCGTCTCGTTTCCCGCTATGTCCCTGTGACCCGGGACCCATCGTAGGGTGAGCCTGTTGTGAGTCCCGAGCAGGTCTAGCTTTGAACGAATTTCATGGACTACCTTCGATGTTATCTTAGTCCCCATTATAGCTTTCAATGCTGCTTGACTATCGGATAGGATGGATATATCCGTATTCCGATAGTTACGTTCTATGTTGATGTCCGCACATCTCCCTATCGCACACACCTCAGCCTGAAATATGCTGGTGTGCGTTCCCAGGGATTCATGGTAAAATACCCGAGGACCCACCACTCCAAGGCCGGTTCCCTGATTCGTGAGTGATCCATCGGTGTACCATTTTACGGTGTGCGGTTTAATGGGATGGACTTCATCCAGAGTTGTACATTCCCTTTTACTACTCATATGAACTGCGAAATTTCGCTCGAATATGTATTCGGCTACCATTTCGTCCCTAGGTTGCATCAGCAGGGGCAGTTCGTTTTAAAGGAGTTGGGCATCTTTATGGCTTAGGATATGGTTGCCCCCAACTCCTTCTGCTGATATCCTGAGAAGCGTAGCTTTCTGCTTGAGCCTTATGATATGGTGGAGTGGTGTGAGCTCCATTAAGGCTTCAAGGGCCATTGTAGGACAGGTGCGCATAGCTCCTGTCATACATACGCAGGCCATTCTTTGCAACTTTTGGAGTTGTTTCTTCACGGTGATCATCCGTGCCCATGCAACCACCCCATAGGTTAACATGGGTCTTACTACCATCAGGTACAGCCATCTTAATATCTTTGGTGATGTACCCCATGACTTGCCGGCAATACTACGACATGTATAAAGCACCCTGGAGCACTTTAATATCGTGTTTTGCACATGGGTACCAAAGTTAAGTCTGCTGTCAAAAGTGGCTCCCAGGTATTTGACCTCCCTAATTGTTTCTAGTAGGGTCCCTGAGAGCCATATTTGTCTCATCCTCTGTAACTTATGTCGTCTGGTAAAGGGGACGATGACTGTTTTCGTAGGGTTTAGGTTGAGTCCAACCTCCCTACACCAGTCATACGTTATCTTTATCCCTGACTGGACTATGTCACAGAGTGATTGTTCAAATTTGCCTCGCGCTATGATAACAATATCATCGGCATAACCTTGACATTGAATACCACTGTAGGCAAGTCTGTTTAGTAGTTCGTCTACTAACAGACTCCAGAGTAGCGGAGACAAGAGATGTGTTATCAAAGGCACCTTCTATACCTAAGAAGGCGCACAGTGCTACTTCCTTATTATCAATTGCTGCACTCAAAGTACGTCGCAGCTGATAAAGTGCTGTGTCCGTGGACCTGCCTACTCTGTATGCATGCTGCATTGGGTGCAGCGGCCTTTGCTTAAGCAAAGTGCTTCTGATTTTATAGTCCACCAGCTTTTCCAACGTTTTCAGTAAAAACGATGTTAAGTTGATGGGTCTGAAGGACTTTGAGCTGGTAATGTCTTTCTTCCCTGCCTTGGGGATGACGACTACCCTAGCTCTTCTCCATGCGCCCGGTATGTATCCGAGGGCTAGTCTACTTACTAATGCTTTCCTAATACGGGAGAGAAGTATTTCTTGTCCCGTTTGAAGGAAGGCTGGCGATATGCCGTCCATTCCAGGGGACTTATAGGGTTGGAATGTTCCAACTGCCCAATTAAGTCTCTCCCTTGAGACTGTCGACTTGGCGCATGCCCAGTCGTCAGTTGACGGCCTGTATCTACTTTCCCTCTCGATAGCCTCTTCCTGCAGGGGTGTACTTCCTGGGAAGTGTGTCTCGAAGAGTAATGATAGTTTCTGCAGATCAGTGCTCGTAAAGGAGTTATCCCCACGCTTCAGTGCTAAATTCGCATCAGGCGCTCGTTTCGCCAGTGCTCTATGGAGCCTGGCGCCTTCGCCTGTGCTAACTATGCCTTTGCAGAAGTTTCTGTAATTCTTCCGTTTGGCCTTCCTTATCTCCTTATTATAGGAGGTCAGGCTCTCACGGTACTGCTCCCATATTCCGTCCCTCTTTGCCTTATTGAAGAGACGACGTGTCGTTCCACCATGGGGCATCTTTTTCCATGTACTTTTTCCCTACCGGGCAGTTATCCTCAAATGCATTGGTTATGCATTTATTGAGCTCACCAATAGCCCTGTCAAGCTCTAGCGGCCTTCTGGGTATACCAGACAGCCCGTTGGCTAGGGAAAGTCCTAGGGTCGACTTATACCCTTCCCAGTTGGTTTTTCTAGGGTTGCGACTTGGTGTGCTACCATCCGTATTTAATTTTAAATTAAATAGGATAGTCCTATGATCAGACATGGATTCCTCTTGGGAAACATGCCAGTCCCTAAGGTGAGGCTTTAGGGACCGATTGATCAGGGTGATGTCTAGCACCTCTTCCCTGATCTTGGAGACAAATGTCGGTGTAGATCCGACATTACCTAGTTCTGGATTATATTTGAAAATAAAATCAGTTAGGCACTCACCCCTTAGATTGATGTCACTGCTGCCCCATATAGTATGGTGCGCATTGGCATCGCATCCGATGAGCACCGGAATCTTCTCTTTCCTGCAATACTCCACCAGCTTCTCCATCTCAGGTGGTGGGCAGGGTGCAACCCCTGCGAAGTATGCGGATACGATAACCATAGAGACCGCGCTGCCCTTGGTGTACACCAGTATGGGAACGCAGTCTCTAGTCATGAATTCTGAAAGGATAGATCCTTACCATGATACAAGCTCTGGGTGCTGGATCTCTCCGATCCCAGATTACCTTTGAGTCGGCTGTAAACAGGCCCTTGATGCCATTGTTCACCCACGGCTCCTGTACCAGGGCCAGCCCAAGGTGTTTGTTGGTAAACATCCTTGCTAAGACCACCGAGGCTGCCTTAGCTCGGTGGATGTTTACCTGATCTACTTCTGGGGATGCTCCAGCTGACACGGTGAATGGGGTCCGGAGCCGTCTCCGTCACCGCTGCTCGCCATAGCGACGTCAGTTGCAGCTGCATCCAGCAGCTCCTCCTCCAACTCCTGCGAGGACATGGGGATGTCCCCCAGCATCTATCCCGACCACCAGGAGGGCTCCTCCTCCTTCGTTCCTCCTGGAGATCACCTTCCAGGTGTCGGTCTCGATCCCGTTCTGGCTCCTCAGCAGAACCAACAGGGATTCGGTGGACCGATCTGCACTCCTGGGACAGTACAACGTGATGCAGTGGGGCGACGGTATGTCGTCCCCCACCTTGCACTCAAGGGGCACGCCCTTCCATGATTGTAGCCTCGGCGTTGCGGTCCTCAGCCAATCGGCCGAGGTCTCATCGAAGCACTCAATTACCAGGAATCCAACCCGGAAGTGAATGAGACCACGACATCTTCACCAGACGCAATGATTTCGTCAATGATGGCCTCTTCCAACACAGATAAATCTCCGTGACTGAGCATGACCCGTGGGAAATCCACGGGCAACACGGTCACCTTTACCTTCTTTGCCATATCTGCGTAAGACAGGCGAGGCTCGGTGGGTGTCGGCGAGCTGGGCTTCGTGGCCGCTGCACGCGATGTGCTTGGGCGCAGGTCCAAATTTCCTGCCCCATTGTTCTTCAGTACCTTTGCCGCTGCCGAACCGCGGGCAACGCCCACAACCTCCGGGCACATCCTCTTGGGGGTGGCCACCGGTGGTGTGAGATTGTTGCTACGCCTTTTCAGAGCTGGCGTAGGTGCTGCAACGTCCTCCCTGGGCTCTTTGGCCTTTTTCAGGGCTTCATCAGGGGTGAGTCCCTGCTGGAGATACCGAAGGTACCACTTGACCCTAGAACCGCAGAGATTTCTCCGGTTTAGGTCATCCAGCCCACCGGGTTGACCCCTTGGTGGTGGGAACTCTCCCTTCCTTTTTGAGCGCTGGGCGCCTTGCTTCGCGGCGTTCGGTGCTGGGAGCGGTGGTCTGGGTGTACCAGCCATCGCTCTCCCATGCCTCACAGCCGGAGTTCCTTGTGTCTGTGGCACTCTCCTGTTTGTTGCTGGAGCAGCACGGTGTGGAGGATGGTCTACCACACAAGAGGGTCGTTCCGCATCAGAGGCATGACCCTCCAACTGTCTTGCGACAAGCTCCACAGGGAGATCCTGCGGTATTTTAACATATTGTTCTTTTTTCATGGAATCCCACGAGCTGCGGAGAAATATGTGTCCGCCCGGGCAGAGATCCGCAATACCCGGGTAAGGCTAAATTAGAACAGGCGGTCGACATTTGCCTGAGCTCACCGTTAGAGACTGGGCTAGTTTTTGATCCGGGCCCCCAGCCAGGCTGACTCTCGGCACGGTTCGAATAACGCCTTAGTCCGGTCCGGAGTAAGAGGAAGGGATAGGATGTGGTGGGTAACTATGTGGGGAGATACGGGGATGTTTGAGGCTATACTGTGGAAGGCGGCAACACAAGCGCCTTGTCGGTACGATCAACATTATCGCACCCGCTGTTTGTCCGGGACTGCTTATTTACGAGAAATCTCGTATTATTCGCAGCGAACCTCCCCGAGGGAGGCCGTTCGCTATCCGCAACCCGCGACCCGATTGGTGGCCTAAGCTCAGCCCCATCCGAACCATAACACAAGTTCTTAGACCAGGAAGTTACCTTTAATGGTGAGCTAGTTTCCAATAGTAACTGTGACATATATCAGTGATTATGACTGTAAATGAGATGGTAATTTATTGCTGCAACTAATCGATAATAATAATTAAGCTTTCTTTTAAATGCAATTATATACTTAATCATAGCAATCAAAAGGATGAAATCTTTAATTATTCGTTGCTGGCTCTTTCTCTCTCCTTAATTTCCAACATACATTATTTAATGTTACTGGACTTTGATAAAAAGAGATAAAACCGTCCGATAATAAGCGAATATATTCGATATGTGGATATTTAATTCTATTGCTCTCTCTCTCTCTCTCTCTCTCTCTCTCTCTCTCTCTCTCTCGCAATCTCTCTCTGTTCCTTTTATCTTCCTATCTTACCCTTATCTATCGCTGTCTCTGCTTCTCTACATGTGGGTCAACTGCACACATACTCACACACATACTCACACACATGTACGCGATAATCTCTCAAGCTCAAAATAATAAATAAATTGTAATCGAATGAAGAGAAGTTTTTTGTATGTATGCAAAATGATTTGCCTAAAGTAATTGAACTTAAAATCATGGCAAAAGGAGGAACAAGTTCAGATATGTTTATTTAAATCCGATTATTATTATAAATAAGTTCCCCTTTTAACATATATATATATACATATGTGACTATTGAATAAAATGCTATATAAGCTATAATTTTCGAATTTTCTCAATACACCCGATTTTCTAAATAAACTTAGACCATTTTCTATTGATGCCGGAAGCTCAACTAAAAATAATTATATTTGCTAGCAGACTTAATGCAGCGCCATTTGGCATGGAGTGCGATTTTATTTTGAAACAAATTAAGTTAATGGCATTTGAGCAACAGTCCAGTCAATCAATAGCAGCCGCTAAATAAAATGACGGATGACCCAAAATTGTGGTGCTGTCATATTTTATACGTCATATGTCAGTAGTTGATATAGTGCACCAGTAGTGCATGCTGAATACATATTGTATGAATATATATTGAATTTGGGATATATAAATAAATGGATATGGCATTCCAATACAAGTGACACTCATTTAGTGGGAGGCCATCGGTTGAATCGAATGGAGTCCAGCTTATTGTAGGGCGATGTGAACAATATTTTTATGTGCGTCCATCGCGAGTATTATGAATGCTTGCCAATGTTTTCCCATTGACTGTCATGTTCTATACTGATTATCTAATCCACGACATTTCATATTGAAAGTACTTGTCTAAGGCAGCTTAAGTGCATTGCGTCAAATTCAATCTAATTTACTATGTTATAGCTGTTTATATGACAACACTGCATCTTGTCGCATGGAAACAGGTATTTATCTTCAATTGGGTTCCAAAATAGATATGGAAATACTTTCTTAAAATGTTCACATTTCATCAATATTATGTCAGGTGTATATAAATGTCAATTTGAAGGCTAGATCATTGCGATTGTTGGTTTTATTGCTATCGAGAATCGATGTTTATCGATATTCACGAAACGGGGTCAATTATCGATAAAATTAAAGACGAGAGCCCATATATTTCAATTCTGAAGTCCCTTTCATTTATAGTCACTGGCCTCATGGTTAAGTCAACTCGGCTGTGGATGTTGATTTTTTAATTGGTTCGGGGCATAGAAATCATCATCGTGTGGAATCCAGATACTGTTTCTAACATACATGCATCCTTCACACTAATTAAATAGACACCCAAACAATAATATAGCTACTATATTTTGATATGCCACTTTCTATATGAACATTAAATACTTAAACATTAAGTGCACAGTTGAAGCTTCTAAGTTTTTCATTTTCAACTAGTCTCTGTAAATAAATAAATAAAAATATTTGTGTTACTTACAGTAACGAACGAACAAAAACTTTAATTTAATTTTATTTTTTATTCACTTTTCATGTGTGCTAATTTAATTAAAATGCTTGAGTATATTTATTCATGCATTCAGTGAAGCTGACTTGTATCTCCTTGTCACATTTAGTTAACTAGTTTCACACACCAAATCACACATGCTTTGACTTTGTCTTTCCTTTTCTTTGTCCCTTTCTATTTTAGCAGCTTGCTTGTAAACATTGAGCCATACAAGTTAATTTCCATTTGGTGAAACATTAAGAGCACCACAAAAAACAATGTGAGATGGAAGGCACAGGGCGTGAGGCGCCGCGTGCTTAGTTAGTTAGTTGCCCCCTTCTAGATTACACCCACATTTTTGCTGGTAATGTAGCTGGACTTGGCAGCTGGAGCTGTTGGTTGTCCTTTCATTTCTGGCCTGGTCTGGTTGTCATGGTCAGCTTCGTTGCTTTTGTACAATATTTAAAAATTCTTTTGTGCTGCGTTTATTTCTTGTTCATTGCCATATTCGCTTGGTGCGCTCTTTTTTTGTGCTCGCTGGCGCATTTTCATTTAGTTTGCATTATGTTTTAAATTGCGGCACTTGGGGCAGGACTTACACACACACACATAGCGAGCGAGAGAGAGATAGAGAAAGGGGGAAAACTTAATGAGCTTCAGCAAAACGTGTTGCGCTTTGTCCCTCTGCATCTTTTCGCATCAGTCTCAGAGCACAGCACATTTGTGTGCGTTCTGTGTGCGGTTTTTCGGATTTTTGGCTACACCATCACTAAGCAGTCAGACCTCCAGCACCATCAGCACCGCCAGCACCGCCAGCACTACCAACACCACCAGCAATGCTCTGTCGACTGGCTGACATCAGAAAGCATCTTCATTTGCTCATGCTGCGGATTTTAAAGTGCTTGTCGGCGACACAAAGACGAGTCCTTGCCCACGTCGCGACGTCTACACTTAAGTCGCTGGAGCCCTTTTAGCGACATTCAGAGCAGGCAGCTTATGTCAACATGCGTGCAAACGTACTTTAAGCATATCATCAAATAAATAACAAACAATAACTTGAACGCGAAATCCAACAGTGGATTTAGCGAGCGATATAAATTTCTATTCAAGGGGCAAAACATGTATAAGCAGAACACACAAACGCAAACAGGCTAACAGTGCGACAGATGGAGAGAGAGAGAGAGAGAGAGAGAGAGATAGAGAGAGCGATAGAGAGACAGAGAGAGAGAGAGAGAGAGGAGTGAAGGGGAGAGAGAGTGAACTAGGCTCAAAGTATCGTTGCAAAATCGTTATAATAACTAATAACTGCTGAGTTTCATGCGGATATTTTGCTAAGCAAAAATGCTTTGATACAATTACTATTCTTTCGAGCGATCGTTCAATGGCAGATATAAGTAGTAGAAGTAGTAACTGATGAACTTAGTTAAAATAGCTCGTTAATCAAAAGATTTGTTTATGCAAGTACTCATTCCTCGACCGGTAGAGAGCAACTTCGTGATAGTGTAATCTAATCCTGATGATTATGTGTCCACATGTAAGGAGCATAACAGCGAGCATACCTCTTGGATTTTGTCCGAATATCTTGTTAAATATACAAGCAATTTTATTTCGTTCATATGGCAGATATATTGCCAATAGCAGACGAAAATGGCCATATCGAAGCGGCTAATGATACTAATCAAGATTAATGCGCTACAAACTTCACATCAAAATTAGATATCCCTTGCAGGGGTATCAAAGGTATTATTTGTGGAAATCGGCTTAGGTTTGACAAAGTTATGCAGAATTAAAACGTTTCAACCCGTGAGATAATCAAATAAATTGAAAACTCGTACAAAATCATTTAGCAATGATTATCTCCAAATCAATGAAATAGAATTATTGAGATTTAAATATGCAAACAGCTTTTGCCACAGTGATTTTAAACATCGAATGATGATCCAAATGATCCCAAAACAAGCATGAAAATAGTCCTTGCTCAGATGTGCTTATAAAGATGCATACGTATGCACATACATATACACGTATACACATATATATATATATATATATATATATGTATATATATATGTATGTATGTATATTACATATATTTATGTATGTATTATACGCATATACAGTTAACGTAGCGGAAGTCATAAACAATTTTTATGTTTTCACATTTCAAGTGAAATTCATTTCGCGTTTTTGTTATGGCTGCTGCGCTTTATGGATTTCTTCTTCAGCTGCTGCTGTTGTATCTGCTCCTGCTTCTGTTTCTGCTGCCTTTTCTTACATGACCACAATATATAGCCATCCATGGGCCATATAACTGCTCGTAAGTGTGTGTGTGTGTGTGTGTTAGAGTGTAGCTGTGTGTGTAGACCATATCTGCTACAAAGTGCGCGTATGCTGCTGAGAGCATTTTTAGCCGACTTCAAATTTGAATTCAATTGTGAGTGGAGTTTAGTTGAGGTAAGTTTAGTTTAGTTCAGCTCGCAGTTTTTGTCAGGTGAATTATAAACTAAAATCGCGTATACTTTATTGAACTCACACCCGTGACACCTGCCACTTGGCACCTGCCATCTGACACCTGCAGCATTTTATGCCAAATGAAAATAAAAGTGCCGCGCAGCAACAACTTTTGCCATGCAGCAATTCAACGGCTCGCAAGTAGCTTAAAATTAACAATTTTACCACTTTTTTTTTGCGCTCACAAGCAAATTTGTTTTATCCCTACGAAAAAATGTACACTCAGAAAACAATATACTCTGATATTTGTCAAAAGCAAGTCTGCGTTTTTTTAAATAAATATTTTTTTCTGAATGCTAGAAATGCGTTATAAAATAACATAAATAAAATTCCTACGTGTTTTGTTTATATTTGATATATTATTTTGCCTTTTATATAATAGTATTCTAAGAAATACAGAAACAAAGAAATTAAATAAAATTTATAAATATATGTATATTTGCATCTCCAAAATAAAAATAAAAGTTCAAAGTAGTTTTGTAGCTGCTGTGACGTACATTTTTTTTCCAAGTGCACCCACCCACACACACACACACACACATAGCAACACTCTCGCCTCAATACGCGCTGCAAGTGGCAACCACTTAAGGTTAGAGCATAATTTTTGCGTCCCAAATTGATGCCCGTAATGAGCTTAAATGGCTCATGACACATATTCGCCTGTGGCAGCGGCAAACTGCACGACACCAAGCCCAGCAAGCGAAGCAGCACCTCAGCATTATGAATTTGCCTACAGTTTTTGGCAAATGGCTCGACTCGGCGTGGCTTTTTATTGTTGTTGTTTCTGCTGCTATTGCTATTTCTGTTTCCCCTGTCGCCTGTCCGTTTAATATGTGGCATTCTGCTTACCGTATCTGCTCTCTTCCTGTACAGTGTACAAGTCTACAGTGCACACCTTTAGTAGCTGTTGCCATTTTAAAGCTCACTTTTTTATCGCCCGCTTTTTGCTAGCTCAGCATTTGAGCGGTATTAATTTGGCAGCCCTATCGCTGGCTGGGCTAACTAACTATTTGGCCACGTTACCGTAACAGAAACTTTGGGATGAAGAAAGAATATATACATATATATAAAATCAGACAGTCATGATAAGCTGTTTGTTTTTAGCGAGAAAGACTAATTTTCTTTACTTTTCCACCAGCCATTGTGATTTAATTATTGCATCAGCTAGTTATGCTATTATTTCTCTATTAATCAGCATAACACAGAGCCATCCTTAACTTTGAGTAGCCAAATTCTGACTTACGAATTCTTGATCGAACTATGTCCAATACAATATATAATCTTCGACTTATGTACGTCTATAGACGAAGGGTGCTTTTCTTTTCTTATAATAAGCACATGCAATAAGCAACCAAGCCAACTAAGCATAATGCTTGGCAAATAAATATTTCACTATTGTAGTGTAAAATGGGATTACACCAAAATCTTGCTTTGGTTCGGACTCATATCAAATTTGACTGCTTCCAAGCAGTTAAAGTTTTATATCAGCATTCTGTAAGTCGAACTATTTTTTTAATATATTTTATTTCGATAATACAATCAATAATACACATAAAATACAGAAATTAAGTATATAAGAGATACAATTAATAAAATATATGTTTTGGACCGATTTGGAAATTGTGATTTAAGTAGTAAAACTTTGTGTATTTGAAGTGTATGGCATATTCGGCATCTCGATGAATATTTGCTGCTGCCATTCATTTTTGTTGCTCTGCCCTGAGCTGGCTGCGATAAGACGCGCTCGTATTATCTGCCTGAAAACATACACACACACGCACGCATTTCGGTCTAATTGGTTTGGTTGCGTTCGATTTGAAATTCGATTAAAAGCCGCCGCGACACGATTACCAATTCCTGCACCTATTCCCCGAGCCAATTACATTGGCTCCCTGCGATAGATGACGCAACGCAGAGAGCAGCATCAGCATCAGCAGCAGCATCAGCAGTAGCCGCAGACAATGCGTCTTATGTAGCACCCGGGATGAAAGCCAACCAAGCCAGCTCTGGACCAGAAATTGGTGAGCAACAGGATGAAGCAGGGGAGGCAGACGGAGGCAGACGGCGGCAATGGATGCTGCATTTTAGGCTTAATCGTTGTCCTGGCTGACAAGGATACAATTGCGATTTTCTGCTCTTTTAGGTTGAGCATTTGAGGAGAATTGCCGACGGGTCTGCTGGTCGGCTGGATTGGATGGTCTCTTCTCTTGCCTTAAAGCGCCAGCCAAAATACCTGGGCAAATTTTGTTTATTTCGATTTCATTCCATGGACAGTGGACAGTTGACAGTGGACAATGGACAATGAACAACGGCCACTTGCGGTCAGCCACGCGGCCGCATCGACGCGTCGTTGCTGTAATCAATTGCATGCGGCTATTTTCGAGGCGACACGGCCAGCCAGCCAAAAACAACAAAAGCGACAACAACAACACCAACAACACCAGCAACATCAACAACAACACACCGAAGCAAACGAACGGTGAACAATGTATTGATGATGACAACGCTCGGCATCACCTGCCGCCTCCCATCGCCCACCACAGAAGTTACCCAATGCTGTGACCTCATAATGAAACATTCAACGATGCAAATTGCAACAAGCAGGCAGGAAAAAAGAAAGCGATGAAGAATGCTTTGAATGAGTTTGCCCAAATAGGAGGTACCCTAACAGCAGCTGTGAAATTCACACACACAAGCATTTATAGAGCCTAAATATCAAGCTCAGACAACCCTCAATTGAGGTGCTCATAAATTGAGATTCCAGGTGACATATTGGCCTCGTTGGATCTGTTCCACTTATTGCCAAGTGAACATTTCAAATTGAATCGTCAATTGATGCTGATCAAGAATATTTGCATACTTTACGGGAACTTTGACAAAAATATACAGGGTAGTTTGGGGCAGAGCAGAGAGCAGAGGATGTTAAGCGAATCGGATAATTCGAACCACGACCAAAGGCAAGTCGTAAAGTAATTAAAGAAAATGCATGAGAGTAAAGCTGGCTTATTGCTGTCGTATACTCAATGCTCAATGTTCAATACTAAATGAATGCCAGCGAAATTGCAAGTGAATGCCTCGAAAACTGGGATACGAATGAAATCCAAAAGGTCCTGGTTGAGGCAATCAGGTGCGTGTGGGAAGGCCATAAGGGCAATGAGAACGCAGGGCTCATATTGTGAATATAAATGCACATTTTACACAATGTGTTATAATATTTATAGGTGCCCATGAAATGCAGATGCAATTGAAATGAACTTTTCGAATCTGGCAATTAGTCAAGCGATGCAGCTAAGGATTATTGTGTGTGCACTCAAACAAGGCAATTGATTTTGTATCTATTCATATTGCTCGTGAGTAAAACACGTTTAATTACAGTTCAAATTAGTCGAGGTGATGAGCCAAGGGACTCGCAAGCCAACCAATTTAATTTAATAATTTCCAGGCATGCATATTCCCATATAGCTTAAATCTACGCTTCAGAGCATTATATTATTTTTGTTTTGTTTTTTTTATGATGACAATAAAATGAATGTCTTTTATTAACAGTCGCTTAGGTGTCCTTTACTTTGGGGGTAGCACTTAATAATACAATTATCACAGCATATTTGCACTTGCTATGAATGCACTCAGTGCGCACTCACGAATTAATCAGAGAAGTCAAGTTTTCAATTAGGCTCATTAGCAAACAGCAGACACAGTCACAGACAAATCAAAAGTTGAATATGAATGTCTGGCAATGGATAGTTATATAATTTCCTAAGTGGCGTCGTCATCCTTGGCAACCACATTATTTAAATTTTGAAAAAAAAACAAACAAAATAAAAATCCACAATATGTGAGTGTGTGTTAGTGTGTGTGTTTGTGTTTGTGCTCGGTTTCAGACACCGCCTGATGACAGTGCAACGAGGTGACGGCGATTAAGCGAACATAAATCAAGCAACGACAAGCGATTGGCGGCAGGAGGTGCCATGGGTAGTTGTCGTAGTGGGGCTATCCGGGGTTATCAAAGGTGGGGGGCAAGTAGAAAGGGAAACGATGTTTGCCAATGGCGATGGCAAAAGTTGCAGTCGCATAAATTAATCAGCAATGTTGCTCGTAATCGTAACAAATTGTTATTAATTTTCTCGCCATTTTGCCAGCCCATAATTAAAGTAGCGCATATGTGTGTGTGTGAGTGTCTTTGTGTGTGCGCTGTGTGTGCGATGTGTGTGCGATGTGTGTGCGATGTGTGTGCGATGTGTGTGCGATGTGTATGTGTGCAAATAAGTGTCGTGTAAACGATTGCAATCCAAAGCAATCAGTGCGTAAGCAATACTATCAATTGCGCAATGGAAAGCCATAGTGCTGTCGTTGGAAATGTAGTCGTTAAATCAACAGAAGGAAATATCACTCACACACTCACACACACACACACACACAATCATACTGACAGGGATGCGTAATTAAGATCGATTAAAATGCTGCCGTTGGCTGCAGTTCAACTTAAATCTTTTTGAGTTTGCGCTCTAAAAACAATCAAGCAATCGCAAAAAAAATTAAACAAATTGATCATTGCTAGTAACAGTGCTGAAAGCAGCCTAAATAGCATATATGTATGTATATATACATATATGTATGTATGTATCTAGACATGTAGCTGTATTAATATTTCAATTTGAATGAGTTGACGTGGGCAAGGGAAAAGTTTTGTGGCATTGAGGGAGGGCGAGGTGCGAATGTAGGTTGGCAACTGCTGGTGTGCACAAACCAAAAGAAGACTAAATAAATTACAAGCAATAAGGAACTTTTTCATTCATAAGCGATGCGCTTAAAATGCTTTACAGCATACAAAACAAACTACAAACTTAATAGCAAAACAATGAGCTCCTTTGCCAGAGTATAAACAATTGCTAGTTCTATGCGTCTGCCACATGAGACATTCAATGTGTGTGTGTGTGTGTGTGTGTGTGTGTTTGGGAGTGTGAGTGTGCATGTGTATGGCGGTTGCGAACGTAACGACCATCATTTGTTGCAAAATGATGTATAATTTAATACCCGCAAAGCTAACTCCCAAATGGCAGTTGCTTCTCTCGCTCTTTGTATGTATGTTCGTGTGTGTGTGTGTGTGTGTGTGTGTGTATGTTGTGTGTGTGTGTTGTGTGACCTCCAAAACAAGCCAAAGCCAAGCAAAGTCAACGCGCACTTGTACACAGT
Source organism: Drosophila grimshawi (assembly GCF_018153295.1). NCBI lineage: Eukaryota > Metazoa > Arthropoda > Insecta > Diptera > Drosophilidae > Drosophila > Drosophila grimshawi. Next base: position 2,019,369 of record NW_025062489.1, on the reverse strand, counting down.
GCAAACACACTCACACACAGAGGCGAGCCCTCTCTTTCTCTCTGTCTCCCTCTCTCTTTCTCTCTCTCTCTCTCGAATACAATTCTCATACAGTCGTCAGCCCGCATCCGGCGTCTGGGTTTTGTGACTCCGTCTCCACCCTCGCCACCGCCTTCGCCTCCGCCACGGACCACTAACGCGTCCCCAATGGCCAGCCAACAAAAACCGGTCATGTGAGTGTATAAAAAAAGGCATTGTAACCAGCAACAACAGCAAAAGCTACAACAACAAAGTAAAAAAAGAGCCTAGCAGTCCGTGCATTTAGTAGGAAGCCGTCGACGACACGTCGTCGCTCTTTGTTTGCCTGTCGTTGCCGCCGCTGCTGCTGCTGCTGTTGCTGCTGCTGCTGCTGCTGCTGCGAACTGAACTGGAAGCTAAAAGCTAAAAACCGAGAGCTGAGTGCCAGGAGAAACATGGGAGTTTGGCTAACGCGCCCGGCGGTTGTTTAACTCGAGTGCTGCACATAATTCATGTGTCCACTCGCTATTTTTCGTTGGTGCTGATGTTTTTGTTGTTCTTCTTGCTGCTGTTGTTGTCGGGCGACATTGTTATGCTGGCCGTGTAAAAACGCCAAAAACAAAAGCGAAGCCCAAAAACAAACGCAAACGCAAACGCAAAACTCGCCCCATAACCCCACACACTCGAAAAAAAAATATGTATATGATTTAGCATCGGGAAAAGAATTTACCTATTTCTAATTTTTCTTTTTTTTCTCAATATAAAGCATATTTGTTAAGAGTACAACACTTTTATAGGATATATATAATAAATTTTAAAATAGTTTCTAAAAAATAACATAAAGATTCGAAAAATATTTTCGATTTCCAGGGGAATTACATAAATTAATATTTGTAATTATGGTTCTTTGTTTTTCCGAGTGCAAAACCAGACAATTTGAGCACAATGCCAAAAACGTGGCTCAAAACGTGGCAGCTTATATGCCACTATTAGTGAGTGCTCTCTGCGTGTGTGTGTGTGTGTGTCACACACCCGGACACAAAATAGATTACTCAGTGTCGCGGCACTCTATCACATCAGGTCCGAGCCGACACCCACGCGTACCACAGCCAACTCCCAACTTGAACTGGCTTGCAAGGTGCCTGCCAAATTGACTCCACAAATGGAGCTTGAGAAGAGCGCGGAAGTGGGGGTGGGCTAAGAGTGGGAGTAAGTGGTCAAAAAGTAGTACAGCGAATAACACGTTTAATGATATGATAACCATAATAAGTAGTTTGGTATGAAATCTATTCCAAATGGAGAATTCTCCCACTCGCATTCGCAAATGAAAATATATTTGAAGTGAAAAATATTTGACGAATTACCGTCAACAATGTTGCCACTGATTCGATTGATGTATTGCAATAACCAGTTAAAATTTATTTAACGAATTCTTATTCGTCTGCTTTGCTAAGTCCGAAATCGATATCGATAAATATCGATAAATATGATGAAGTCATTTTATTTATTTGCTTATCTTAACGCCCCCAAGATGAAAACTTATAAGTTATTGCGCTATGCTCATGTGAGTTAAGTAAAATAATAAAAATGTTCAAATATTAATAAATAATAATGTTCATATATAAAATAAATTCATAGAATTCGCTATAAGAATATATACTCGTATATATATATGTACATAATATACATAATATAAAATACACACATATGAATATTTTCTAGACCCTAACAAATAAATATTATACTTGTGAGCAAACGAGTTTATTTATTTATTTTTTCAATTTACTTGCGGATTTAGGAATGTTTGTTTTTAATGCTATGCAATTGTAGAGGATAATACTGTTGACGATTCAGTAAGCTTTCGTTGTCCTCTCTCCCTCTCTCTCTCTCTCTCTCTGTCTCTCTCTCTCCCTCTCTCTCTCTCTCTCTGTCTCTCTCAATCTCTCGCCCTCTCATCACCATGCAGTTCGATTGGTATCTGCATAATTTAAACTCTTCCCCGCCAATTTGCGACCCGAGCCCAAAAGGGTTCGCACACAGATGGAGAAGCGAGCGGGGTCAGATGGTTTCGACAAACGCGAGAAATAAATAAATTTCATCGTAAGGTGGGGCATTGTGGGCTCCTGATATTCAGATATTGCTCCAGCTATCCCTTGCCCCACACTTCCGCGACTGTCAGCAGCAACAGGGCAGCCAACAAAACAGTCAAGTGACAGCAAAGTGCATTTTCACACATGTCACACAAGAGAACCGCCTCGCCTCGCCTCGCCTCGCCCCGTCCAGCCCCGCCCCACCGCGTCATCCAGCTGCCAAGTGTGGCAAGCATAATTTATGGCTTGGCGTTTATGGCTTTATAGCATGCGTTTGTCCCTCGCCATCGCCATCGCCATCGCCCGCTGCTTACTAATAGGCGTCTCCATTTGCAGTGCTAACGGGGGCAACTGGAGCCCCCGTAAACAGTGCCCCTCTCGCCACTAAGCCCTGCAGCACCACGCATCATGCTAATCAATAATATTTTTATATACTAGCAGTGTCGGGCTTTGTCTAATACTCTTGACTGCAATATTTTTGGCTGGCTGCTTTTAAGCTATTGACTTTAACACTTCTTTTTTATCGCTTTCCCTCTCTTCCTCTTGTTGGACCAATTTATGGCTCGGACCAACAAACACATCAGGAGAGTTACGTACGCAATTCTCGCATAGTCGCAAATGCATACATATATACATGAAAATTCATGTATTTCGGTGAATGTTTTGCATATTTATGACTAATGCACCTAAACAGCTGGGAACGATTGTTTGAGTTCGCGTTCGTCGCATGTACTTATATGAGAGGAGTAAAAGACAGTGTTGAGTCAATAATAGCATAAAATAAATTATCTTATTATAACTATCAATTACTTGCAGCGATTGACTAAAGCCAAGATAACAGTCATAGTCACAGTTACCATTGGAAACTAGCTCACCATTAAAGGCTCAAGTACTCAAATGGTCAGAAACAGAATCAAGAAAGCTTTGACAGCAGTTTTTTGTAAAGTGAAAGTCATTCCGAGAATAGTCTGGAGTCAGTCACTAAATCAATTCTTAATTTTGCAAAATATCAAAAACGGAGCGTAAGTAGCATATTAAAGCAGGACTATTTAAGGCACGGTGAATATAGGCGATAGTTAATTGGCTTACCTAAGCCCACACAGAAAACAGAATGGAAATGCATTGGAATGTGATTTGCGATGGATGCGAGGCAACCAAAATGGTGCACCACCGTTACAAGTGCTTGCGGTGCAACGACTACGATCTGTGCGCCGGATGCTATGAGAATAAGGTGGAAACGGGTACTCATAGCAGCACTCATCCGTTCCAGTGCCTGCTGGATCGTGCTGCACGCGAGCTATTCTTTGCCGGCGAAGAGATAACGGAGCTGTTCGCCGACAGCTTCACTTGCCCCTTCTGCGGCAAGATGGGGCACACCGACCAGGAGCTGGTGGAGCATGTGCAGACCAAGCATCGCAAGGACTCCACGTTGGTCATCTGTCCCCTCTGCGTTGCCGTCTCCCTGGAGCGCATACCACCTATCAACAATCTGGCTTGTCACGTCTCAATAAAGCATGCCAGTGGGTTTCAGTATGCTGCTTCTCCTGACAGCAGCCTCGAGTTGGATGTGGGCATTCCATTGGATACGGAGTACTTTAGTCCAAGCGAATACGATCCGGGTTCATTGCCAGGAGGATTAAACTCCCTCAGCGAGGTTAATTTCGATCCATGGCAGCCTCTTCCGAACCTCGCTTCACAACATCGCCTTGCGCGCCTTGAAGAGGACTCCGCCGAATCTGATCTTGACTAAGGAAGTATCGCTTGCAGCTTTTTTCAGAATTCATATTCATTCAATCATGCATTCAATGTTACACACACCCACGCCCCATTGTTGAATACTGGGAAACTGGTTTCAAAAAATAAAAAAAAATAAAGTTGAAGTGCGTCTCTAAATAGATTGTCAGACAGACGATAGCAGTGTCTGTTGCTGATCAATAATATTTATAGAGTTTGTTTGGATATAAATCTAGACGTAGATATTGAAATAGATATAGATATAGATTAAGCTATACGTATGCATATATCAAAATAAATAACAAATAGTGGAACATCTTATGTAGAATATTACTTACTTGTCAGTTTTGTTGTTGATTCAGTCCATTATCCACGGCGTAATGTCATATGCTTATGTACAAGTACTTTATTGTACCATCCATTATCCGCTTAAGGGGTTTTACGCACTTTACAACATATAATTAAAAGAAAGCCACAGCAAAGGGCATAAATTTGAATCCCCAAAACAAGCTGAAGCTCTACGACGATCAGCCCTCTTCCACCTTCTGCTCCGGCTAATGCTCTACTGCAGTTCATAACACATGCGGGTTACTAAATTTCGCACTGGATTTTCGACATAAGTATACAAATGTATGTATGCGTGGCAGAGCAGGGGGCCGAGGAGGAGAATGACACAACAAAGCGACAAAGGCAACAACTTAAGCCCCATGCAATAAAACTTAATATGTTTTGTATTTAAATTTATGAAAAAGCATCTAAAGGAACAATGGCTGCTTAAGCCGGCAACATGCGCATAATTGTCGCCAGCATTGACAGACACGGCTTACAACACCCACTCCCACTACCACCCGCTGCTTACCTATATTTTCCTCTCTCTCTCTCATTCCCTCTCGGTCTCCCTTAATGCGAGTGCTGGTCAGCTGCAGAGGAAAAATAAGTGAGAACGTTGCTGTTGGTCGTAACCGACTGCGGAATACACTGGTTCCAGTATTATACCTATTTGTTGGGAGGCTAGGATGACAATGGATGGGCGTGCCTCGACTTTTCCTATTTCTGATGTGACTAGGCGGTCACTAGGCGGTCAAGAAATTTGCTTACAAATCTGAGGAGAAGGTTACTGGCTCTTGCGATATTTGGGGGCGGCATTGGAAGAGGACTGAAAATATTTGTGTACCTTTAAAATATTATAAATATGGCTTTCAGATTGTGTAAGATATGTGGTCTGATCGATATACACCATTAGTGGCAGTGGAGTAATTGGTAAAATACCTTCAAGTTTTGGTGTCAGCTCAAGATCAAGATGTAGACATTTCAGTTTTATAATGAAGGCTGGTGGGCATGGTCGATGCCGATCTTTGGGTACATAGTCAATTAAAAATATGGAAGATATCTGATTTTTCCCAGCCCCACCAATAGACGTAGCATCGTAAATTTAACACTTTTTTTGGCGGAGGCATAATGGAATATATTCCATGCTTCAAGTCTTAGCTTGAAGGATGTCGAAACAATTTACGCTCATAAGGAAGGACAGCATGGCGGACACTGCACATACCCAATATACTCGTCTTCTTGTGGTATCAGAGTGTAAAAAGTGAGCGCTACTTGCATAAATAATGCCCATTGTGCATCGAGACAACGAATGCGTCAAACGGGGCGTATACGTAATAATAATTAAACGTTGCTTCGCCAAGCAGCAATATTTATGAGGGTGCTTTAAATTGCTGCTGCTGCGGCGGTGGCTGCTCCTGTTTTGTATAAATAAATACACTGAGAGCTGAGTCGCGGATCTACGCCAGTCCCGCAAATCTGCGAGTTTACTATAATTAGCAGGCTGTACTCGCTGAATTTGAATGTGAATGAGATCAGTCTGCCAGATCAAAGTAAATATCAATGTCAGATGCGTATAACAATTCAATTTCAGATAAGATATTTAACTTTCATATGAGATGTGTCATCACAAGCCACATAGAATGTGACTTGCATGCATATGAATAATCTAAGTAGGGTGCAAAATAATCTACTTACCTCGATTCTCTTTGCTTCTCTCTACAATAAAATCGCTACACATGTGGTATATGTAGTTTGAATGAAAACTTTCAGCTAGTCTAGTTTGTGGTTAGGTTTTAAGGGACTGACTACTCCGTTGTTGTTGTTATTTTTTTTTTTTACAAATATAAAGCGAATTCGGTTTATTACCTAGATAGAATAACTGTTAATGCTCTCACAAGCGACGCTGATTCATACATACACACACAGACACACACACACACACACACATTTGTCATAATGGTTTATTGTTGGCTACAAACCAGATACAGGGGCGGGTGCAGGGGTTCCTGGGGGGCTAAGTACAGCAGCAATGGCAATAAAAATATGGCCTCAACAGGATTAATACATTATTTCCGCATGTGCATTGCAGCTAAAGAAAGCTCGAACAGCAGCAGACAGGAGCAGGTGAACCCACAAAAAGGAGCAAATATGTGTGTGTTTATATATATATATGTGTGTGTGTGTGTGTGTGTGCGACAACTCCAAATCCTCTGCCCAGGCATTTGTTGTCATTTGTTGTTTCAGTGCCACTGCTACATTGTTGTTGTTGTTGTTGTTGTTGTCGTCGTCGTTGTTCCTTTGCGCTTTTATGATTATTGTAGTGGCACACTTGGCATCGTCCTCTCATTCGCAGTCCTTGCGCAGTCCTCTTCCTGCTCATGTTCCCGGACCTGCAGCTGCTGTTGTTGTTTTTATTGTTGTTGTTGTTATTGTTGCTGCTGTTGTTGTCGTCCTACGAGAAGCACTTATGCTTATGTTTTCGGCTGTTATATGGCTCTTGCCCGATGTTGCCACTGCCTTTGAAGTGCACTTTGCTGTTTCATTTCACTATATTTGTTAGGCATATTTTTATTTACTAGTATACATCTGCATAAGTACATGCCCACACCAACACACACACACACACACACACACACGCACACACATCGCATTTATCGGTGCATATTTGATACCCTAAAATTGTCGGTATATTAATTACTGCACTAGTCAATTTAAAATATATGTATGAGAACAACCAAAGCTAACGTATCATTGTTGCTATTTGTTTCCAATTGTAGCTGGAATTCGATATCAGCTAGATTTGGCCCAAATCTAGAAGCAAACCTAATATGCAGCTGATTAATGTCTGATGATATGTCCGAAAAAACTTAACTTAACTGCCATAAGTCTTTTCTTTTAGGGCATTCAAACGTCATGATAATGACACCCACAATGTCTTTTTATTTGTCTTTTTTTTATTACGCATTTCGTATACCCTGCTGCCTACGTCACATGAGAATAAGGCCGAGTTTATGTGTGTGCGCTGCATGCTAATGAAAACATCTAATGAGATACTTATCTGCCGTGTAATTCTGTAGTGCGTATAGGTATAGGTATTCGTACATATGTTTGTGCAACTTCGAGTTCAGTCTGTCAGGGTATCCTTTAGTCGGACACTCTCAACTAGAGCACCATAATATAAAATTCGTATTGCGGATTGTCCATTGGCTAAACATGTTACTAGTTGCTACTAACAAGACACTACACACACAGCTGGACAAGTGTATAATAATATATTGTTGGCATTTGTAACGCAAATTTCAAGTGCCATTTTGGAAGAGGAAAGAACCAGGTCCACTTATAAGGCCTTCGTCGAACTATTGGTCATACTCAAATTTATACTCATAATCATAGTCATACTCTCGCTCTAATACTCGCACTTATACTCATACTCATGTATACATAAAAATAATTATTTATGCACGACAAATATATTCATTTAAATAGCAACTGTCGCAGCTGGCATGCCGCCAACTACAATTAAATGCTATAATTCTTTGCTTATTTATATTAAACAAAAACTTGGTAAGGCAAAAGAAAACACAACAAAATTTGTAGCCTGCGTTTTTTCTCAATTTTGCTGAGTCTCACAATCTCTTTCTCTCATTCTCTCTCTCTCTCTCTCTCTCCCTCTCTCTCTCTCTCGTTCTCTCTTTATCTGTCTGCTTGTCTCTGTCACTGGTTGCTGGCCATTCATTCATTCACTTGGCCTCCATAATAAAACAATAAACTGTAACAATAGCAATTAAAAATCGCTGAAAGCGGATGTCCTGATAAAATTGCCAGACCCTGGCAACGAGCGAACACCCTATTCTGCGACAACACCGTCCCACTGACTCACCCTGACCACCTTGGCAGCTAGTCACCCGGCTGGGCACGCTTCATTTCGTTGGCTCGTCCTTGGCTTCGTCCTGCCATTGTTGTAATTATGCATTATGCTTTCGCCTTTGCGACCACTTTGCCTCAAATCCTTCGTTGGTAGACTGCATTTGCCAAAATGAAATACCATTTGCCGCTGAGCAGCAGTGAGGAGGGCGGTAGGCGGTTGGAGTGGCGTGACTACAGACGGTCGAGATGGGAGACAGCAAAAAAATTATAAAAAAAAGCAAAAATATATATCTGCACACAATCGAAAAAAAGATATTGCCCATATTCCTTCACATTTCATAATCTGTATATTATATATGTATATTTGGAAAGTTTATTTTATGTAAAATCTCCTTACTTGAAAGCAGAAATAATATTTCCCCATTTTAATGGTCCCACTAAAAATGTTTTATAAAAGAAACAAATAGAAAATGTATTCGAAAGTTAAGAAATACGTTTTTGTTATTTTGTCTGAGTGTATCCACCCATCTCAGGTCCGTACTGGAGTCTGCAGTTGGGCCAGATTGCTAGCCAAATGTTACACTGTCACCTTTTGGGGCAGCAGACGGACAGACATTGATTAACGACAATCTTTCGAATGGGGTGTATGATGTCAGCATCTACATAGCTGACCGATGATTCATAGGTGCTTTGAATTTCGGGAACAAGTTGGATTGAAACCTGCAAATTAATTTATGGAAACTACAATTCGCAATGAGTTGAAGAAGAAATTATGTGGATAATCTGTGAAAGTTTGCAGAGGGGCACTTTTAAGAAGTTGGCCTGAGACATGTATGTTTATTATTCTATTGTCTAGCCAAGGCTTATGATTTTAGCATAAGACATTTGTTGATCTCAGATCAAACAGAAAGGATATATTTGAATTTCCCACGCAGCATTTTGATAGATTCAAAGCCAACCTAACTTTGGTAACTGGTTTTTGAAGTTACGTACTCAAGGACATCTGTACATCTGTGGATATTTGTTTACTTGACTTTAACTTTACACCTGCATCGGATTCCTGCTGTGAGCTGTCTCACTGAGGTGATCGGAATTCATATTTGTGCTATCAGACTGCATAATTTAGAATCTAATCGCTCCATCCGCCCAAAACTCATTCACTCCGCCGAATAATTTCTTTGTTTTCGAAATAATCTCTCATTTTACAGACTAGGCACGTGAGCTAATGGTCTATAAATCAAAACCACATCCCCAATGAGGAGCAGATGTCTGCCTATTCCACACATATGCAAATTCACAACTTGCTTGCCTCACACACACACACACACATCCACACATCCCTTTTAGCAAATTGTAATGCAGTCAATAAAATCGGGCCAATCATGTTGCATGTCTAGCTGTCTGAATGTTTGATTGTGTGTACTTGATGGCATTTGTTTATAATAATGCACAGCAGTGTGTTAAACAATTACAACAGACCGAATTGAGTGCAGTCGCCGCATGCGACTTGGCATTGCAAATGCCAATTTAATTGACAGTTATGAAGATTGTCAAACATGCAATTATAATATACCCCACCCCACCCCACCCCCTTAGGTACATCTACACATTGATCTGTGTGTGTGTGGGTGGTGTGGGTGACCACAAAATGACTGCAGACAGTGAGAGAGAGAGAAAGAGAGAGAGAGAGAGAAAGAAAGCATACGCACACAGGCATCAAGACGCGTGGGCTCAATCACGTCCAGCCATATTATGAACACATTAATCCAAATGCAATAAGCACAAAGATAACTCATTTTGATGCCTTGTTTACGCTCAGAGACAGATGCGAAATTTAGAAAATCAGAATTATTTTGAAACGGCTCGGTTTTTCTTTTTTAATTTCAGGATATATTTTACTAACATTTAAAAAAAAGAAAAGATATATTAAATTTCGAAGGTGTTTTTTATATGTATCCACAGAATTCGTAAATTGTTTTTTTGTTGATTATATTTTTAATATTAAACATAAGTATTTTAATATTGATTCAATATGGTATATAAAATGTGAAATCTTAAATATTTTACTTACTAAACTTTAATTTAACAGCGATTTGAATTCACGACTTCAAAAGCAGACATTAGCTAACTGTAATATGGCAGTCGAGCGAACAAATTTAATTAACTCTTTCAAAAAATGTATAAATTTTTTTTTTTTTTTTTTCAAAAAAAGTTATTCGATTTCATCGTAATAGAATATTTATTTCAATAGAATAATTTTTATTTCTAAAAATCAGAACATATATTTTGAGACTTAAAGGCGATTTTCATCTTAAGGTGATTTTCGGTGCAATTTTTATTCTGAGTGTATTCATATTTATATGTCTGCTGTCATAGGTTAAGTTAAGTTAGACGGATAGGTTTGACGAACATAGATATACTGGGATAATAATAAGAATAATAATATTAATATATACATACATACATACATACATACATATATGATATGTATACATATATCCATTGAAATATTTGGTATGCTTTTCAACTATGCATTCAATGATTCATCAGGTTTTTCAGAATTCCATTAAAAGAGTTTTATTTGTCAAATAGCGAAATTATTTGATTTATCTAAATTATATAATTTAAGCGTGTACACACAATTTTAATATTTATTAAAGTTTCATTGGTTATAACTTACTTGTTAATGGTTTTGTTTTTGTTTTCTTTAATTGTCAGCATTGTAGAACATAGCATTGTACTGAATCATATTACGCAAAGCTCACAAAGGCAAATTGATTTAATCTATCAACAACAGCACTTCGAACACAAAAATGCATAAATACAAACATAAGCAAATTAAGTACTTATCTAATGCACTCACTATTCATTTCAGCTTCACTTGTTACCAAGGATTTAAGAGAAGCTATTGTGGTGTTCTTTAATAGCTGCACAAGCCACCAATATGGGTGCTCTTATTATTATTATTATTATTATTATTATTGTTTGTGAATATGTGTAGACTATTTGGTACTGCATCAAGTGGACATACATATTTTCCAGTCTATCAACATTTCATAGAAATTCGTCTGGCATCAAAATCTTATCAAATTGAATTAATGCGGCAAATATCACAAAATCAAACACATACACAAGATTGTCTTATCTCTCGCTTGCGGCGTCGTTATGCAAATTTGCATGTACACTTGGAAAAAAGGAGATAGCTTGAAACAAACTGTATTTTTTACATTCACTTTTTAAGTTTACACAATATTTTTCTTAAATATATTCAAACGGCTATCCCAGAATCGACCATCTCAATTAACTTATTTACTGTAGTTTCAACAACACTTTATCTTCAAAGAGAAGTGAAACTGCATTTTTTTTGCAAATCTTTATAAAACCAAATATGAAATATTAAATGCTGCACATTTGCATTGTAGTTCAAACATAAGGTTCGTGAAAATCAATGCTTGCTTAGAAATACACAACTCTGGATAAGTCGAACGTCTGAAATTGTCTGAGTGTTGGCTGTCTTCACATGCCTGGTTTCATCCATATATGATATTTTGGGCATACATCCATACCCATGCACTACCACAGCATTTGGCTGCTTCTGTTTTCGTTGCTGTTGTTCACACATCAAATTAATTCTATTTGCGGCTCGTCTGCCAGCTTTTAATGTGCGGTGTTTGTGTGGGTGTGCGATGTGCGATGTGTGTGCGTGTAGTGTGTAGTGTGTGTGTGTGTGTGTGTGTGTGCGGGTGTTGGTTGGTCATATTTTACCGGACATACACAGAGAGAGTACAGCAAAGCAATGCAAACATAATGAACTTGTCAACACACAACACAACTCCAAATAATTTTCATTTGATTTGATTTTGATTGCTTTTTATATTAGCACACACAGACGCACACACAACCTTTTTCTGCTATCAGAGATAGCATTTGCCTCAGTCTGCGCCATCCCTCAGATCGTTTTGAATTCGGATTTAGCATTTGTCAGCTGATTGACATCTCAATTCAACATTTTACCGAGCAACAGCCCACCCACCCCATCAGCAAACCACTCACCCACCCGGCCGTGATAAGCTCTTGACCTGCTTATGCTGGATATCAATACAAAAAAAAAAAAGACAAACAACGAGAACAACAGCAGCAGCAGCAGCAGTAGCAGCAGTGGCAAGACCGACAGATTCACACCGTTTGCATTTTGTAATCATTTTCATGCGGCGCGCATTTTGAAATGCTGTCAGAAAAACAAAAATTAAAAAAACAAAAAAAAAATGTTAGCGCTGCAGTCGACTGCGGAATACTCTGATAGTTTATAACAGCGGGCCAGAAGCCTTCTTGGTGGGCTGCTTACCTTCAGTGGATGGGAGTGCCTACACCGTGGAATAAACACTAATGCACCTAAAACACCTGTATTTGCATCATGGCTTGTACCTAAAGTTGGCGGCATTTTTCTGGCTCGAAATTCATTAAAAAATTATACACTCAAATAGTACATGTAGCGAAAATCGATACTGATCAGATTGAAACTATATCATAAGTTGGAAGCGTGATTTTGGCTTTAAATTCATGTTAAAAATCTGCTCTCAAAACTTGATTTTTGGGATGGATCGAACATTTCCACAGCCACAACATTGACAAATGCCATCAGATTTTAAAAACCACTGCAGAAATTTGTATGGAAATTTTTGAATAACGTCCGCAGCACAATCCACACTTCATATTTTTAAACTCTAATTTAAATTCACTAATTTTTAAATTGTGGGAGATATGTGGTTATATTGATGTGCACTTACCGATGTTTTCAGTTTTCCAACCTCCCAGTAGAAGTAACACACCAATTTTATCACTTTGACGCAGGCATAGACGAATATACATTACAAGTTTCAACTCTCTAGCTCGAAAAGTATCGAAAAAAGTAGAGCACGCACTTGTATACTTTATCTTATACTCTTATAGCTTCGATATTAGAATAAAATCAAAACAAAACTCAACAACGAAACTCATCAAGCGACTCAAGGATTATCTAAATTCACATTAGTAATTTTAAATCAGGCAAATTTTTAAAAAGACTTGCAGTATATCGAGAGAAAATATAGCGTTTACGGATGCGGTGCAAAGAAGAGCTGACAAAACAAAAGGTCTAGAGATAGATAGATAGATAGATAGATAGAGAGAGAGAGAGAGAGAGGCTGTAAGTTAAGGAGATCAACTAAAATTGATGTCGAAAACAGAGCACATTAAATATTTAGTATGGTTTGAACTTCTCCGTTGACCTGAATTAGTTTCTCACATATCGATCTTATGCGTTGCAGCGTCTACAGGGTATACAAATTCTGATGAAAATTTGAAAGTGAATCGCAATTTCGAAGCGTTAACGAAATGCGGGTGCTGACAAAATGCTCAATGTGCAATCGGTCACGCCCCCTCGATGCCTGTCACATACCACACACATACACACACACACACACACACACACACACGCAAACAGAGACCACATTATCATACACAAACACACTCAAAGGCGACCCGCATGTGTCAATATATTTTGTGTTATTTACTCATATTTCATGCAACAGCAACAGCAACAGCAACAAGGACACCAGAATCTAAGCCAATGAACTAAATTAGAATTTGAGTGTCATGTGGCAAATGTGGCAAGTGGGGAGAAGCATGGCTGAGTGGACGGTACAGAAATGTCAGTGAGCTGGAAAAAATATAAAATAAATCGAGACCAGATTGCAAAAATCAAAGTCAACAACAATCAACATCAAACCAAGACAAATGTTGTGAACAAGAAGTGAGAAATCCTGCAATACTGCAACGTAAAAGAGTCTGTGTAAAAACCGTATCTCATAAATAGGACTAGGGCATATATATTTAATTTGTATGTGCAGTTTTTCGCAAATGCGCAATATACTCTTTTAACAAAGAAGAGTGAAAACAACAACAAGTTCAAGTGGAAAGCAGACTTAACACAGCAATGGACACAAATATATATATGCAAGTATAAATATATACATACATATACATGTATATACATACATATAAATATATACTTAAAATGCATGCTTGCATCTTAGGGACATGAGCATTGTTGGCCATCATCATGGCTGACGGAGGCAGTTAAGCAGATAGATAGATAAATTGATAGACGTTTAGTTATGTATAGATAGAAGGATGAAAGGAATGAAGGGCAGATGCGTGTGCGTGCCTAAAGAGAAGACAAGGAGGAGCTGGAGAAGGAGGCAGCCTGATGAGATTGTGTGATAAACACGTATCTCAGTTCGTCTTCAGCTCAGCGCTGTAATCTTTTGCATAAGTTTTGTGTGATGCTTTTGTGTGATGTTATATAATGTAAGTGGGCATATTGAGCAACGCGACGCGATGCAATTTACCCCATTGCCTCCAAGTTGACTACCATCCTCGCCCCTCACCCCTCACCAGTCACCACTCACCCCCGCCCCTTGCTAGCTGTTTGGGCCTTTTGATTAACATTACTCAACACCTCCTTCACATGCACAGTTGGCAGTTGGCGTATTACTTGCCACAAGCTGAATACCAACTAAATGAATAACACAGCGACAACAACAAGCTAAATAGTGGCTACATGTGGCAGCGCTGTGTTGCTGACGTTGTCAAACTTAAAGTTCATATAGAAAAAGGCAATTAATTCAGATTGTAACGCAAACGAAACTCACAGCGAAAAAGAGAGTGAGACAGGCGAAGAGTGCAGAGAGCGAGAGCGAGAGAGAGAGAGAGAGGGATGCATGTGTGTGTTTGAATACTGAAAAAAAAAAAATGTAATAAGTTTGCACAGTTCAGAGATCGGTAAACTTCAAGGCCGGAAGTCCTAATTTAAGCGTCTTTCAAAAATAAGTCGTTTTAGATTAAGCTCAAAATAACTTTGCTGCACTTTCATAACATTTTTCTTTCCTCAGGATTTGAACAAGATCTTTTTATTTAGATATTATGAACCTAATTCCTTCAAGAAATATGTCTAGTCTGAATCACAATTAAAGTTGGAAGACAAAAATCCTTTGCACTTTTTTCCTTTGGAGTGGAGTGGAGTGGAGTGGTGCAGTTTGCGGAGTGTTGTGGTGTGCTCAGCTTTTGCCTCTTATTTATGCTGTTGTTGTTATTGTTGTTGTTGTTATTATTGTTGTAGTTGTTGTTGTCGCTTAACTTATTTAATTAGCTACTAAATGTTTGCAATTTGACATTTTTAATTTAACTTTCTCTCTTGCATCAACCCGCTGGCCGTCTGTTTATCTATCACTCTCAATCTCCCTCTCTCTCTCTCTCACTCTCTCTCATTATATGTGCCCCTCTGTATAACTGCAGCAAGGCGAGGTCACAACCATCCTGTCACCACATTGAGCCTGCTTACGTTAAGTTGGCTTACGGCTCTCACTGAGTGCTCCATTTGAGATGGGCTCATCAGTGTGGTAGTTGCCAGATGTGACAAGTCCACGAAAATGAAGACAACCTCTTTTACAATACAGGGTGTTCCACACGTGTGTTTTCTGAAGCGCTCAAAAACTTAAAATATTGTTAAATGAAGCAAACTTTACTTTTAAGTATGAATTTTGTCGAGAATTGCGATCTTACAATTTTTCTTTCTAAAACATAATTGGATTGATAAAGTTCCAATAACAGGACTATATTTTCTTTTCAATTTCGATAGAAGTATTTTGAGAAATGATGTAAGCGTCAAGCATCCTTTCCTGAGCATAACAAGGATATTGCACGTTACCAAATTCAGCAATCGTATCCTGATTAAAGCAACATTTCCAAAATGTATATTTTTAAACAAAAAATCACACATCTCGGTATCTCCACATCAATTTCGCAACCCGAGTTTCAGCTTATGTGGTATTTTAACACACACGACTCACACACACTTGGCTCATTTCAAGTAGATGAAGAGCAACATAAAAGCAGAAAAAGCGAAAATGAAAATTGTATTATTAAATGACTGGCTGCAAGGGCATGCGAGTTTCATCAGCTTGGATTATCATTTGCTGGCTGCAGTTTTATTTACCTTTCAGCATAATCTTTTCGAGTTGCCCCGCCACATCCCTACCAACACCATCCTCACCACTAGCTCCATATACTAGTTGTATATAACTCAAGTGTACGTGCAGGCAACATAATATATACACTTGCAAACGGCAATTTTGATTTTGTGATGAAACTCGTAACGCATTTTGTACGCGACACGTAAAGTATGCCGTCGACCCGTTGACACGACGTTTAGTTTCGAACTTTCTTCTCTGCCGAGCAGCCCTTTACTTTATTCAATATTCTCAAACCAAAATACATGTGTATCTCCTCTGCTCTCTTCCAAAAATACCATCACCCCATGCAGGCCAGCCTCAAGTGCCCAAGCTTAAGAATGCCGCATGAGTCCGCTATCTGCTTCTCAGAGCGGCACATGTTCATAGTTGAACACATTTAAAAAGTATAAGTAAATATAAGGTACAATTTTGTGATCACCATTTCTTGTTCTTGTTCTTGTATGAAACACTTTTCTGATTTCCCAAATACTCAAACCAAACCCAACAGCTATGACCGCTAAATGGTATATACCCCGGTAGAGGCAATCAATCGAATCGATATCTGAATTAAGATTAGGTGCAAGCAAGGGCATACAAAATTCGGAGTGATTACTATAGCTACGAGGATTCAGTCTTCTTGAGATTATTGTTGTTGTTGTTGTTAGCTGCTGTTGCTGGCTGCTGATGAGTTTGCGGCGTTGCGTGCCTGTCGCCTAGCTCCCAGAAGCATGCCATATAATTTCTTCATTTTTATAGTGCACCTCTGGCTCAGCACACGTTGCACACGTGTCGATGAAGTTTTCTGCTGACAATGCGCTCGTTGTTTTGTCTCAAGCAACATGCCAGCAGACAACAAACAGCAAGCGGCACACACTAAGAACAACTACATGATCCCAAGATCTTGAAATACCGCCATAAAAAACCTCAAAGCAAATTTTTTCAACAAGTCAAGTTTTTTGAGCCGTATGCTACTATTTGTAAGCTACAACATAAATTTTTCTATAAATTATAAATAATATTTTTGACTTTTCACTGAATGTAGAAATCATAGTTTACTTTCAAACATTTTTAGGCTAAGCATATGGATTATGTTAGTGCTTAGAATTGACTTTCTAAAAAACGGAAATATTATTTAGTATTCCCAATGAAATATATTCTGCACAAAATGCGCGCTGTATTTTTTCGAGTGTAGGCAGCAAGCAGCAGGCAGCTGGCAGCAAGGCGTTTGCCACTTGAGCCGTTCTGCTCGAGTGTTGTTGCCTAATCTTAACTCTTAACTCAGCTCTTGGCTGACAGGTTGGCAGTCGCATCGGAACGCGCAAATTTCGCAACAGTTAGACGCAGAAGGCGCTTGATTTCATTTTGCTTGGCGCTGCACTTCAATTTGCATATCCATGAGTTGCAAGTGCTATAGAGAGACAGGGCGAGAGGCACAGAACAGATTCATTTTGCCCATGCTATTCATTTTGATGTTGTGCTACGGCAATTTCTAGGCAATTTCTTTGCTTCAAACACACACACACACACACACACACAAACATTCAAACACATATGCATATATCTACTACACACATATGTGCACTGAATTTTCAATACCATTACCAATTGCATTTAAGCTCCTGCATTTGATTGACGTTCACGACGAAGCCCAGGACGAGAATGACGACAACGCCTGGGAAAACGCTGCTTATGTTGCTGATTTTGGGTTTGCCAGCTGACGTTGATGTGGCATGTGAGTGTGTATGTGTGTGTGTGTGTGTGTGTGTGTGTGTGTGTGCTATGAGTGTGTGTGTGTGTGCTATGAGTGTATTCGCTCTAGGAATATGCCATTTAAATAGCTTGAAGACTGGGCCTTTTAATGCTGACGCATTGTAATGTTGGCAACGTGAATCACAGCATCAATTTGTGTAGCTTTGGAAGCAAGCAAGATGAGCACGACTAGCAAACACCCTATACAAACACTTTAACTAAAACTATTCGTATTACACTTATTTGCCCTATTTCTGAATGTGCCAACTTCTCTTCCGATCCTAGATACACGCTTGGTGTAATCTTCTTGCACAGACAGAGCCATAAATGATGAACCTGATTGTTCATAATAATTTCGTTAATTATTTAGCCGATTTTCGACCAGTATTTTCAGAACTAATTGCAAGCGTTGCTAAGTTTTGTGCATGTTGAGGCAATTTATTCCTTCAATTCGAACTTTAAAAGATTATAAGATTAGACTTCAGATAGTCCCTGTGATGTATTTATTTTCAATGTTGGAGCTGATATTATAGCTATTCAGTTATTTCTTGGAACTTCATGTGCAACTACACTTGTAGGTAGCACATATTTCTAGTCAAATGTATTGAAGATATATTTTCAATACTTTCAGTCAGATTTTAAATTGAGTAAATTGTTGTTCAGTGAATTCGATTGTAATTCCGATTTACTCTACTCTAGTATGTATGTAGCTATCTGGAATATGTACGCTTACTGCAATTCACAAACATCATAATTTGCTTGAATATATTCAACCATTAATAAGCACATACATATAAATATATATATATAAATATATATATATAAGGCGAATAAATTGAGTTATAGTTAAAATAAATGTGGGTTGTCAGTCAAATGAAAGGTGCCGACTTAAGATGTAATCGCCTTAATATTCTTTCTTGTTGTTTGACTGTCTGACAAATTGGGTCGATATTAAATGGTGAACTAGCTGAGCCTTAACTGAGTCATATTGTGCGTTTGTGGATTGTTAATAATTAAAGTAAAATAAGCTGCATTGACCCTTAAGCACTATCACATGATGCGTGTCTGCGAAAAGAGATCTGTGCAACAATATAAATGTATATAATTACTTTTCGGGAGCTGGTTAGCCTTATTTGGTTTGTTCTAACTTTTACCGCTTTGAACCTTTGTGCTGTACTTTTTAAAGTTCGTTAGCTCATTAAAGTTGACAAGAAAAAGAGTCGTTAGAGTGAGATTTAAAATCAAATTAAATGCCTGTTGACATCCCCACACGGATAGACAAACACCCAAACGGAGCCCTTGTGAATCCGGGCGATGAATGCCCTTGATGGGAATGCTTTGGAATATCTTTGCTGCTCCTGCTGCTGCTGCTTCTGCTTCTGCTTCTGGTGCTGCACCATGAAGTGTCTTGTAATAAATATCTCTCAAAACTTTGCTCAGACGTTCCAGCTGTGCGTCTAAGCTTGTGAGTATCTGTGTGTGTGTGTGTGTGTGTGTGTGTGTGTGTGTGTGTGTGTATGTGTGTGTGTGTGTGTGTGTGTGGCACCTCATGTGTAGCGATAAAATGTATCTAATTTAAGATGTTTTTGCCGCTCGAGCGACTGCCAGCCTCATTTCCACACACACACACTCACAACTCGCACACACACACACACACACACACAGCAGCAGCAGCAGAAACTAACGACAAAGTACGAAGCAGTAAACATTTTCAATTTGACAAAACTTTTTACCTTTGACCACAGAGCAACATGAGGCAAAGGAGGCAAACAACGCCAGCCGCTTGCTGCTTGCCGCTTGCCGCCTGCTAAGCTGAGTGGGCGTGGGCGTGGCAGCCACAAGAGCTGTGACAATGTGAGGTCAATGCGGCAACTGACTGACAGACAGTCTATGCGAAAATTACACACACACATACACATACACATACACACACACTCAAGAGCAGACAAAGTACACTTTCAAATTGCAGCAGCAGTTTTTGGGCATTGCGCATACGCCGCATGAGCCCTGACCGTTGGCCTCCATTTTGCGGGTGTGTGTGCGGGTGTGCGGGTGTGTACGTGTAGAAAGTGTTTGTGTGGGTGTGTCTTCAAGTATGAAATTGTTGTGTTCACACTAAACTTAAGTAACTGAATTAAAATGCGGCTAATAGAGTAGCTGCAAACAAATGACAATGTGACAAAAGGGAACCAAGTAGCTGGTTTTTGGGTGCAGGATGAAAGCCGGAACGGATGAAAGGCTGAAGAGGCAGGGCCGAAACTTGACAGCTTAGTTAACAATTTTAAGCCTTCGTGTGGGTGTGTGAGTGAGTGTGTGTTTTGAGTGAGTGTTTTGTAGAGGCTCCCTAATGTGTAATGAAATGACTGAATGAAGAGTTTTCTGCATGACCCAATACTCTTAAGCACAAAGCAAAGGAATCTGACATTGGCAAAAGCAAAACGAAACTGTAAACCGTAAACTGGTGTACTATGGCTGTGTGTGTGTGACATTTGTTGTTACCCTTTTGGTATTATTATATTGCCAATCGATGCGAATAGGTGAGAAGCTGACTGCACTTGACATTTCTCGCAGTCAACTTTGATTGCAATTTGTCATTAATTAAATGCACTGCTGTTAAATGCTCTTCTCACTTCCCACTTGCTCTGGTTGCTGCAAAGTAGCTTTTATCAAAAACAAAAAAAAAAAGAAGAAAAAAAACAAGAACAGCTGCTGTTCAGCGGAACAACATCAACGGGAAGCGGAACTTTTGTCGCCATTGCTGAAAAGTTTTGCAATCGCCAGTGCCTCATAAACTTTATGCACATGCACACTCACACATAAAAGCACACAGTCGGTGTATGTGAATGAGAGAAAGAGAGAAGGATGGAATTCATCGCATAATATGCGAACTGGGGCCCCGACACATAAATGAAAGTTATGCTTTGGCCAGAATATGAACGCCTTGAGAGTTCGAGCAGCCACGCAAATATAAATGGCTCTCCAGATGAGTATTTGAAATTGGAATTGCGATTGGGATTGTGATTTGGATAAGGATTGGACTTGATAGCCTGTCCTTTCTAATTATGCACATGCAGACAGCCACATATAGCCAACAGCCAACAGCCAACAACCAACAGCCAACAACCAGCGACAAGAATAACAACAACAATGACAAGCATAATCCGCTTAGGCCGCAAGCTGGCAAATCAAATTGAAGGGTCGCAAGCAAATATTTTAAGCTAATTTTCTTATTTTCACTTAATTTGCAGATGTTGTTGGCTTAAATTCGCTCGATACAGATACACGCACACACTCACACACACACACACACACACACACACGCTCGCTTGTTAACTGAAGTGCGTTGACGTCCTCATGCTCGTGCTCGTCCTTGTGGAGGGTTCGCCTTCGCCAGTTAGACTAATAATAAAAACTTAATACGATTATCCACTTATGCCGCAAAACACCCCACGCACACTGGCACAACGCTAATGACTCCAACTAAAATAAAATAGAGCGACTATCTGTGGCACACCATAAACTAAATTCGTGTATGTTTCAGTGTTCCAAGTTCCAAGATGACTCGTAGATTAGGTTAGTTTAGTTCAGATATTTTGTTAAGCAGAAAAGTTTTTCATGCCCACACTCATATTTCTATTGTGCTTCGATTTGGCAGCTATATGATATAGTCCGTTGATCTGGCTGTAGCTAGAGGTCAGATCAGCGCCAATAATCATCAAGACATCTTTCTAACTGAGAGACTAATCAGCATAGAAACATTATGGGGTCGGGGACGTCTTCTTTATTGCGTTATACACACCTCCACAAAATAGTTGTGTAGCAGTTTAATTTTTCAGCTACTGAGTTTGCCGGCATTATTTGGGAATGATGTGCAGATTTGGACTGTGCTGAACCACTGTGTGCCTTAGCCACGCATTGCCCTCCTGCTACTCCGCCCCATTATACAACTGCGTATGGGATTTTACTTCATTATTTTTATGTTTGCTTCTTTCTTCCCATTTTTGTGGTCTGCGGGCAAAATGGTGGAGTGGAAAGTGGAAAGTGGAAAACCAAAGTCTTGCGGCGCGCACATTTTTCGTGTTGCCAACTTAACACTTTTCAGCTCAGCACACATACGCAAATAAATTATGATGTGTGTGTGTGTGTGTGTGTGTGTGTGTGTGCAAAGAGAGTCAACGAGCGAGAAAAGCAAACACTTGGCCGCAAAGAAAGCGCAAAAAAGAAAGTAAAATAAAGAACTATAAAGTGTTTGAAAGCTGAGACCGTTGACTTTGGCGCCGAGCTGCAATTCAATTTCGTCTGAGCTAACTGAGTGTATTACTGTAAAAGAGCGATACTTAAAATGAGTGAGTGCCGAGGGAGGAGGGGGTGGTTGAAAGGGATCCACTTGGAGCAGTTAAAGTGTTGTGTGGTCTAAGAGCCCCCTAAAAGCACGAAGACAACTCTTAAAGTGCAACACAAAAAAAAAAAAAACACGCTCACAAAGTAATCAAAGAAGTTTATGCTGAACTTCTTGCAGGGAATTTATGAGTTTAGAAAACGGCTTGTTCAGACTGGACTCGATTTTGAAAATCGAATCGACTTTGGGCGTGATGCAAGCTTTGAAGATAAGAAAGCTTGAAGGTAAGAACGCTCAGAGGAAAAGCTTTTTTAAACTAAATTTACAAGATTTTTACAAGTTGTTCAAACTAACAAGGAGAACCCTTAACAAGATATTATTGAGCATGACAATCACTTTAAAGTTTGAAGAAAGGCACTTTCTGAAGAGGACTTGAAAACTTTACATGAGAAACCATTTCATTGATCATTTATAATCTAACTGCAATAAAGAATCCATCTTTATACCCATCGAAAATGGAGTAAGGGGTATATTAAAGTAGCTCAAAAGTATGTAACAGGCCATAAAGTGTATATATTCTAGATCAGCATCAGCAACCTATTCGATTTAGCCATATCCGTCTGTCCGTCTCTATGAACAAGTCGATCTCAGAGTCTATAACAGTTCGACTGGTCCAAATTGGAAAAAATGATCTCGTATACCGTAGACAGATCAAGTATATTTCATTTTACCGTTAACTGTTCTGTTTCGCCTATATCGATACAAATCAATATCCCATGACAGTAAAATATATAATTATTAGGATTTATTTATTTAAATAATCAACTTATAAAGACCAGATAAGAAACGCGGATTTCGTTAACAAAAACATATTTGATTATTGAAATACACAAAAAAAATCTGGTTTCAGGCCATCCTCAACTAGAGCATTTCAACTTGACTTTTTTGTTTTTGTTGTTTTTTTAATAATATTTGCTGCATAACGATCCATTTTTCAATGGCAGGGAATTGTGGGCATTTTGGGTTTAGCTAAGCTCGTCTGCTTAACAATTGTCGCTGCTTTTGGCTAATTGTTGTTGTGGCTGTTGCTGTTTGCCATTTGTGAAAGTGTTTGCTTTTCATTTTGTTGCTTTGCTGTTTGTCGCCTTCCTCTTTGCCATTTGTCCGGCAAAAGTCAGCGCATTGGCTTTGAATGCAAATCGGCCACCAGCTCCAATTTGCATGGCTTCTTTCAGTGCCGTTCCTTGCTGCTGTTGCTGTTGCTGTTGCTGATGTTGTTGCTGATGTTGTTGCTGATGTTGTTGTTGGGTCTGCTATGGCAGTGATAAGGATAAGCCAGCATTTAGCCAGGCAGCAGCGGGTGGAGCAGAAGCCGCTAACCATTTTGGGACTGCTTGGCGCCTATCGTCTTTAAATTAGTTTAATAACATTGCAATTCTTTTATCTGTCCCAGGACCTATCCAGCTGGCCGCTAAGCCTCTTCATCGCCCCATTTTTTTTCATTCCCTTTTTATATCTGGTGGAGAGTACAAATTTATAAATTAATTCCGCATAAAAATTCGGACCGATTTTCACAATGTTTGCATGAAATTTGCATACTTTCAGCAGACCCCTTTTTTTTAAGTTTCAGTTCAATTTTGGCCTGAAGTTTAATTGCTTAAATTCTGAAATCTTCTAAACATTTCAACAATACGTCAACTAACTCCAAATGAATTTTCAGCCTCAACTTTTCCGTATTAACTTTGCATTGGCATTAATAGCTTGTTAGAGTGCTTGATATTCGAGGATAATTACCTTTAAGTACGATAAATATAATTCATGCCCTTGCCTTGGAATCTGGCTCTTAAACTATTTGGAACGTATATCATTGCATATTTTCTCACTGGCTGCAGGTGCAGCTGCAGTTGATTCTCAAAGTTGCCACAAACAATGTTTGCTTGGCGCACACCTGGCGCATCTTTAGCCTTTTGCAGTCACCTTTGCAAAGTTGCTGGCCTTCTTCGGATTCCACTCCTTCCTTTCCTCCGCCTCCCCTTGACTTCTTTTTAAACAACGAACGTTTTTCGCATTCGGCACGCGCCGTTGGCTTGCTGCTCATTTGGAGCACCGCCAAATACCGTTCGCCAGCGCTTCAAAGATATTTCAGTGCACCAACCCCCAAAAACATAAAAAAAAATTTAAAAAACAAAAAACAGTTGAAAAAAAAGCTATCTTGGAGACGCCGAATATTGCATACCCTGGTAGACCGGAGTTAATTTTAGTTGGGCGCTCAAAATATATTATTATGTGTGGACTATATTGCTATGCTTTAAGCAACAACACGGATATATGCTTATTTTTTGAGAGGAAGCAGACGGAGTTCAACTTATTCAAAATATGGATGGACAAAATGAGGAGCGATGCACGAACAGATGATATATGGCATTGAATATGAATACCTGATGAGTGCGTTACAAACTTCACGACAACATTATACTACCCTCTACGAGGGTATAACAGCCCACTACTTCTCACCTTATACACATACACACACACGCACACCTCGTCCCCTTGACCAAGTTTCACATGAAAGGAAAAACAGGAATGCCCCAAGTGCAACCAAATGACCTTTTTAATTCGCGGCCATGCACTTTTCATACTCACACCTAGCTACATTTTACTCGCTCTCCCCTATCGCTTTCTCCCAATGTACTTTCTCTCTCTCTCTCTCTCTCTCTCTC
This sequence comes from Drosophila grimshawi, assembly GCF_018153295.1. Classification (NCBI taxonomy): domain Eukaryota; kingdom Metazoa; phylum Arthropoda; class Insecta; order Diptera; family Drosophilidae; genus Drosophila; species Drosophila grimshawi. Next base: position 1,994,492 of record NW_025062489.1, on the reverse strand, counting down.
TGGCTGACGCTTTTTCTTTATTTTTCTGGCATGTCTGAAGCTTTGGATGTTAAATGAAATTTGCTGCTTTTGGCGCAAAAGAAAGTTGCAAAGATTTTTTGTGTTAATGCGCTTGCTGTGCTGCATTACGTGACACTCGCCCAATTCCACTTCCCCTTACTGCCCTTGCCTGCCCCTGCTGCCTTTCCTCACACCCAGCCATGGTTCTCTCCCTCTCTCTTTCTCTCTGTCTCTCTCTCTCTCTCTCTAGCTTTAAATGAAGTCTGCTTAGTGTGAGTGTGTGTTTCTGTTGAAATCAGCTTAAGCATTAGTGTAGCTGAGTTGCTGATTGTTTTGCTCCAGACCAGCCAACCTCCCACTTCGCCACGACTCTCCTAATCCTCCCACCTTCTGCTTGCATCAGCTCTACTCGAATATTCCCGTCTCTTTCCGCCTTTGTGGCTAAGGTCAAATTTATTTGACTCACTAGCAAATTGCAGCACCATACTCCAGCGATGTCGCTACACCTGACCGACCGACCGACCGACACACACACGCACACACACGCACATGTAAGCATGTGAGACGCGTGAAGAAATTAGTGCAAAAAGTGCAAATGTTGCATTCAGAAATTTTAATGGATTCGGATACAGCTATCATCCCCGTCTTCAACTCCGATCCAGAAAGAGTCCGTCCACATTTAAAGGGAACATTGTTTCTGTATGAGTATAAATATAAATAATAAATTGGCATAACTGTTGTTTCCTTTTATTATTATATTTATTACACAGAATTGCGCTGTCAAATTTGTTCATAAAATGTCGTATACTAAAAACTCAAATTGATATCGAAAATCAAAGTGTGAAATGCATCCATCGAATCGAGAAATAAAAGATGAGAGCGTACATATGCACATAGATTGATAAACTTACTATCAGAAAGATTGTAAGCCACATTCTCATATATTTATAATTATAGATTTTTTAATAAATATTTATGTAAAGGTTATGACTTAGAATCTGGCTGTGAATTCCATTTTTTTCACATGCCATTAATGATGAACTTTTTTATTCCTTTTAAGTTAAGGATTTTGTTTTTTTATTTGAAGCGACATTAACAGAAATATATTTGGGTTTCAGATCGATTTCATCGATTCGCGACAATCGCAGCTCGCAAATAAGCTGAATGTGTCTGTTGATGCCTCTCAAGTCTGCTGGAATGTTGGAACTCAAGCGACTTTCTAACTGTAATCTAGCAGAGCTAGCTAACTATGTATATGGCTGCAGACTGCTAGAGACTGCTACAGAGCCGGAGTTAGGGTTCCTTATCCGCGCATAACTTTGACGACAACTCATTAAGCTAAAGGTCGACGAAAAATGATCGTTAAAAGAGCTTGGAATGGAATTTATTGCGTTGGCAAAACTAAACGCAGCTTCGAGGTGCCGCTGAGTTTGTCAGTTGCATCAAGGAATCTCAATGGGGTACTAAATGGGGAATAGCAACACACACACCTACATACACACAAATACACACAATACAAACACCTGCGCGTAATTGAGGCTCTCACGATTCACGTTTCGTTTTTATTATCCCAAAAAAAAGCTAAGTGAAAATTCCACGGTGACGTTTTTTATGCTGTGGGCGGCTGAGGGGCGCTAATAAACAAATAAGTGGGCGTGGCAGGCGCAAAAACAGACGCTCAATTAAGGCTATTAACGTTACAGGGACACACATACACACACGTACACCCTGATGGACAGAGAAATTGAGAAAAAGAGGGAGAGAGAGAGAGAGCGAGAGAGTCAACCATTGGCAGCCATTTGGTTTTATGGCTCTCTCTATAAAAATTCCTTAGTTGAAATTTATTTGCGCCATTAGACGCGCATTAGAGGCAGCAAACTCACCCACACAGCCACCCAGCCACCCAGCCACCCAACCACCCAACCACCACACCACCCAAGCGCAATCAGCCACTCCGAGCTGTGGGCGCAATGATTATGCAGCCTAGTAAGTAAGTGTGTTTTAATACCCTGTACCATCACAGAACTACACGAATGGGTATTATCAGATTACAGAATTGAATATGGCAAATGAATCCAAAGCTTCAATCCTATATAGGATATATTAAGTATACGTTCGATACGCTCGTGATAAAGTTTTGCTTAGTGTTCAATCAAGTTTTTATAACTATGGTTTACTCTCTAGATTCAAACTATATTCAATGTTGTTAGGTCATTCATTTAATAAGTACTCTAAAATTGAGAAGCGAAAAAAACAAATACATGACTAATAGTAAAGTTAACAGGGCTATGATAACCAAACTGTGTGATAAGCAGAGGGTATTCGGTAGTCCATCATTCGCGACAGGCATCGCCTCGCAGTCGCTCAGCTCCAGTGTCAAAGGGGCAACAGGAAGAGGAACAACAACTGGAACAGCACCCTCGACGCAATTGAAGAAGTCTCTTGCCTTGCAAATTCAATAAGTCAAGTTCAAGTTTCTGTCGCTCGCCCAATTTTGGTTTATTTATGAGCGATACAAACGAATAAATTAGGCACAGGCCGGCTGGCAGGCTGGCAGGCTGGCGCGCTCCGCAGGACGCTTATCGGCCGTCTAATACACACTCACACTCACTCACACACACACACACACACACACACGCTGACACACTCGCACACTCAGTTGAAACGTGCGTTAGGTTATTCGGTTGTTTAGTTGGCCGCCTCGGGCTTATTCCCGCTTAACCCATTTAAGGGGGTCATTCGTCAAATTGGCCATAAAAACGCTTAAGCCCACAATAAAAACGAAGCACACAAACAGAAAACAAAATGAACGATAGGCAAAAAACAGAACAAAAAATACAAAAGCAACCAAAAATAAAACCGTAAGCGATAACAAATCAAGTTTCGATACACCGCGATTTAAATGCTCTATCGCAATTGATTGCCAGATTTAATCCAGGCAGATCAATAGACCAAGGACATAATCATCTACCTATGCATATTATATTCAAATTATATAACTATGTTTGGTGTCGACTGATGTGAGCAGAGCGATGTTCAAGGAGCTTAAGGCACTTATTAAATGATGAGTTTTGAACATAAGAGATACCTAAGCAAAAATCAATGTCAATTTTTGTTTGCTTTTATTTACTTTTGTTGGCTATTCGTCAACATTTAGATTTAGATACTCATACTGACATTCTAAATCGCTGAGACCAATGTACGAATGTTTTTATGGGTGTATGTCTATGCCAATGGCATAGGGCATACAAGTAAACGGTGACAAAACAAGTTGGTAACTGGGCGGGGATTTGATTGGGCTTACACGAAAGGTGCTTGATCGACAGACAACAACAATAACAGTAAGAGCACTAACAACAAAATAGCACTAACAACAACAACAACAACAACAAAACCAGCAGCACTCAATGCAATCGATTATGTCAAATCCTAAGAGCACATCATTTGCTGTCCAGGCCCAGATTGAGCTGCCACTGTTGCTGCTGCGGGTGAAATAGGGAGGGGTTATCGGACACAAGGGGTTAGAGTGTGTGCCTAATGTCAGCATATAATGAATATGGCCAGGACCGGGAAATCTGTCTCGAAACTGTTTGTCCAAATCGTCTTATTGACTGAATGAACCGGACTCTCAACTATTCTTGGCAGCTGTCTACACCAGTCTACAGAAAGTGGACATGAACAGTGGCTCTCCCCCGTGCATAGGAGCAGGTATTTTCCGGCGTTCCCTGTCCGATTTATTCGATTCATTTTTCAACCATTAATTATATATAAACTGTATGGGGTCGGAGACGTCGCTTTATTAACTTCTCGCCAAAATAAATACCCTCTATACAAATATATATATATGAAAGTAGAGTTGAAAACGCTAGTATTTTCTACTATGAAAGTATCACACAATCACCAACAGTCGTAAAGATAGCATTTGCTTAGGCTGGACAGTGTTCAAAGTCTGCCATATATTTAAGGAATTGACATGACTTATATTTGTATTATTTGCGTCCAGCATTCGAGAGAAATTGCTGCATTTTTCTTGATATAGAATTATTTTCTGGCTGGAGGACCTCTCCGATTGATGCTTGATAGAAGCTGCATTCCATTAGGAACAGTTAAGCTGAGTGGCGAATTGTGAAACATTGAACTACGTAAGCCCTCTACCCCACTACCGCCCCACTCCTCCTTCCCCTTCCATACACACACACACACACACTCAGGCAACGTTCCTTTGCGTTGACCCACATGAGCTTTGAATTTGTTGCAATAGACGGCAAAGCAAATATTGCAATATCTGCATGCGAGTGTATGTGTGTGTGTGTGTGCGTGTGTGTGTGTGTGTTTGTCTTACTTGTTTATTGTGGGTTGCACTTTGTGGTTAGCATTAGTCGGAGCCACGCGCATGCGATCAGTGCGGAAGACAAGAAGAAACATGTTGGACGCGTTATGTTTTTTGTTTTAATACCCTGTTGCCATCATCTTGAGAAGGGCATATGACCTTACAAAACAGACGTTTCTAGTTTTAGGATAAAGAGTAGAACTTATTTATGATATTCGATTACATTTTCAAAAGTAAATCAAACAAAAAATTTAAAATGTTGTTGAGTAGCGTGGCATGTCAATGCTTTTCACAGAGCAGAGATGTGTTTGACTGGTTGAGTTGTATGCAGCAAATGCGCTTGCCAAGTCATTGCCACAACAAACACTCAAGGGCTGAAAGGCTTTTCGCTTACAAGTGGCAACCGGAAGTGTTGTGCGGCTCAAGAGCCCACTCAGCATACACACACACACGCACACACGCATATACATACACACATACATACATACAATTGCACGCACGCACGCACTCAAGGAACCGGGTAACGGGTAACGGTTATGAGGCTACTAAGGATGGGGCAAGCAAACGGCAGCAGAAGGCAAACATGTTGATAGGTGGAAATTGAGTCGATTGCTTTTGAAAATAGACTTCATAGCTCGTCGCAACTCTTATGCATTTTGGCCTTAACTAACACTCTCACACACACACACCCACAGACTTGCACCCAATTGTCCCGCAACTGGTTGAGAGGCCTTTGCTTGACAACGTCCAAGCGATTGACGATTGAAACAATTGACCGACTGAAGACCAAAATGTTAAGTGAAATTGCCCAGCTGATTTGTGGAGATAAACACCTCGATTGGGCATTACCCATTACAAAATATTCGTACCTTTGTGCAGCCAGACGAGCAGATAATTTATGAAATTTAACAGCAACGAAAAGGTCTGCAGACTGAATCCCAAGGCGAACTAAAGGGTTCCGTCGTTATTTGATACTTGCCCAAAAGCAAACCAGTATACACGTAGAATATTTAATTTGATGGGAGACAGCAGCCAGAGAAACGTTTGCGAAAGCAAATTATAGAGAGAGACAGAGAGAGAGAGAGAGAGACGGAGAGAGAAGGTTTGATATTTATTACATACCCAAGACAACTAGTTCATAGAGAGGGGAAATATGAAATAGAATATTTAAGTTGATGACAGACAACAGCTAGTGGAACGTTTACGAAACTGAATTAAAACGACAAACACAAATGAAATAAAAAGAAAGAGAGAGAGAGAGAGAAAGAAAGAGAGGGAGTAAGACTAATTAAACTTTCGTTTATAGAGCTAACAAAAATGTTGCGTTGTTTCTTGGGAAACCAATAAAAACAAAGTGTATTGCCCTGTCGGTTTGACATTTACTTTTCAACAAATTTCTCTTAATTAAGCGACGTCTGTTTTATGAGCTCCAATTTTCTCGAAACAAAACAGCCAAAAAACTTATGCCAAAATTTATGAAAACGACTTTACCGAAGTCCTTGCCCAAATAAATAAAATAGCTAAAGCGGAATTCGGTAAACGAGTGAGACGGGGAGGGGTGAGAGCGAGGCAGAAGCAGAAGCAGAAGCGTAGAAGGAGAAAAACAGTTACAACCAAAAAATATGGTGTTCAGGCAGAAAGAAAGAAGTCGAACAGGATGTGGAAGCGGAATCCGTAGCAGGAGAGGAGGCGGTGACCTTTTGGGCGTTGACCAACAAACTAATCACAATAATCACACTGAAATAAAATTAATAAAAATGCGTGGCCCGTTGGCACGACAGCGAACATTTAAGAACATAAATAAAAATTAGCAAAACCAACAACAACAAGCAACATGGCAGCGACAAGGAGAGCCACACAACAACAAATCGCGAGAGGGTGGCAGAGAGAGAGAGAGAGAGAGAGAGAGGGAGAGAGAGCAAGACAAGAGCTGGAGTTAAAGTTGAACTTGGACTTTGCTTGTGGCTGTGTGTAATAAAAGCCACAAATATAAGGAAATTACACAACATATTGTGGGAAGGGTCAAGGGGCAAGGGGTAAGAGGCAAGGGGCAGAAAGAATGGAACGGAAAAGCGGCGGCCACACACCGGAAAAGTTAAAGCAGCTGGCGAATAAGCGAAAAACTAATAAAAATCCTTTGGCCAACAAGCAACAAGCGCAACAACAGCAAGCAACAACAATTACGTGCAAAATTAAATCAACATGGCAAAAACAAATATGGAGGTTGCTCGTAATGACCCAGTTCCAGATCCAGACTCAGACTCAGACCCACACCAATTCGCTGTCGCAGTCAGTCTGGAGTTATCTCACCTGACTGGCAACCCGCCGACACAATCGGCTTCTACGTTAACTTTAATGTTTACGTTTACTTCTATGTCTTCGGCCACTTGTTCTAATTGAAGTCAACGAAACTTTCCATCATAAAAATAATTAACTTTTAGTGTAAAATGGCAGCAAATCGTTGAGCGAAAGCAACGAACTCAACACTTCAATGGAAATGAAGAAAGATTTCATATTTGCCAGTCAGTCTGAATCTGTTGTTTCGGTTTCGGCCAACTTTCTGGCATCATCCTGAATAAGTCGACCGATTATTCCTATGTGCAGTGATCTGATGTTGCTCTGAGGAGCAACCGCCCATTGTATATATGGGAGCTATATGACACACAAGCACGTATATACTCGACTCGACTGTTGATGTTGATAAAGGAAAAATATATGAATATATATATAAAACATATATATATATATATATACAGATATCGCATTCGATGCCTTACAAACCTTACCAAAAAACTATATTACCCTCTTTAAGGGTATGAAATGTAAATCTGGCCACACTTGATTGTGTATGCGTAATACAATGAGTTTTAAAGGTACTCAGCAATCATGCGAATGAAATTATTCATATTCAGTCTCTCTCTCTCTCTCTCTCTTGCAGACATGTAGAAGCTGACCCTCGAAGCTCTGTCTCGGTTTGTAAGGGGCAAGGCACAATCGACTACACTTATCAAGATTATCCGTGTGGATACAAAAAGTTGAGTTTCTCTTTTGTTTGCCACAAGTGGAATTAGCTTTGGACTTAAAGTATAACAAACTGCTAATTTTAAGCTCACAATGAGTTGAGTACTTGTTTAAATTGTTTGAGCTTCAGTTGCTTAAAATGATTGGGCAAAGCGGAAGCCACACACACGCACAGAGTCAAATTTGGAAGCTATGCTCGGCCTCAAATTTCTTGACTGCATTGAACTTTTGGCATAAATTGCATTTAATTTATGCACAATTGATATGGCTGCCGCAATAACACACGCTACTTGCAAATTATGTTGCACGCAGCTAGTCGGCAGCTAGAATTACAGCAACAACATAATAACAGTTGTTAATTCAAATGACAAACATTGTTAAACCCAAATCTGCAGCCTAGTAACTCAGATATGCAAATAAATTTACAGCAAAATGCGCTGCTAAATTATGCAAAATAAAAATACTAAATAAAAATAAAATAAATTATGCATTAGGAAAAAGCTACAACCATGAGAAAAAATATGACACCAGCAAACTGTTTTTGGTTTCTAAAAATAATTTCTAAATTTAAAAAAAATAAAAATATATATGGGTGAAAATTGCAATTAGATCAAAGTTCTCAACTTCCCTCTGAAAAGCCCTCTCTCAAACTTCCAATTATATGTGAGAAAGGTGAAATTTTGTTATCAATATTAGAAGAAGGTTTCTTGAAAGCAAATTGGCCAGCAATCTAGCGTTCCAATTTTGTAACTCTCGCTTTCAAATTGAGGAAAGTATATTATCTCATCGATTTACACTTATTTATTTCAACTTTAACACTTTGTCTGACATGGCCAAAGTATGGGAATTTTCTAAAAATAATAGGCAGATCATTTTATCAGAGTGCATAGAGTAGCGTAGAGTAGGTGAGCAAGGTTAGTAAGATTGGCGAAAGGCAAATGTCAAAATGAACGCTGTTGAATGCCGTCGCACGTATTCTCTTGTAGGACCAATTAATCTTGAAATGCACGACAAATTTAATAAACATTTTCAAAAATTTGTTTCATGCATGGACATGTCTGGCGTAACTTTCCAACGCACACACGGAAGAAACACCTACATATAATTTGTTCAACTGTCGCTTAGGGCTTTAGCCAGCACCAACTCAAATTATGACTCTCTTACCAGCTTCCCAAGCTTACTCAAACTTCCCACACAACACACATGCCCATTTCCACGCCCACTCTCACGTCCATTCACTGCTTTTTATCCCCACCTGTCGCCTCCATGCTGTGCAAATTCAATGGAAACTAGTTTTTATGAGACATAAACTGTTACATGGCAACAATTCTGCCAATCTGGCTGACGTTGAGGCGCGGCTACGCCCACACACACACACACTCACGCACACACACTCACACACACACACAAGCGACCATGGCTATGTGCCCTAATACGCCCCAAAGGTTTAAGACCATGTTTGCCTGGCGGCGGTTTCTAAGAGTGAAAAGTTCAAATGCAAAATGAAAATTAAATACAAATGCAGAGTACACGACTGTTAAAAACTGCTCCCCACCCAATCTGACTCTACCATCCACAATCTGTGTGTGTGTGTGTGTGTGTGTGGCAGGCACCTGACTTTTTGCCAAACAAATTGTTATAATTCGAAAAACATTTGTGTGGCTTCAATTCTGTAGAAAACATGAAAATGTATGTTTGTCTTGCTTTCCCAACCCAGCCCTCGTAAATGCCACACGACCACGCCCATTGCGAGCCGCAGCATTATCTTCATTACCATTATCATCATCATCATCTGAATCATTCTCTAATCCTTGCTGTATTTAGTTTATCAATTGGTTGATTTACTCAAATACAATTGTCACCAAATTGAACTGCATGCAACACACACATGCTCGACGACAAGCTACCCTGCAATATCATAACAAAACTAAAGTTTATAAACTAAAAATTAAGATGGGTTCCGTAGCATACACTTAGAAAAATAACGTTCACGAGTTTAGAAAATCGCCATATATTTGGTGACAATTATTCACTTAGTATATTTTTAAAATGAAAGTTTGTGTTTTTCTAAAAACCAGGATGGATCCTTTATTAAATTCAGGGTAGATTTTTCTAAAACAAAATAAAAGAATAAGTAATATCCATATTTTATTTTTGTTCTGGAATTTACTTAGAATATTCACCGGCCTCTTGACTAAGAAGTTACCTAACTAAACTAGTTATAGATAGTAGCAAGTCCTTAAAGCATCCCAGATAAATATATTTTCAGCTTAACGCACGCAAAATACATTATTAGGTATGGGCTGAGATGGGGAACAATAGATATAATATGTCGCAGTGTATGAAGCCTTCCAATATTTATTAAAACAACACAAGTTTAATTATTATTGATATTAACTTATGTTTGCATATTTGAGCGAAGGATTCCTTAATTATAGTTCGCTGCTATTTCGGAAGCTTTAACTGACTTCACTTTCGATTTCTTGAATAGCCAGCAACCAACGTTGACTGTTAAGCACAGACTGAAAGCGCATAACAAAGTTCCACATTGTTTCTTCTTTTCTTTCTTATTTATTGTTACACATAGTTGCCCCCGCCACCAAGTGGAACGTTTATCTGATCCACAAGATCCGATGCTTAGTCGGTTAGCAGTTATTACGTTCTCTAACGTGAAGTTGATGTTTTCTAAATCGCTTGCCAAACAAGTTCAGATTTGGTCGAGAGGCGCAGCGAAGTTGTGCACACACTTTATGATTGTCCAGTGTGTGTGTGTGTGTGTGTGTGTGTGTGTGTGTGTGTGTGTTGCTGTGTGTGTGTGTGTGTGTGTGTGTTGCTGTGCTGTGATCCAAACACACACACAAAGTCACACAGACACGTTATTTGTTTCGCCCAGGACGCAGATAAAATTAAAATCTCACAAAAACTAAGCAAACAACCAAAAATAAGAAGAAAAAACTTTCACCTTTGCAAAAACTTTTCGTTGTCTGACGGAGAGTTGCGTGTATGCGTGTGTCTGTGTGTGTGTGTGTGTCTGTGTGTGTGTGTGTGTGTGTGTCTGTGTGTTTGTCTTTGCAATACCTTCGAATGTGATTTTGTTAATATTTAAACAAAGGTCGCCGCCAGCATTTTTGTTGTTGTTGCTGTTATTGTCCCTTAGGCCCCACAATTTTTCATCTGGCATTGTCTGCTCAAAAATTTTCGCGCTTGCCTGCTTTTGCCGGGTAGGTGGTTGGGGGAGGATTGGAGGCGGGTGGAGGGGAGTGTCACCTTTTTGTGTGGAGAGCATTTGACGCGGAATGTGTTTTGTTTTAGTTGTTAGTCGCTTTACCTGCTGTTGCTGCCCGATAATGTCCTTTGCTTGTTGTCCTTGTGTCCTGCTGTCGCGCGTCTTTTATAGTTGTTGCCTGATTTGCTGGCACCATTTTCGATGGCATTTTCAGCTTCAGTTCAAAATTGTGCAATGCGTGTTCCGCAAAACGCTTTCATTTCATCCAAATTGTTACAGTTTTGCATCGGAAATAACCTGATATAAATTCTTTGCCCATCCAAAGTTGCACAGGACATAGATACAAATGAAAATGAGATGGGTTTGTCAAAAAGACAAGCAAACTCGAATTTTTATACTAATCAAGTATATATATATATATATATATATGAATATATTTATATAAATATATATGTTATGGGGTCTGGTAGGATTCCTTCTTATTATTTCATACTTTTGCATAACCTTTATTGACATTTTTAATGCAATATAATTGGAGTTGTTCCGATTGGAATAAGTTCTATTTACCATATCAGGTTTCATTAGCGATTCAGTTTGATGGAATGTGAGTGGGAATCGTGTGATATTCGTTTTTGTTTGTCCAACTGCCTTTGTCTTCACATCTTTATTCTCTGTCTCTCTCTCCCAGCCTCTCTCGCCCTCTCTCCTTCTCTCTCTCTCTCTCTCTCCTACTCTGTCCTTGTGGTGCGTCATTTGGCTTGGCTTTTATTATTATTATTTTTACGAGCGCGCGTTTTCTCTTCTTTCATTCTGTCGTTTTCCTTTTGCTTATTTTTGTCACAATATAATGGAATTTATTTTATGGCCAACAGGTAGAAAATTTGTTGTCCTCCTGCGTTTGGCTAATTTCGCTTTTACTATTGCTACCCAGCCAAGGGCCAGGGGCCAAGGGGTCAAGGGCCCAAAAAACATCGTATATAAGTATAAGTACGACCATAATGTCGGCCATATGGTTTTTTTTTTGCTCGTTTTCCTTTTTCTTTGTCTTGGCGGAGGTGGATAGTGGCGGGAAGGGAAGAGGGGTCGCTGGCCCTTATGCTGCAATATTTTTTAATGCCCCAGTCGGGGCAGCAACATCCACATAAACATCAACAGCAACAACATCGACGACAACAACAATAATAATTACATTGAAAACATTGCGACATCCGAAGACAATTAAAATTTATTCAACGCCCTTAAGAGCGTGACTGGAGAGAAAATATCAACATAAATATGTAATAAGCAACATTGAGACGAGACCCCAAAAGACCTTTTCCCTCAACGACCCAACTTCCCACCTCCCCACGCCCCCTCTGTGCAGCGGTGAGCATTATGCGATTTACATTAGCCTGTTAATACAATTAAAAAGTCAGCTAAGACATCGCTGACCAGTCCTTAGCCGCCACAATGAATCTTAGACCCACCTGTCAGCGACAACAACAACAACCGAAATATGAAAAAAATAATATAAAATTAAAAATGCTTTTATTTTGGGCTCCTATGGGTCTGTTCTATTTATGGGGGTCCTTTCAAGGCGATGAGGCAGCAAACAATTAGTTAAAGCCGCAGCTTAAATATAATATAGCCTGGCAGAGATTTACTTTGAATTTATATTTTCAATTCACGTTGTTTGTATTTGAAGTACGGAATTAAATAAAATTGCGTTTCTTAACCGATAGCTATGAAATGCCCACAAATAATCAATATTATGTATTTTCCTGCTCAAAAAGACGGATGGACAGATGAACATGGCTAGATTGACTCGGTTGATGATTCTGCATAAGAATATATATAAGGATCACAACAGCTGGACCCATATTTCAAGATGCGAATCCGTTTAAGACGCCATTTGGTTTTCATATTTTGTCTACGTTTTGGTTTTTTGTGACTTGTCACAATTTAACTTTTATGCTCGACTCATCTGTGTCTTAAGTTCGTCAACTTTGTGTCACCTTTGTGAACTGTTTTCCCATCCGCCCACACCCACTTTCGCTTTCTATCTCTATCTCTCTCTCTCTCTCTCTCTCTCTCTTTATCTTGCTCTCCACACACTCGTCGTCGCTGAAAATCTCAGCCTTGCCTGTGGCCCCAAAATAAACAACAAGTTGAAAATACTTTGCATTTATGCAACAAATGCGAGACGGTCTGGCCAAAGCAGCTAGCTGAAATACACACAACGCAAAAACCACACCTCCCGCCCCCCACTGCCTCGGAGAGGTGACATGTACGCGAACTCAACCGATCCCGGCCAGGCACAAAGCTTTCCCATAAATCATTTTGGTGCCGCGTTGCCGCAGAATGACACACGTTTGGACAGGATGCCCATTCCAATCGCCGGTCTCCGGTCCCCTGTCCCCATGCCCCTTGCCCCTTGCCCCATGAACCATGCCCCCATGCCACATGCCCCTTATTCAGCAACCAGTTTACCAGTTACCGCTGCTCATTCGGCCAGCAGGTGGCACAGCAAGCTGTCACATCAGGCTTATACACCCATCCCACCTCACCCCACCCCACCCACTTCTTGTCACCCTCTCTCTCTCTCTCTCTCTCTCTGTTGTTTACAGTTTTTGGGGCTCACAAATTGTTTTGGCTAGCGAGGATTCAACAAATTGGAAAGTGTTCACAAGTAACCGCGCACGTGCCACTAAATTCCAACCCAGAACGCTGCCGCACCGCCCACTCATCGCTCATGGTGTTGGTCATGGCCATGTCCGCAGCCATTTAATAATAAAAAATTTGAACAAAAGTTTTCGGCGGCTTTTCGGTGAGCTCTCCATTATTTATATAAAAATTCAAATTAAATAAGATTAATTTGGGCACCCCAACTCTAACTCTGACTGTGACTCTGGCTGTAGCTGCTGCTCAACAGCTCTCCAAAAATCCAGAACACTCCTTACCACTCACTCCCCAGTCCACTCCAATCCATTCCAGTCCGGTGCCAACTTTACGGCAACAAAGTGTACTGCAGCAGCAGTAGCAGCAGCAGCAGCAGCAGCACCAGCAGCAGCAGTCACAGTTATGGCATTGACTTTGACATCAAGTGGCATGCCAGTTATTGTTGCTGTTGTGCGCGTGATTTTGGTCACTTTGAGGCAACTTTTGCATAATTCCACTCAGCGCCCACTTGAAGATGACTAATGATGCTGCCTGGCAGCCTGCATGGCCTGCCTGCCTGTGTGCAAGCGAGATAGCCATATGCCGCAAATATGTCACATTTGTCTAGTGACAGACAGCCGCAGTTGATGACTACTTCAAAGTTTTACACATATACACATAGAGAGAGAGAGAGAGAGAGAGAGAGAGAGAGAGAGACAGAGATAGGGGCGATGATTTTTCTAACCTGTCATCTGCACTACACAAAAAGACAAAACGCAATCCACGGCGCTAATTGACTGACAAAACTAGGCCCATTGCCTGCAGCTATTTCCTCTATATGGTTTCCACGGTATTTCGCCAAAAAGCCAACAAAAAAAAAAATAATAATAATAATTCCAATTGTAGGCTGCAAGCTAATGAATCAAATATGAGAACCAGAACCATTTCGACCTTACTTTGCGCAACAAATTCTTTAATATCTGGGAATAAAATACAAAAGGTTTCACAAATGATTCTTTTTCCTTTAGTTTTCCATAAAATGTTTCAACTGATTGACTGATGTAAATGTATTATTGAAATGAACTTAAGTAAGTAACAGAATCGAATATATATTTCGAAATTGGCGTATCGAAAGTGGTTTGCATTTTAGAAATGTAGCTAAATCGAGTTAGGTCTAAAAATGGTCTGCAACATTTGTGATTGATGGCCAAAATGCGAAAAATATTGCGACAAATCAAATTTTGAAATCGGGCTTGGTGGTTGGCGGTGCGGTCGAGGGAAGGAAGTATTGCGGGAAAATGCAGCTAAAATTCAGAAATATGCATAGAGGAAGGTAAGAAGAGGGTTTGGGGCAATGTTGGAATGAATAACGGCAAGCTCTCGGCTGCAATTAGTAACAGCCTGCTGAATGCGAGGCCAGGTGGCACCAGCTCCATTTTGGTGTCAAGTTTGTTCGCTAATGAACAACAAACTTGAACAACTTGAACAACTTGAACAACTTTAAGAACTGTGGGGATGTTGCCAAAGAAGATAAGGGAGAAAAGTAGAAGAACAAGCCGTAACGAAAAATATCCACAATAAGGCTGCGAAATGAAATTAAATGAAATGCAATTAAAAACAATCAAATGCAAGTTGGCCAAGTGATTTTTATTTTCTTTCTTGTTTTCAGCGGAACACGCAAATTAGCAGCAGCAAGTAAAACGAAGCACAATTTGAACTTTAATGAAAATTTGTAGCTGAACTGCAGCGGTATCAAAATCAGAATCCGATTCAAAACCATCACCGTAAACTTGGACATGCAAATGCTGCTGGATGCATTTATGCAGGGGGTGGGGGGAGGGAGCCCACCTTACCACGTTACCACGTTAGAGAGGATGCCTCAGGTAACACATAAAAATTCAGCACAACGATTGGATTCGCATCAGCGAAACGGATTACTGAAGCCACCTGAAGGCTAACGGTCCAAGTCCGTGGGCGTTGGCGATGGGCGTGGCAGGCGACGGCTGCAATTTTCGATAAATTCGTTGCGGAAGAGATGTCACAGCCGGCAGCGGGGTTGATGATGGGAGCAGCCGCAGCAGTGGATAAGTATTTCATTCATTTCCATAATTTTAATAAAATTGAAGAAAAATATTCAAGGCGCTCTCTTGCCAAGCAAAAAATAAATGAAAAATACCAAAAAAAAAAACACAAAAATCCAAATGGAAAACCAGAAAAAAATAAGCACTCGCTGGGCCCAGCACAGTGGTTCCAAATGCAGATTTTGGTTTACCAACCAAAAGTGATTGTTGCCAATCGATTATCGACTGTCGAGAGATGGAACTATTCACAAATTATAGAAATTTACGGAAGCTGCTTAATTTATATATTCATGCATGTGAATAAATTCATATATTATTTAGCATATTGAAGCAAAGAAGACTCGTGAAATAAGAGCGAGCAATTCGGTAACAGTTATCGATATCGATGGTGACTGCCCAGCTATATTGATATTGAGCACACAGTGCTCTTTACGTATGCCGCTGTAGCTTTTGCTCTAGCTTCTCTGCGTCGTTTTTTATTTTTATTTGCCCGAACTCCTCCCTCCCCCTCCTCCACCTCCCCCCACCCCACCATCTACCTGTCCTGTCCTGCTTCTTGCCTTCAGCGGGCATGTTGCTATGCATGTGGCGCCACATTTACCTACAAATCCAGATCCATTGCTTTCACCAAACCGAGCAACTGGTTACCATCAACTGGCTACCCCCTCCTCCTCTCTGGGCAACTCATTCGCCCCCCGCCCCTTCCCCTTCCCCACCCTGTCTTACCACATCGCTCCTAGCCTCGACGTATATGGAATTGTGCGCGCGCCCTGACAACCAAATGACATAATTCAGTTGCTGGCAAAGTTTTGACTGATGCTGATGCTGCCAAACGATGTCCTTGTTCTGCTGCTGCAGCTCCTGCTCCTACTATTGCTCCTGCTTCTGCTGTTGTTGTTGTTGTTGTCGTATGGCAGAGTTGAATGTTGAATTTTGATGTTCGTTGATTGCCATCACCCATCTGCACACTTGTTTTCGAAGATATGTCACCAGGTGTAGCTGCGCATTTAATCCGACCCAAAGTCGCAGCATCAACAGCCAAACAAATGTCAGGCGTCAGTGTTTCACATGGACCACGGCCGGGCCATGGATTGCCCGCCAGAGGCACTTGTAAAAGTCAAAAGTCGAATGGAAGCGAAAACAACAAATGAAGCTTGTGTAACATGTGCTGACTGCCTGCCTGTCTGCCCGCCTGCCCGCCTGCCTGCCTGCCTGCTGCTGCGGTTTGCCTCTGTCCACAATGGAAATGACTTTCACTTGAACTTACTCGTGTGTCATGTGTCATGTAACTCATACGCCGCGTGGGCCAATAAAAATAGCAAACACCAGTGCTGAAATTAAAATGCAAAGTTCAGTTGCTTTTTCTTAACGGCTGCAGAGCATCACAACCATTGAATATCTTTGTTGTTGTGGCCTGAAAATTACCGAGAATAAAATAAATATGAAATACATATACTAATATCTAGGATGTCTTCTTCTACATTGCTACCCAATGTTATACTCATGGGTAATATTTAGATAATCAACTCTATGAATCGATATTAAGAACTATATACTCTGTTGTCACTGAAGGATAAAAAGAATATCAGTTCAACGACACTAATTGGCTGTCTTTTCTTTCTGTCTGTCTGTCTGTCTGGCTTTTATTATGATTTCATAATTATGTTACCAAAATGTAGCTCTAAAAACCATAACAACCATACTTGGTATGTAGGACTAATTTAAATGCACCTATTCTTAGGGACGAAATCAGCAAAATATTAAAGAGATACTGAAAGCCTTTAAAAATTAATCAAAAGCAGAATGAATATTAAGCACATTGATTTAAATTAAATGTAACAAATTAGTTAAATGACATACAAAAAATTGCAGTATATTGGTTGGCTTACCGCAGTAGAATAAATCACAGTCATAGAAATCTCTGATAGATAGCAAATGAAAAGCAGAAAAAAAAAAATAAATAAATATATGAATATATAAATATTTGATTATTCGCATATTTCTCTTACAAAGTACATTAAATACAAACAAACATCTTGTAAATACACAGAACGAAAGCATCAACTACAATTTTAACAGAAACCAATAAATATCTTAGGCTCGCCAAGGATTATATTTTAATCCAGAATGTTAAATAATATTATGTGTTTGTAAGTTTTAAATAAATTGTGTTTATATGTTTTCTTTTGCACGACTGGCTTTCAACTGAATATTCAATATTTTTGTATTGAAAATGAGGTTTTTTTTTACTTTGATACCGAAGGTATCATAGTATATTGCTTTTTTGCAATGTCTGAATGAACGCAACTTTATTCGACCCCCTTAGAGATAGAGCCTTGAAGCTTGTACAAATTGGAGTGGAGACAAGAAAATCGACAATTGCAATCGATAATTGCAATCGATAAGGCCTCATATCTCCCTCCGATTGGTCGGTTGTTGGCGATATCACACAATTTAAAAGCTAGAGTCACCAAATTTAAGAGTTATATTGCTAGTAACACCCCTCAAAATTCCAGAAAAAAATGTATGACCACGCCCACTCCCGCCCTTCTCATTATTTTATTTTTGCAATATTTACATTCTGGTTATTAAAAACCTATTAAAACAGCAAAAATAATATATAATGTATTATTCATAGTTTTTAATATATTTTTTTTAAATTTTAAATAACGCTGGACTTGGTTCATTTCATTGAAATGAAATCTTACAATTTTCAGCAGCCAGAATTTGTGTGCAACAGTTTTGTGTAGCAACAGAGTAGTGAAGCAGTCGGCTGCTCCGCGTTCCCATTGTTGCCGCCTAAATGCGATGGGCACTGAATATGGCAAATCGTGAGACATTTGGAGAGGGCAACCAGCCTTACCCTGGCCACATTACACGCATTTGAGCCCGTCTCCTGTATGCTCGGCCAGCACACATTTAAAGTTAACACACACACGCGCGTAACCCTAACTCGGGTCAAGGTTAGCTCAGCATTGGCCCCTCTTTTATTTGCTCTTGTGGGCGTGGCAGAGTTTTATATTTATGACCACTACGTGTTCTAATGGGTGTGTTGCTTTCTGGTTTTCCATCTTTTTTTTTTGTTTTTTTGTTCAAGGTTTGTTTTTGGTTGTGTTTTGCATTTTAAGGGCCAAAGCGACAACATAAAACAGTCGTCAAATTTATTAAGTGACATTGCTGCCAAAACAAAAAAAAAAAAAAACAGCAGCATAAAAAAAGACATTTATTGGACAAACACACACATACACTCGCACACACACACTACCACTCCAAAATTAGAGCGAAATAGTAGGCAAGAGGGAGGGCGGGTGAGTAAAAGCGAACGAAAAACTCATTTCAAGTTAATTAGACAGCTCGGGAAAGCGGCACACGGTAAAATAAATATATATATTTACATTTATATACATAAAAAAAAAAAATATATATATATATGAATGTATATGATAAACTCGGCAGCGACCATATTTATGTTAGCCTGGCCAACAAAAATTTTTTAAAAAAGTGACAGAAAATACGACTGAAAGGCATACAAAAAAACAAAGTGTGTCTTAAGTACAACGAAGATGACATACCTTAAGAAACTGCTCTCATCTAAATTTCGCTAGGTATACGAAAACCGAATGATTGTTCCCATGGCAGATCTATGATAATATAATCCCATGCTGATGGTGCTTATTTCAAATCTGAATAAGCAAAAGAGTTGTTGCGACATTAAATCGTCTTCGACCAATATGATATAGTAGCCCGATCTGGCTATATATATGCACTGCGTGCAGAAGAAATTTAAACATAAAAAACGCAAGTGGCCAAATCGAATCGGCGGAGGACTTGATGCTGATCATGGATATATACTTTTATCATATACACTTTGTGGGGTGGCAGAGGTCTCCAGCAATGCGTTACAAACTTGACGGCATAATTAAAATACCCTCTGCGAATGCGAAACAAAAAATAGAAACAAGAGCCTAATGAAATTGTTGGCTAAATTACTCTGGCTATAAATTAAATATTAATTAATAGGCCCGTCTCTCTGCCTGCCTGCCTGCCTGCCTGCCTGCCTGTCCGCCTATCTGCTGTCTGATGTCTGAAGGGACTCGCTTCGAGGATGCTGTCGCAGAGCGCGTCGCAGCGTTAAATTTGCATTTTCTAATTGGCCATCAGGTCGTATGATTGTTACAATGCTTGTCACGCCTAGCACTCCCCTTCAGCCGCTGCTAGTTGCTAAATTGCATTTTGTTTCTTTTACTCGCCTTATTGACCATATTTTGCTGGCATTTCATTTCGGTACAACTTGTGGGCCAAGTTTCAATCACATTAGCCAAAGTCACAAAACTCGCTGAAAGCAAAAGCAAAACAGAATCCACCAATCTCTCTCCCTCTCTCTCTCTCTCTCTCCCTCTCTTGCTCTCTCTCTCACACTTTCCTTATGTTATTTGCTCAGTTTGCTCACTAATTGCTTTGAAACTGTTTTCATTTTTAGTTACCTCACCCAACCCTCCATTTGCTCCGCTGGACAATTCGATTTGACGCAATGGTTTTCCTCGGATTTCCCCCACTCCCGCTCCCCAGTGACCCCATCAATCAGTCCCCCAAACATCGCTTAAGTGCACATTGTTTCATTGGCTATTAGCCACCTGACAGTTATATGAAATTAACAGCAGTCCACTTAAATAGTAAAAAGCTCAATGACATTTCACTTTGATCGATTGCACAGTAAACACTGTAGCCAGAATCTCGAATGAAGCAGTTTGTTAAAGTGTGTGTGTGCATATATATAAGAGAGTATACTACATATAAGGAAGAAGAATAGGTTGATCACGAATGGATACGTTTTTCAGCTCATCTCCTGCAATATACGACTTAAAGATACTCTGTACTCTCAGGGGTGGCTGCCCAATAAGTAAACCATCTTAATACTGTTTAGTGAATAAGCTCGGAATCGGAATTAACTCTCTAGTGGAGCACAGCAAAAATCACAATTTATCTGGGTATCATTCTTGCTCACACAATTAAAAAAAGCCCAAAGTAAAATGAACTCAAATATTATGCTAGGCGCATTATATCACAAATATCTCAAATTCAGAAAGAAATGATGACTTCTCTTGGAGGGAGACAAGAAATAACGACTAATTAACTAAACCCTTTCATTCTTAACAAAAATTATACATTTCAGCTGTAATTCGATATTGAATATGCTTAAATAAGTGCAAATCATTCTTAGGGGAGAACATCTGGAGCTTACTTACTATAAGTTTCAAACTTTGGAGTTGTTAATATCAGAAGAAAAAGTCGACATTCTTGGCAAATACGATAGATACATGATCGAACTGAAAGAGGTCTTAATAAATATAGCAAATCTCACAATATTTATTAACATATTTGCTTATTTATTTATCTTGTAGCAGCAGCAAACTAATGGATTTGGTTAATCGAAACAATAGCAATATGTTTTCGTAATTCATGTTTGTGTCTTTAATTATTTGTGTTTTTTTTTAGTTTATCAGTGCATCAATGCCTGCGGCTACAGCTCATGGATGTTCGCCCTGCTCGAGCTTGTCAGTTTGGGCTCCAGCAGCAGCAGCAGCAGCAGCTTCTTCTCCTTCTTTTGCTGGACGTTGCAATTTCCAGGGATAGACCCCACCACCCAGACGCTGGAGCAGTTCACCCTTGGGCACGGGTCGCATCGGCATCGAGAATCCCAGAAGCGCCTTTTGCCTAAGCATGCTGCCGATTTTGAGTTCGCTGTTGAAGGCATTGTACAGCTCGATCTTCTTGCGGGCAACAAGCTCCATGGTCGGCCAGTCGATGCCCTGGCAAATGCAATTGTCGTGCCAAAAATCAAACTCCTCGCGTGTGAATGCCATGTTCGAGATGTCGTTCAGCTCATGACTCACGCACAGATTCTCGTAGCGCAGATGGAGCACAATGTTGGTGGCTGTTTTCCCCACATAGTAGCCCAAAGGCAGCTCGGCCACGTTGAAGATCTGGGCCATGCGATGCTCGGGAGGCACATTAGCCCCATTGATGTTGACGCGCACAAAGCAGCTCTGCACCGCCTGGTCGAATCTGCTGCTGCTGTGCAACAGCTGCTCAATGCGATGTCGCGTCAGACGCAATGCATCAAGTTGGTCCAGTGTCTGCACCGGCTGACCCGACGTCGTCAATGTACCCAATATCCCCAATGTCGCCATCTTATCATCGGCATCGTTATCATCACTGGAGCCCTGGGCTCTCAAATGCCGCAGCTCGCGCACAATCTCCCATTTGGGACGACGACGCAGCTGCGGCTCATTTGGCGGAACTTTGCGCGATAGCGGTTGCATAAACTGCGGCAAGTCGAAATCCATTCTGTCTGAGCGCGGCAAGCTGCTCTTCAAGTTGGAGCTGTGCCCCTGCCTGCGATTGGCTTTTGACATTTCAGACATCACTTGCAGCTGGCCCCGATGCTCCAACTCTCTCTCTATATGGATATCTAGATCTATATATATATATGCATATATATTTTGTGTTTGTTCTACGAAGTGTCTACTACTGACTATTCCCCCCCGTCACCTGACACGCCTACTCCGAGCACTCAGCCTTCAGTAGCAGTTATTAGTTCGGAATTTCAATTACTTTTGACTGGCGGCCAAGTGGAGAGCGTCAACTAAATAGTTTTGCCCAAATGAGGCATATTTGTTTCTAGAGCGTCAATAATATTTTCAATACTTTAATAATTTCAGCAACATTGAACATTGTTTATTATTATTTACTTTAAATTAAAGAAGTTAAAACTATCGATTCTCGACTATCATCTAAAACATCTCTTTGCACCGTAAAGAATATATATATTCTTGATCAGCAGCCATAGTCGATTTGAAAGTGCCGATCTCATTTAATTTGATCGATAACTTCAACCGTTTCCCCAATATCGATAGAAACCGATTACCAATGACAGCTGAGCTCAGAGTATCTGCTTGTCGAGCTCTCACAATTAGAGCTTTTTTGCTTGTCGCCTTTTTGGTGTTTCTGAATGCATTTAATGATAACTCCCACCCAGTCGAAACTTTCTCTTTATATCCCCCTCTCTTTCTCTCTCTGTGTGTCTCTCTCTCCCTCTCTCTCTCTCTCTCTCTCTCTCTCTCTCTTTCTCTCTGTCTTTGTCTTTCTCCCTTTTTCATTCTTTCGTGGGAAGTGTGAGCCATAAATGCCAGCCAACTATTAAATTTATATTAATTTGGTTTATTTTATTTTTCTTTCTTATTTTTTGGCAACAATTACTTGGCATATGCGCCTCTCTGGCAGCCCATTGAGAGAGACAAGGAGAAAGAGAGAGAGAGAGAAGAAGAGTAGGAGAGAGAAATAGAGATAGAGAGGGAAGTGTTTGTTAGAGTGGTATGCCCATTTGGAGCATTTGCCATTAAATTGGCAAAAGATTTATGGCACAATTGCTTTAATTACAGTTGCAGCTAATTGTATGCAGCCCAGGACGCAGATGCTCTAGACGCAACATCCTTACGCCTCCAAAAGTCTGCCCCACCCTACTCTGCCCCACTTCGCTACTTCTGGTCTGCTGGCAGTGCGCCTAGGCAAAGTCGGGAACCTATGGATGCTTTGTCAGTGAGTCTGCATAAATAACACGTGAATGTGAATTTTGGAGATGCTGGGGAGGTAAGAACGGTTGTTCAAACGCATTAAAAATGCTGCTCACGCATTGATTCGAACCTGCCTTAGACAAAAACCTTAGACAAGCAACTCCAGGTCGCCCACACACTTAAGGGCAAACACGCTTATGCAAGCGCAGTCCTCATCATCATCATCATCATCATCATCATCATTATTATCCATCCACATATCATCCATAGTGGTACGCCGTCGATGAGTTGGCCAAAACTCAAATTGCCTCGATGACTTCGATTCATTCTGTTTGTGTATGTGTGTATGTGTATATGTGTGTATCGATGTGTGTGAGTGCCTGAGTTTTTTTTTTGGATTTTGGCTCTATGATAAATTTATATATTAATTTTATTGAAGAAAGTTGCGAACCACCTATGTGAAAGCGTAGAACTGTGGCACGATTCTCGAAAGGATTCCAACGGAGACTCCTTGCGAATACTGTCTCGGTGTCATTGAATCACGTACCACACGAATGCTCATTCACATTTTTTTCTTTACATGATAGAGCATCAGGGTGTACGCATAAGTGAGTCTGGCTGAAATTTTAGCATATTTATGCGACTCAATGGTTTAAAGACACCAGATAGAGTTCCATGACACAAAAGAAACAAGAAATCGAATTTTGAAAAGAAATTTGGGATGAATATATTCTTGGCTTATAAATGCAAAGTTTATGATTTTCGATTGCAAAACCGAGAAGAAGATAAACAGCACCTTTTCAGATAATACACTCAACAGACATAAGGATCTCAACTAAATGGAAACTGATGTTGAAAGAGAGATGAAAAATTAAGAGGGGCTTACAAAAATCAAGAGCTTTCTGAAACTGCTAAAGAAAGAAGGCTAACAAAGCTAAAAGAGAGAGAGAGAGAGACAGAGAGAGAGAGAGAATTCTGCACAACTCATAGGGCTGACATATTCCTGAGTTGAGACCAGAGTTGCTGAATTGTTTTACGATAACTTTGTATGATGTCAAATTGAATTTGCAGAATTTTCCAGTTCATTTACTTTCCCCTCGCACAATGCGATTCACAAAAAAGAAAGTATACAAAATAGGAGGCGCATTTGGAGAATGTCTCAATAAACCTCTCTCTCTCTCTCCCACTCGGTTCATTCTCTCTTTAGATTCTACCGCGTACCTTGGTCTTTTACAACAATTACCCTTCGATATTATAATATTGTCAACATTGCGCGTACATTTGGTGTAACTAATTAATACAGTTTGAGTAATTTCATAACGCGTCTCAGTTTTATTTAATACTTCCAACGCAATGAAGATGCGGGCAACGACTTATTTGAAGATCCACTCCGAATAATTAATCACGTTCTCCCTAATAATTGCTCCCAGCAGTTGGTTTTCTTGTCCTTCATTTTGTACATAGACAAGCTTGTATGGACACCGAGTAAAGAATACATCGAAATTTGACACTGCACTCACAGCAAAAAGGAAACAACTTCATACAGCTGCGGACAAAATAATAGTGCACACAGATGATTTGGAAAATGTTAGAAAAAAAACGTGCTTAAAAGATAGTTCAAAAATGATGAACATTTTAACTTCAACACAAGCAATCAATACCGAAGATAAGTAAATATTCAAAGTTGGCATATCTATCAAATTTATTAACAAAACAAAGAATATTCATTAAATTTAATAATTATTATATTTATTTTACATTTATTTTTGTTAAATTATTATTTATTAATTATCAATTGTAATAGAGGTGGAAGTGAAGTTTTCTCAGCTTTCCTTACCGTAGAATAATTTTTTTAAAAAGTAGATATGATGTGTGGTTATATTACTACGGTTGGTATTTGGAAAATTATGGAATTTGAAAACCATCCCAGACGAGAAACCAAACACATTTTGTTTTGCATAACTTTTTTGTTCATATTGAAAATTTTGAAGAGGGGTTGCTTTAATCGCCTTAAAATGAGTCATATTTTTATGATATGCTTTGAGAAGCACTATTATTATTTTGACCTCAACAGTAGATACATGCACACGCAGCATGATTTCATTGTTTTTGCTCTGCTCAGTTTTGCTTGTCTTGCTGGCGCACCTGTTACATATTTACATGTGTATCTACATATGTATCTACGTATCTTCTTATCTACCTATCTATGTACGTTGTGTGTTTCCGTTTCCTTTGCTTTTACATGCTGACACACCAAAACCAAATTACACTTTTACATTGGTGGTGGGATCACGTGATGCAGTTTTTTCCAGAGGTTCATTTTAAACAGGCGATTTGCACGCCGGTTCATATGAGCTTAATCTTTTAAATTGCCAACACGACGTGGAAAAAATTGGTACTTAACGGATGAAGCATTACACCGAATGAAGCATCGTCCGAGCGGCGATCGTTGGCCACAAAGACACCACGTAGAAACACGATATTCAGCTATAGTCGTGCTTCTTTCGCTCCCTCGCACAATCCCCCTCTCTCTCTCTCTCTCTCTCTCTCTGTCTCTCTCTCTTTCTCTACACAATATAAGCATTCACATTTGATTGACAAAGTCAGGTGTTGGCGGCACTGGAGCTTGCTCTCTTGCCCTCTCTATCTTTTTTATATTAGTTGTGCCATTTTGATAAGACTTAAGGACTTGAACGCATTTTATGAACGCATATAAATATTGCGAAATATTTCCGATAAAGGGAAATCTAATTTAAATAGAACTTAATTTTAAGTCTACGTGCAATTTCTTGGGACGTAAATCGTGTATTCATTTCAAATGTTGTATTTATTATAGGGGTCAAACCAAGGTTTTGAAAATCGGTTCAGTTTTCTCAACTGAGAGAATTTATACACATTATGGAGATGCTTTCCCCTTTCCCAATAACAGGATACATTTTTTACGCAGGATATAAAAAGATGATCCATTTGTTGCCCTGTGTGGTAGTTGGGTTTGTTGTGGCATTCACCTTTAAATGTGGCAAGTAAGGCCCGCGGGCTGGCAACGGTGGGCAAGAGTGATCCACGCCTTGACGTTGACAGCCGCACACGGAGAATAAGTACATACATATATGTCTGTTTGGAAAAGTTTTCTGGCCAACATGCAAGCGGCACCCTCATCCAGTTGCTTACCACCCTTCCAGCCTGTCAGGCTGCCAGCCTGCCAGCCTGCCAGCCTGACTGGCTGACATGCCAACCGCTCAAGTTATAATGTACGTGCAAGTATTGGGGGCTTTTTTGAGGAACAAGCAAATAAACGGGCGCCTACTGCTGCTGCGAACAGGAAGCTACAGCTAAATGAATCTAGGATATGGATACCCATGTCAAAAAAATAAAATAAAATAAAAATAAATAAAAAGTCCTGCATAAGCCACAGCCCAAACACCCGAACCCCGATCTCCGATCTCCGATCCTGGACAACTTATAAGTATTTCGAGGTGAGCGGGTTGGCGGGTTGGCGGGTTGACGGCAAACAGTACCAGACCAGGACCAGGAGCTGGAGCAGGAGCAGAAGCAGGGGCGGCGTCGTCGACGAACTGGGCTCAAGAAAACTTGTTTGTTGCACAGAAACAAAAGCGCTTCCGCTTTTCATGTAAAATGACAGAAACAAGTGTTAATGGTTTTGGGTTTAGGCTCAAGCCGAGATGCAGAGCTACTGATAAGAGAAGAGGTAGAGATTGGGTGAGACGGGGAGCGGGGTGGGGGTGGTGACAGTCAGTCAAACCAAAAAATTGGGTTGTGGGGAAGTGTGGAGTTTAAGGCCATTACTCGGCAAAGGCAACGTTTGAAATGATCTACAACACAAGGCTTACTCAAATCGATCGGTGATATAGACTATATACAATCAGAAAATATAACAATTGTTTAGTTTACTACCAAGCGATCACTATTCTTTCATAGCAATCAGCAATCAAACCAGAAATGAGCTCGACTGCTTCGACTGACATCAATGGATTTCAGGACAATTAGCGTTTAAGAGTGGCAATCAACTATGAGGCTGATGGCAAGCTTATGGCTAAATAGTTTTATATCAATCAGCTGCAATGGAATTCTTATGCTGATCCAAAACTTCAATATTTGTAGCTTTCCTTTAGCTATTGATAAGCTGCTTTCTATGCAGACTTTTTATTTTTCGCTTAATATCAAATGACAGTGGTTTTGACATTTGTGTTATTAACAATTTCCTTTTTTTTATTTACTTATTTGTTTCAATACATTTTCAATTAGATATGTAGAGCTCCCAGTGTGCGTTGAAGCGAATTAGCTTTTATCCGTTGGGTGAAACTTGAGCTCAGCTTCGCTCCAAATGTGCTTCATGAAATGGAAAATTTCCTTTTGTTGCTTTTTTAGACAAATTGCAATTTTAGGTTAGGTGTTTTTTTTTTCGTCTTCAGAGCAGTCACTAATTTTAAATGCTCAACCATTAGACACATGTTCCTCTCTCTCCACCTTGTCCCTCTCTCGCAAGTATTCTGTTTTTCTTTTTTTTTTATTTTTGCTACTTTTGCATTTTAACTCCTGGCTTTTCGTATGCATATATGCAAATGATTCGGCCTACATGTGTCGGAATACCACTACCCCAACCCAACCCTCTCCTTACTCTACTGCAACCCTGCTGCAGGGTGGGCGTGTACACAAAAGTTTTGCCTGCACATTGCCTACTTTTTTGCGCTCGTTTCTTGGCTCAGCGTCTGTTTTCTGCATACCACTTTATAGGGTATTATAATTTTTAGTGAAGTTTGCAGCGTATTTGGCGAAAGTGAAGTTATTACATGGAAAGCTTTTTTGATTAACAAGGTATGCCAAGCAAACTTACCCAATATATCGGACTACTATATCGCACTACTTTATCATATATATAGCTACCATAAGACAATCACTCGAAAGATGAGTTTTTGCAAGAATTACTTTTTTGTTTTACAAGATATTCGAACTAATCTTAACTAATATGCATAGTATTTATGCTCCTTATATTTGGATCAAAGTACGTCAAGATTAGACTACTATATAATATAGCTAGCAATAATCGATCATCTGCTTACTTCCTTACGAAATCTTTAACATCCTACTACATCATATAGCTTTCATAGGAACAATCTGTCGACTTTTACAACTAATGGCACAATTTATATGGCAAGGTCTAAAAGGGTATGCAATCTTCGGCGAGCTTACGAAGCCCGTTCTTTCGTTTATTTTTTTTTCTTTCTTCATCTGAATATTTTTTATTTCGCCATCTACACTGTAGCTTAAAATTACAATAATGAAAATGTATTTGCGAAACTCACCTAATTAGTGGAATATGAACCATGTTCCTATTCAAATATGCAACATGCTGGGTGCGGGGCGTGACACTGTCTACTCGACTCGACTCGACTCTTTCCTCTCTGCCTCTGCCTCTGCCACTGCCACTGCCACAGCAGCAACAACTCGGCGCATAAATTACAGTTTTCGATGCACTACTCTTACAACTTGACAGCCAGTTGGCTAATTGTGTAAGCCTAAACTCTGCTGACCTAGATAAGAAAAAATAAGAATCTCAATTACCTAGAAGCGCTATAAATTTGTACGCAGCGGCGCTTCCAGAAGAGACTTATTTAAGAAGGGGAGTGTTGAACAATGGCGGATGGGGTGGGGGAGCTGTTGGGTGGGGGCTGTCTAAAGCAAGTGTTAAAGTTGTCGCGCATCGAACGCACCTGCTGCGCACTCAACTGAAGGCTCCTTTGATATTCGCCGAAAAACTTTCAAAACACAAAAGCCCCACAAATACACCAAGGAAAAATTATAGCAAGAATTCAGAAAGTCGGAAAATCAGAAAATACACGAGAACATATAACATATAAAAGGTATTTTACAATTTAGAAAACAATATGTTCATTATTTTTTTTGTATTTTCTACGTATATTTCTTACAACAACAAAAAAGATAAAGCTAAAAAAAAATGAACAAGTAAATATTTTATGATTGTCAATTAAGAGTTTTTTCTAATTTAAAGAAATTCATTTTGTAACTCTTAAGGATAACATCTAAAAATAAATTAAAAGGAGGTCGTGTGCTAATTTTTTTCGAGTGCACTCTCAAACTGGTGTTGTTGCAACTGTAGCAGCAGGTGAGAACATAAATTTCTCACATTAAAGCAAGTTATTGTAAAAAAAAATATATACAAAAAAGGCTGAGTAACAAAAAAAAAAAAACATGGCTGCTGGCATCAAATGTTTGTCACACATGAGCAAACATAATCTGACGTCGTATTTGACAAGCGCATTTACACAAATTACCGCATCAAAGTGGGCATGGTCATACACACACACACACACACACGCATATGTATGTTAATCACTACACATCAAGTGACAATTGAAACCGTAAACAGACAAACGACATGACAGAGCAGCCACTGCCAGCCTCCGTCTCGCCATCTGTCTGTCTGTCTGTCTGTCTGTCTGTAACTGATATGCCTCCAAGGAGCAAGTGGCAAGCAGCAATGGAACAACAATCTGCCACTTCCTTACTCCCGCTCTCTCTCTCTCTCTCTCTCTCTCTCTCGCCCTCTCTCTCTGTGTGATTGCCGCATTGTGCATGGGTAACATGCGATTAACTGCGACTCAGCCGCAATTAACTGTGAACAGGCGGAAATTCGCAGCTGGAGCAGGTGGCAGGTGGTAGGTGGTAGATGGTAGGTGGCAAGTGGCAAGTGGCAAGTGGCAGGCAGCAAACTGCAAATGGAGACTGCTCCAAAAGCCCAAGCACCGAAATCAACATCGATATTAGCATCATCGCATCCACCTGTTGGCTGCTTGTTGCATAATTGATTTGCCAGCTGAATAATGAATGACGATTGTCGCATAATATGCACACATACATGCATCCACAATTAATATGAGTATATTTCCATCTAAGTCATCACTCAAATCACACACACACACCCTCAAATGAACTTCCTTAAGAAACTGTAACATTATATTATCTTGCATTCAGTAGAGCAACGAAATATAAAATGATTATTACCCAATTTATTTATAGTAAATTTAGCTTGGAATATAACATAATTAAAATTAATTGGTATGTATTACAATCTAATATAAATTCATATCACAATAGACAGATAGATATCGATGATAATTACGCTTTATCCACTTCCAGCATATTATTACACTAAATGGTAATAGGGCATAATATTGTTATACATAGGTCATCATACTTCTGCGCTCCTGTTCGAATGCAACACCATAATCCCAACATCATAATTATCTTGTCTTAATACTAGACAACACAGCAAGGCAATCCAGAAAATCCAACGGGTTTCACTTGTTATTGAAGTCCACATCAAAACTGCTTTTAACATTCAAAGTCGTGTTCAAGGCTATTGCTACATTCGTGCAGACATCCACTTTAAATCTTAATAATATCTTTGGAAACTCCTTGTTGGTGCGAAATTCCATAATCAGAATAACTTTCAAAAATCCTACGGAATAATATAACTTTCTACTCGGATTCGGGCAGTCGAGTAGTTCTCTGCACGATCTAATGAATGAAGCTGCGTGTATATGACAGAAGACATCTCAGAAGGTAGCATCTCCATAAGGTATATATACATGTATATGTATATACTTCATCAGCTTCAACAGCCGAATCGGCATATGTTCCTCATTTTGAGGAAGCGGATCTTGTAATTTAAGTATATCTCATCTATATTCGTAAATAATATACTTTATATAATATCAGTTACTTACTTTATTATTATTAAGTCAAGTAACTACGTATCTGCAACTACAAACACTGCAAGAAGCACCTACGGATTCAATGAAAATATCAGGTAAGTCGAGTTCGCACTCAGTTAATTGAATGATTCATGCCACATTTCAGGCTCGTGTAGGTTTTTGTGTCACATCGAGTGCGAGGCCACTTAATAATAACGGAAAGCCAAATTAGACAAAGATCAGATGCCACATACACCTATGTGTGTGTGTGTGTGTGTGGTGTGTGAGTCTCTATGTCTGTGAGGGTGTGTGTCATTGAGTGTCTTTGAGTGGCTCGACAAGCAGAAAAGGTAGAGAAAAAAATAAAATAATAAAAATGTACAAGTAAATGACGCACATGACAAACGCACAGGCTCACTTACACACACACACACACACACACACACACACACACATACACTGGGGCAAGGGACACGGTTTATAAAGATGCCCACCTTGAGCAACGCGCACTTGGCACATTTATCTCATCTTCTTCTGGTTGGGAGATGGAGGGTGGGGGTAGTAAATATAGGCAGCTAAAAGCCAACGGCGTATGACAATTGCAGCGCATATCCGCTTCCGGTTTACCCCCGCACAGGCAGACAAAAGAAGGCCACATCAATTTGGACGCGTGCACATTTATCCTAATCATACACATACACACACACACACACACACAGGGGATGGGGGGAGTTTATT
Organism: Drosophila grimshawi; assembly: GCF_018153295.1. NCBI lineage: Eukaryota > Metazoa > Arthropoda > Insecta > Diptera > Drosophilidae > Drosophila > Drosophila grimshawi. Next base: position 1,963,149 of record NW_025062489.1, on the reverse strand, counting down.
TATGTGCCTGCCTTCTTTTGACGTTCTTTTATTATTTTAGTCGCCGGCATCTAAAACACACACACACACACACAGCCACACGCACACCCAGCCGCACAGTGGTGCCTCAGGCAGAGAAGCGTTGCGAAAATCAAAATTTTTATGAAAGCATTTTGTAAAATTAATAAATAAAACAAATTCAAAGTTGGCCTTTTTTTGCCTGCAAATTTTGAGAAAAAAATACCATCGAGCTGGAACTTTGAGGGTCAAACAAATTTGTTTCCAAATTTGAAGCTGCATTTATCTGAAAGTTTTAAATTCTTGAAAGCAACAAAAAAAAAAAGAAGAAATATTTATATGTATATATTTATATGAATTTATAAAATGTACATTTGGTAAGGTATGCATATTGCAGGATGCTTCAAGCTCAACAATCTGCTTAAGCATTCGTTTTAAGACCGAGGAAATTCGGTATTAAATGCATAATGATTTTTTTCCACATAAATAATCAAATGGTCCCATTGTACGACGTTCCCGCACGCATCCGCTGCTCACTTTTGTCGCAATTTAGCTAAAAGCGTCGTCTAAGAGGAAGTCCTTTTTATATTCCTTACTGCCAAGGGGTGGGGGAGGTGGAGGTGTGCTGCTGTTACTTCTACAGCTTCTTGTGCGTGCGTGGTGTGTGTGTGTGTGTGTGTCTGTTTGGCTGTGTGTGCGACATTCTCTTATAAAAATGAGATGCACAACAGAACAAGGTCCATTCCACACTCCACTGACAGGACCATGTCCTTGTTACACCCCTAAACCGACCAACCCACCCCCCGCACACCATCCACCCACAACCGCCTCCCTTGGCTTTTAGCTTCTTTGAGCGGTTTTCTAGCGCTTCGTTTTAGTGGATATGAGCGAAATTTTGCCCAGGCAGCTGCTGTAAGGCATCTGTGTACCTTCAACTTAATAATCACCTAATCAGCATTGCCTCGATGCCAAAGCAAACCTGATTTCGATAACTGAATGTTCAACAATGAAACGTTGCGCTTATGATTTTCAGTTAATATTAATCATTGTAAATATTTAATATACGAACGTACGTGCTAACCTCGACATAAAAAAAAAAATCAAGAAACACACAAATACTTTAAGCAGTCAACTAAAACTGAAGACGCAAATGCTAAGGAATGAATTTTACTGTGTGTACGAGTGTGTGTGTCCCTGTGTCCCTGTGTGCGTGTGTGTGTCCCTGTGTGTGTGTGTGTGTGTCGACGCGCATTTGACACATGTCGCCACGATGTTGGCAAGGACAAAGGACAACTGTTGCTGGTAGCTGCTAGCTGCTGGCTGCTGGCTGCTGGCATTTGCTGGTGTTCGTGTCTCGGTTGTGGCGGCCGGAAATGGCCTCAATGTCAACGTCGACGCCAAAATTGTTGGCAGACACATGTCTGCATGCGTATGTGTGTGTATCTACATGTGAGTTTATCTGTGTCTGTGTGTGTGTGTGCGTGTGTGTGTGTGTGTGCGTGATTCGACATGTGCGTATGTGGTTGCCAGCAGCACGTTTATGTCTATGGCCGCTGACTGTTGCTTCACGTGCTCGTTTACAGTCATTTATCATAAAAATATTTTGTACTCGCATTTTTATAAACTGTTTTGTTTCACACCCACATCCACACTCACACTCACACTCACACGCACACAAACACACACAGCCACCCACACACGACGAAGCGACATTTTTATGAAGCTAATTTGATGTTGTCATTCTTCATTTCTCATTTTTGTTACGCCATTTTCATTTTTACAGCTCTCTGCTCCACAGCACCCCCTACTCACCCATCCCATTCGATCCCATCCCATCCCTTCCGATCCCTTCCCATTCCATCTCAACCGAAACGAAACGAAAATGAAATTCCAGAGTCAAGCCAAAGTCGAAACTTGTACCACGATGCATAGATATGTATGTATAAAACAGGCAGGGACCATAAAGCGACACCCAACGACTGTGACCCAACGAGTGCCGCTTCTTGGTTCTTCGCAACTCTCAATGCTAGCCAAGTTTTTAAGCAGACATTCCTCTAAAAGGGCGAACGTGTATCAGATAGCACACAACATCACTCGGGGGCAACACTGGGGGTGCGTGCAACAGTGCGATGGCCAAATTGCATTTACTTGTCGCACTCCGAGTGAGCAAAGTACTGATTTTGATGAGCAGCTTTATTTGTGAGCGTAAAAAGAGGGAATAACGCAAATTATTTTGCACAGCTACTTCTCTGGTCGCCATGTCCATGATCGGCAAGGAGCAAAGATCAAGCAAGGGTTTATGATCAGCTATATCTTTGCTTATTCCGCCCATAGTGTTAAGCACACGTCCTCTCAGTTCGGTGCTCACAATCAGAATGGTTTTATTGCACGTTCATATTAATATTATATATTATGTTGGTTTCAGTTGTTATCGATCAGTGATCGATTTCTTCCATGTTAGAAAACAATCTCTATAAAATTATGATTTTATTGTTATCGTTTATTTATGAATATCTATTTATGAATTAGAAACGATCAATCGAATGAACTCATATTACTTATATTCCATTTCAATTTATAGTCTTTGAGTTCAACGTATTGTAATTGGCTTGATCGATTTGACAGTTGATGCTGATTAAGAATATGTGTATATAACTTTTGAGGTGGGAGATGCTTTCACATACTTTTTAACACTTATTATTATTCGCCACTGACCCAGTCTTCAGGTCAGGGCTTTTGACGAATAAAGTGACTTGGTCAGTTCCAATTTAGCATTAGTTTTCGCTCAAAATATGGAATTTTCGAGAAAATGCGTTTGCCACAGTTTATTTTCCTACGCATGTAGGTCAGTAGGAAAGCCGCACAGCATTATCGTTTGGCTATTGAGGCCATAACTTTCTATGGGTTAGCCAAGCAGTTGAATCTTCAGTTTGGTTATCCTTCTTGTTTTTGGTATAAAACTTTGAGGAGAAACTTATTAATAGTCTTATGATAAGCTGTTGTCAAAAAATGCGCCTAGCGAGAGCAATGCCACGCCCCCAGCTGCAGTTTACCCCATCCAAGTCATACCCCGACTTCCTGGCATCCTCCTCACCACTTTGTAGTTCATCTCGTGTTCGGTTGACTTTCGACATTGGCTTCGGCTTTGGCTTTTGGTTATGGCTTTGGCTCAGGCTAATGCTGAGGCTACAACTGACAAGGTCTACGGGTGGGGGATTGCAAGGGGGAGGGGAAGGGCAAGAGGTATTGGGCGCACATTGTCCTGGCTGCTTCCTGATGTCTGCTGCTGCCTTTGTTATTCGTTTAATTAGATTTCTCAAGTAAACCACAAACCAACCGCACATTTTCTCAAGCAGCCCTGTACTGTCGGCCTCTGAGGTACGACGGCCTGGGCAGCGGGTGGGGGTAGCAAGTAAATGGGGCAAGTCAGGCAGCGGCTTTTCAAGAATGTTTTCGCTTAACTTCAATGCAGGCTGCAATTTCTGAACTGTTGCTCCACACAAACCGCACGGAGAGCCCTGGCCATTTTCTTATTCGCAACTTACCGCTGAAAGGCTATTTTTCAAAAGGCGGGATAACGCAAAGCACCGGACAGGGCATTCCCAACTCTACACACACACACACACACACAATCAAACACACACACACACACACACACACGTACCTTTGTATGTTTTATTGTAACTTTCCATTTGTGCACTTTAATTTGCGGTGGGGCAACTCACAGCTTTGCCACCCAACCGCATCAAAGCTGCGTACTCCAGACTGCTCTAGCACTAAGCAATGCGGCAGCCAGCCACCAGCTAACCAGTGCGACACACAAGCCACTCCACTGCAACACTGCAACACTGCACCCCATCCCCTTCAGACACCACACCATCAAAAAGTAAGGCGGCATCTTGTTGATTTTTCATTCGCTACACGCTGAAATTGTCACGCTAATAAGCCCAAACAAAACTCAATTAACAATTCCCTAAACGAAAGATAATAACTACAAGTAATACCCTTACTATTACTACAACCACCCCACTATTACACGTCTTGCTGCCACGCCCACTTTGCCAACACAAGCCGGTTTTAAGGCCACAGGCAAAAGCAGCATATTATGCAAATTGCTTAAAACTAAGATGCATGAATACAAGGATACACACACACACACACACACGCACACACTCACATGTGTGTGTGTGTGTGCACCAGCTAGAAAATGGGCCAAAATGGAATGCAGTTTTAGATGCACATCGAAAATGTCAATACTTCTACACATCCCCTATGCTTACAATAGCAAACAATTATTGTTATTAAAATTGATATGTTAATATTCACAATTAAATAAATGTATAGCTTTGTGTATATATAAATAAATTTATATTTTATGCGAACTCCAGCAAGGACTGCTTTAACTGGTTAAGCCCTGTTAAGTCCAAATAAAAGGGTATACAGAAATATAATTGCTTGGTGCAGAAAATTACATTTACTCTACAAAAAAAGTTTCCAATTTCATGCAATTTTTTATGAATATCTATTATCAAATCTGTATATCCTTGCAGAAGGACGTATTAAATGAGACATAATAAAATATATATATAATCTTGACCAGCATCACTATCCGAGTGTACAATTTTAAAGGCTAACTTGATGAATCCTGGAATTTATACAGAAATTTCAATGTCAGCCGATGGACTCAGGTCTTCTAGAGTACTAAACCATTGTTGCACCTAAGATAGACGATTTTTCTTGTTAACTTCTATGAATGAATTTAAGCTAACAGATAAATGACTGAAAACTGAAATGTATTTTACATTTTAAAAACCATCCATTTTTTCTTTATTTTTCTTTTAGAATTTTATCAAAGTTCCATTCTCCTGGCAATGGAAAAATCTCCTCTCTGAAAGTTACCATCCAAGTCGAAGTAAACATCAGCTCCAAATACTCTTTCTCTCACACAAGAGCTGGAAATAGGGGCTTTGTTGTCACCGGCTCGTGACTTTATCGTCTTTGTTCAGTTGCGTTTTTTTAGCCTGGCCAAAACCACCTTGAATTGGGTCTTGGGTTTTTGGGACTTTATTGAATTGTCCCTTGGCCTGTGTCAGCCCCCTTATTATGTGTGTGTATGTGTGTGTGTTTGTGTGTGTGTTTGTGTGTGTGTTCCACCAGCCATTTTCTTTTACATCTTCCGTTTTCTTTTTATTATTTTGCTGTTGTTGTAATTTTTCGGCGTCTGCTTTAGTTTGCTTTAGTCATTAATCTTCTTTGACGCGCTTAAATCACATGAATAACAAATTAGCTGGCATATTAGTAGCAATCCCAAACCCCACCCCCCACACCATCCAGAAAGTGTCCCAAAACAGTCAACTAACCCTCAACTGGCACCTTTGGACCATCCATGAACACATTTCGTTCAAGGGAAGTGGCAACGATGTCAAATGTTAAAAAAAAAATTTAATAACAAAAGCAGCGCTCAGTATCACAGGCGGCCCTTTGGTACACACACACACACACAGAGAGAGAGAGAGAGAGACAGCTATAGCCACTGCTCCCCTTCGCACCCACCCAGCGTCGCAGAAAGCCACCTCATTTAGCTCATTGTCGTTTGCTATTTTGCATAATTCATTGGCTTGTCTAACGGCGCGTATGCTTTATTTTCCACGCCCACCCACTTCTGCTCCTTTGGTCTCCGCTTCTCTCCTCGTCTCTACTTTGTGCGTATCTCTCTTTTTGTGTGCGCTGTCAGTTTGCTAATTAGCAGCCTCGCGGCTCACACAGTTAAACTCGCCTTTCATGTGCATATTTATTATGCTTTTTTTCTTCGTAATGCAATTTAATTACTTTATATCCAACCTCAATTAGAGCGAACGAAGAGATATGACAGCTCTGTGTTACTTTTCGCTTTATTTCTTGTGACATGTCGTAGTCCTTCCTGATAAATTGAATGCATTTTTAATCATATGCGTTTTCATATTCAATTGCAGCAGCCATCAGCCCCGCCTTCACTCTCTCCCCAGTCTACCCTCTGCCCAACCCACTGAATGCTTTTGACCAGCTTCTACTCGACTTATAGCATTTGCACACTAATACATTACAAACAAGTAGGAATGCTGCAGTCGAGTGAGCTCGACTACGATATACCCAGAACACAGCTGTTAAATAGATTCTAGTTTTATTGACAAACTTTCCATTGAAAACTTTACACACTCAAATCAATGCAGGGCTGAAATTGTTCTCATTCTCACTTATGGCAAGCACAGGCAAGGAACGAAGGCGCCGCATATTTCTTTATTCCCAATCCCGAACTGACCCGAACTGGCTGGTGACAAACTCGTTCGTATACATCTGTATATACATACATATGTATATATGTGCACGCATTCTTAGATAACGGGACTCTCTTTCTCACACAACACGCGGATATTTATGCATACTATGAGAGATATGAGATCAATACGAGAATATATTCTCGACTATAAATTGGGTGTTTCCTATCCGCTCTGGGAAATTCATCAGAGATTTGCAGAGATTTGTGTTAATTAGACGCCTCCGCCTACAAAAATGGTGGCATTTATTGCTATCGGAAATCGAAATATATCGATATTGGCGAAACTGTGGCAGTTATCGATCAAATGAAGCAATTGACTAATTAATTAGAAAATCTATTATCAATTTTGAAGTCACCAGCTCTTATAGTCTTTGAGATCAGCATTTTCATTCAGATGGTCGGACGGACAGACGGACATGGCTAGATTTACTTAGCAGTTGATCCTGAACGAGAATATATATGTACATATATTCAATGGGGTCAGAGATGCGTTCTTCTGCACAAAACCACTATACCCTTTTTACGCATTTTCCATGGGATCAGAGTATAAAAAGAAAAAAGGAATTTTAATGCTTTTAAGTCCCATTCCATTTTCACTTAAGCGGCTTGGCCTAATTACAATAATCTCCATTATGTGAATTTCCAATAATATATACACAATATAGAAAAATGTAGCTGCATTTCATATGCATGATTCAGGCATAGTTTTTAATTTGATGTGAAAAGTATTTGCAACAAGCATGTTTGTGGTAAATTAGTAAAATCCACAATAAAGCTTTGATTCTTATTTTTACCCCAACCCAATTTGGCCAATTATCTCTACTAATCGCAAAAACAAAAATAATTAGCAATATGATTTATATAAACATATGCATACGAGTATATATGCATAATAAATGTTGTAGTATGGTACAAATAATGTAATTAAGACCATGACGTGTGTTATGCAGAACACATCCGAGGATATGCACTCAAACACTTGATCAGTGGATCAACAATATGTCAATGTATATTAATTGTCAGTTAGAATCCTCTGGCTTTAAAATTGTAAACTTAATTCCTATCGGAAATCGACGGAAATATAAAAAAAAGTTATATCTCTAGCTTTTGTAGCCTCTGAGAGATGGATAGACAGACGGCCATGGCTATATCGAAACGACTTTTGATCCTGATTTTGATCCTGATCCAGAAAATATATACCTTATGGGGTCGGAGATGCTTCACAAAAACATTTCTATCAGTTTAAAGAAAAACAAGAGAGAACCTTACAGTGAGGCGTAACCGACTGTAAATACCTACCTATGGTAGGTAATACCAGCTGATAACTGGCAACAAAGAAGAGGTTGGGTGTAGCGAAGATGTACCGATCTTGGGAGGAGACTTTTAGTAAGCTACCTTCGAAATTTGGTAAGTATAGCTCTTAAATTGCTGCAGATATAGGCTTTTATCGATTCGAGAGTGGGAAAGGGCGTAATCATAGAACTTCTTTTCAGGATCTTTGAAGGTTATTTCCAAATTTGGTACTCTAGCCTTCAAATGTGGAGGTGGTCTGAAGGTTTATATGTCGTTCCATGAAGGAGGTTACCAGTAAGTAACCTTCCAAGTTTGATGACTCTATCTTTAAAATTGTGGGAGACATGCGGATTTATCGATTAACACCTTCGGAAATATCGTTTATCGGATGCCTTCGGTATTAAAATATATAAACACAAATATTTCCCGATTCCAATTTTATAAAGTATAAAATATTAAAAAAAAAATGCGCTTCTAGTTAAAAAAAAATTATTTCGTTAGGCTTATTAAAAATTTCTAGAAGCCAACAAAATTTGGTTTTCAACCCAATTTTAAAATTTTAAGTTACATTTTTTCCTGAGTGTATCGAGAGCTGAATTGTTTAGAAAGAACTGTCTTAGTTAAGTTTTCGCAAGTTCTGCTTGCACAGTAGATAAAAGTTATATCTTCAATCTGCCGGAGGTCTGGAACATATGTTTGAATCTTGCTACCTTTATGGCTTCCACAAACGAGGAACGAGAGTAGGATTCGCCTCCAGACTCATACGATATGACGCAACATACATAAGTTGCAGTTAACTTGGCCAGGGAAGGTGTGGTGGGGCATGATATGGTTACCACAATGCGGCCAACAGGGCAGCCATAAAGCAGCGCAACTGTTGCACGGCTCCGACAGCCACTTGGAAGCTGGCAGTAGTTGCGGCCAACTAGGCGACTGGCCATGCCCCAGCATATCTGGCAGCCGAGCCTGTTGCCACATAAACAGCACATTTTATTAGATTACACATACGCCGGCAACGCCGCCACGTCTGTCGCGCCTGTAAGACAAAAGTTGCTCCGACTTTGACTCCAGTTACAGATTCAGCCTCAACTCAGTGCTTGCAGCTGCTGCGGGCAAAGTGCAAAATTTTTATGACTCCCAGTGGATCTTTTGATACGTTTTTTATGAGACGCGCGCGTGCTGTAAGCGGCAAATTCGTTGGCGATTCTCCATCTTGCTGCCTCACCCTCCCCATTGCCCATTCCACCCTGCCTCCACCCATCTGCCCCATGTTTTGTTCTAGGCTCGTCTGCCTTATCGCACAGTCGAGCATTCGCTTGATGCGCTTTAATAGAAAAATATGCCACTGTCGTTTGCTTTTATTGCAGTCAGTGGGGCACGCAGCAGAAAAGGCATCTACTCAACTCTCCTAAACTCGACTCAGTGGCAACCCTTTGTTGGAGCCACCCTTGTGACAATCAACAAAGAGAAAAAAAATAATAATAATAATAAAAAAATATAATAATCCGTTTCTACAAAAAAAAAGTCAAGCTTTGAATATATTTTATCTGCGAATTGATGATAGTCATTTTTAAATAGATCGAAAGAAAAAAAATTAATGAGATATTGATGTGTTTTTTTGAGTGGATTGCCAGACTGTAAGATTTGTTTTAGATATAACGATAGAACGGGTAAGCCTATCTATAAGTATATATTTATCGATGAGATCTATAGTTGGATGTTATCTCCCCATCCTCTTGTCATACCTAATATAAACAGAGAGAATATATTTTGAGGTCATCCTTAGCTCTTAAAGCTAATTAAGATAGTATCATCTGCATCTCAGGTAGATTCCTTGTATCAAATATGTATTATAATTAAACGACATGGAAAAGCTTCAACGTTGCTAGAATTTTGAAATTGTGACAACAAATTTGTTAATCTACATTAAACTACGGACGATTTTTTCCTTCTAAACATGACTTTTTCATTAACTTCTCTACTAAAACACATTAAATCTTTGAAGTCCTGATGATATCCTTGTTTTGTTTGACGTTAAAACTATCCCCAGTTATACATACAAAATTACAAATTAATAGATTTCAAATGGTGAACTTTAGAAAATCGGACTGAACTTTAGAAAATCATCTAAAAGTGAAAACCGAGCTGGAAACTAGACAACCTCTTGGATCTATAGAGATAATTTTTGAAGGCAATTGTTTATATATATATATATATATATTTATATATATATTTATATATATATATTAATTCGAAGCTTTTTCTGTAGAAATTCAAACTCGAACTGCAATATATTCGCCACAAATGATCAGATTTCCGAATTATTTTTATTAATTCTGCATTAACTCTCGACTCTCTGGAAAAATGTCATATAAATTGAAATTTTGTATTCGCAAATTAATTTGCCATATTCAGTGTATTTGTACCTATTCTTTATGGCCTTTGCAAACAGATTTCTTCACTTCTAGCTCCACAGCAGACAGGCGACATTCATTCCCATCCCCTTTGTATAAACTTTTGGAACAGACGACCGCCTCGACCAGCCCCGCTCGCTTAACCAAGTTGTGGATCCTGAGCAACTAGCTAACGAACTAACTAACTAACTAGCTATGAATCTAGCACATGAAGCATTCCTCTTTAAAACTTCTCAAAGTTTAGCACAAGCCAAGTGCCACATACACATACACATACACCCGCATACACACACACACACGCAAACCTTCCTTTGCCCCTAAACCCCTTAGCTCCAAGTGCCTTTTCCCTTTTTTTTTGCTGCCATCCGCAATCCTCGACAGAACATACTTTTCGGGCATGGCAAGTGGCAGCGCTGATTTACTTGGCAATTACAGCCAGTTGAGTGGCTGCTTGACGGACGGTTTAGACTGGCGGTGCGGTGGAGCGATGGTGCAGCGGGGCCCTGGCGCTGCGGTGCTGCGGGTGCGTGCCTACGCTTACAGATGGAGAGATTCAGCCATGTGGGCGTGTCGCTCGTTCAATGCAATGAACTAGAAAGCTGTCTGATTAGCGTGGCGCTTGGCATAAAGTTAGCACAAACAGGCAGCAGGCACAGCAAAAGTTACCACACACACCCACACACTCGGATTTATTGAAGCCACTGTCCGCGTCAATAATTTGCATGGGTGGTGCTGGTGCCAATGGGGGATGGCAATGGCAACTCCAAAGTGTGCGAGCATTGGGCACAGAGGGGTTAAGTCAGAGTCATTGTCAACGGCGGGAATAAACTCAGCTCCGAACAACTCACCCAACCTGAGTCCAAGTGTCAATGGCCGCTCTACCTGTATATGTATGTTTGTGTGTGTGTGTGTGTGTGTGTGTGTATCTGTGAGTGTGTGTCTGTGCGTGTGTGTGTGTGTGTGTGTTTGTGTTTGTAAGGGAGAGTGTTAAAGCGTGTTAGCGAAACTTTCCACTACATTTTTGCTCGAATTTTTTTTATATTTTCTTTTTTTTTTGTTGCCTTTGCACTGCAAGTTTCATGACACAAACACAACGACGCCGGCGTCGACAGCGACTGCGACGGCGACTGCGACTGCGACAGCGGCAACAACAACGACAAAGCTAACGCAAGCAGAGTGACAATAAATTGTTAAGTGTTAAAAGTTTATAGCATTTGAGTGAGTAAATGATGGCATCCGACTGGAGCAACTGGCAACTGAGCTTGTCAGAAGTTCAAACGAGATTTCGTGTGCTGTTTTTGCTGTTGCAGCTTATAAAGCGACAGCAGCAACGCATGCCCCGCAACATATTTTGTGGCACTACTTTAAAGCGGCAACAACGACCATACTGCAACAACTACTTATGAGCTTTGAGCTGGATTTTTTTTCTTTTTCTTTTTTTTAACATGAAAGTCGTTTCAAGTTTGAGTTCAGCTCAAAGCGCTGCGCACAGCCGATCAAAGAAAGAAGCCCTAAAGGTGCAGCAGCAACAACAGCAATATATGCATGCACTCAGAAAAACTCGACTTAAGATTAAGAAAAACGTGAATGCATTTGTTAATAGGAAAGTCGCGTCTTTCAAAAATCGAAGGCTTTAATTTACTTACTTCAAGTTACATTTTATATGAACCATAAGTTAGACACATTCTATTTCCCACCCTATTTTTCAGAAAGTTGCCTCTTTCTTAAATATTAAATCTGACTTTGCTCATTCCAAGGTCGATTGTTTTATTATATAGATGTTACAACCAAGGTTTTAATTTTCTTACTCCAAGCTATTATATGCTTGAAATAAGGAATTAAATCCTTTAAATTAGCAAAAATGTCTTTTACAAATCTTGTGCAAAACTAACCAAACAATAACTTTTAAACGAGAAATTTGCCAATAACACTAAAATATATTTAACAGCTGGGCTTACGGTAAGTTTTGTCAAATATTTTATAAAAATATAAAATATTTGTTAAAAAATAAAATGAAAAAACCACATATATAGTTTTCAGATGGTCGATTTAGTGTAAGTGTTTCTAATTATAAGAAATATTTGTCGCATATGTAGAAATTATTTCTAGAGACCAGAAAATCATTTTAGTTTTAAGGTCGATTTTCATTTTAAGGCGATTTTCAATATTCAATTATTAGGGTTTCTTCTGAGTATGATTAAGACTAAATCCGCACAGACATTCTATGTGAAGCGAACAGCTTTATAATTTAAGTTTGATTTTACAATTATATCACCCAAACAACAAAACATGCTCTTGTCGCGAGTGCTCGAGTAGCTGATACTCTGTGCTCATCTCATAATTTTCATTGATTTGATATTTTAAAAGCAAATGTATTGTGATAATATACCAACTTGGGTCCCCATATTTCTAATCATATTATATAAAAGAAACAAAACATTAGCTTGAGATTTGACATACCAAAAATGAGATCTCCAGCTGCTCCGAAATAAATTTTAGGGAATCTGATGTTATAATTCTGTGTAAGCCTATTTTTAATAGGTTTAATCTAATATCATTCACAACCTAATGTTATTTATAAGTATTTTATCCAAAATAGAATATAGCCCCATGGGCAAATCTTAAATTCGCTTGCTAAAATGCTTACCACATGAACTGTTTGGTTTTGGTTCAGATGTCAGTCGAGCATATTTTCGAGAAAAACTATTTTTTAATGAAATCATTAAACACAATCCAAAGAAATAACAGTTTTTTTGGCTTTTTGCCTATCGATAATGTTATCGATAGCTAGCAGCAGGAAGCATCACAACGCGAACAAAAGAGGTAAAAGCAAAAGCAAATGCACTGATAACGGTGCACAGTGCGTAATGAGAAGAAGACAAAGATACTGTTTATGGCAGCAGACGGACGACTCGTCTCCTCTCTAATCAGCATGCAAATAGACGAAGCATTTGTTGTCGTGTTTGTTGTTGTCACTGAGCTTTTATCTGTTTGCACTCATCAAATTTCACTCATTGCCACCGCAAAAGGCAGCTCTGTCGCCGTTGCAGCGGCAGCGGCAGCGGCGGCGGCGGCGTCAACGTCAGCGTCAATGGCCGCCACAGTTAGCGACAGTTGCCGTTAGGTGCCGTCAGTCGCACAGTCTTTCAGCGTCAGTTGTGTTTTGTCAGCGCGTTCGTCACGAAGCCAAAGCGACGCCGCAGCGCCAGAAAGGAAAATAAAAACAAAACGGAAACAACAATAACAACTACAACAACAACAACAACAACGAGAAGAACGACAACGACAATAGGCAAATACAAATTACGAAAAGTGCCTGACTCAAAGTGAAGACTCGATTTGGTTTTGTTTTCTATTTTTTTTGTTTGTTGTTGTGTTAGCGCTAGTGTGTGTGTGTGTGTGTTGGTGTGTATGCCTATTGCATGAGCCAACTGACAAGATGGGCCAAGAGGATCAGGAGCTATTGATACGCGGCAGCAGCAAGCATCCCTCTACCGAGCAGTTGCACAATGTAAGTAATCAAAAGCAATAGCAGCACAAAGAAAATGTTGCATGCTTCCAGGCGACAGCAGCGTGTGAACTAACAGCTACTTTAGACCGTTCCACATTCGCGCCACAAACACCCCCCCCCCCAAACACACAAATCCCGCACTCACAGTATAAACCGCAAGCCGACGCATTGCATCAGCCATAAACAAGAATCTATAGAATCTATAGAAACTATGACACAGACTACCTAAGAGCGAAAGAGAGAGAGGGAGATGAGTGGAACGCATTATGCTAAACAAATGTTGCAACGCATGTAATTGGAGGCATGAATAATAAGTGTGTATAGAAATGCATTCACACAACAGCAACAATTGAACAATCAACAATCTGTACTCGTCTATTCTCGACGACCTTGATTTTCATTTGTGCTAGCATCCCCCACACACCCAAAACAGTCGTTGCCATTGTTCGAATACATATGAACATATTTACGTATATACATGTATATATATATATATATATATATATATACACTATTAAACAATCATTGCAACTAATCTATTACCAAATGTGCCGAATAACATGCTTATTTGTCAATTGAAATGTAAGCTACGGGTCTAAAGAATAATGAGTACATTAAAAAAAAAATAGCAAGAGAGAACGTATAAGATATATCCTAGACACGCCGAAGATTGCATACTCTTGCAGAGCGGAGTTCATCTCCTGCCATCTAAATTTCACAATTAATTTAAAATTCCGACCGATGCCAATTTGCACCAAAATATTCCTAAAAAATAATACGCAGAATTAGTCACAGAGCCCTATCGATCAAGAATACTGATATATACTGATCAAGAATACATATATTTACTTATAGAGTCGAAGACACTTCTTTCCATATTCTACAGTCTTTACGACCAAATTATAATACCCTTTGCACTTTATAATAACTCTTTTGTTTTCTTTACCAAAGTGCTATTCACATAAATAAAACAAAATACCAAAACTATCCAAAAAGGCTTTTCTTTTGCTTTTTAGATATAAAGAGTTAGGCAAGTAAAACTCATAGAATACTTAGATAAGTATGGATATTCTTAGACAAATACTTAAGCAGCAAACAAATAAAAAGTTTGCATTGATAACCTTTATTTACACATCTACACATCACGTTGTTTCAACTAGTTCAGTTTTGAATCCCTGACAGCTTGCATACTTAAGCACTGTTGGACTGCTTTCAGATAATGTTGCAACTACTATTTGATACACCTATGCTTTTGGCATATCAAGCAATGGATACAAATTGGTGCAGCGATGCATGCGAGTAGAGAAGACAGACAATATATATATATATATATATATATATATATATATGTATATATATATACAGAAGTGCATATCGCTTGGGTGTCAGATAACACATCTTTATAGTTATTGCCCTATCTCACAGCGTATTTGTATCTAACTACCTGAGTATCTGTAACTGTATCTTTCGACGCGTATCTGGCAAGTGTTTGACACATGTTCTATGCTCGCCAACTGAGTACTTGTTGTCATCGTCTTGGCTTCTTTCTGTTCGCATTCTTTGTGTGTTTTTTGTTTGCCTTTGTTTTTGTCTTTTATTGATATTGTTTAATCCACTCTTATCTGGGTCATTATTTGACTGGCCATTCTACATCAGCACCAGCATCTGTACTTGTATCTGTCTCTGAATCTTCGCCTTGGCAGCTCACGGTGCTGTCTGTCGAGTATCTCAATATCTTGGGCTCGTCTGTGTTGATTCTAGCCTTATAGGCTTTTGGCCCAGTCATGCAATCAGAATGAAGAAGAAGAAGGGCGTACATCACTTTTCGAGTTCTTATTTGCAGAGAGAACGGCTCGGATATAGTTTTATTTTAATCCATATTATATTCAACTGCATTACATTTACATAATAAAATTTAAATTGATTTTGGTTTTCTTTAACTTTTTCTTGGTAAAGTCGAGTAGAAAATTAATTCGATTAAATTAATTTTTTCACAGCTTTTTCCTTTGTAGATGTTCTCTTTTATCGCTGATAGTTCAAGTTCCATTAAAACTCAAAATTTTGGTTAATGTTGAGCAAAGTGTTTTTTCCCAAGTTCTTGCCAAACTTTAGCTTATTTACCTTTCCAACAGAAAGTCCATCTCCTTGAAATCGGATTTAAAAATGAACAAGAAAGTTTTTGGACCACGGCCTGCAAGACTAGGTAATCTTCGGTATGCTTCAAATAGTTGAACCTTCTCCTTAAATAAATATTAAAGTTCACATTTAAGGTCTCGGCTGAAATTAAACGAAACCTTTGGCGCCAAGCAGTTTCTGTATTTCTTGGAATTACGTCTTAGTATAAGCCTTCGAGCACTTCCTGATCTTGGTTGTTTCGAGAAGTCCGCAAGTTTCCAATCAATATATAATTCACATTTGTCCACCTCAAGCTTTGCTCCTCGCATTTCCAGGAACACAAATTTCGTCATCTTTATCCACCTATATATATATATATATATACTTATATATGTATGAATGTATGTACATACCGGTTGAGCCCATGGGTAGGGCTTCCAGAGACTGAAACCAGAGCTCACCGCCCACATTGTCCGTTGCGGTTGTTGTCTCCACTACAAACCTCCATCCCACCCACTCCAGCCCACTCGCAGCTCAGGCGGTCCAGCGCTGGCTTGCAGGGTTTCCATGCCTGGCGGCCCCGTCTCCGTTGGGGAGAGTCGGAGGTGGGCGCTAATTGACGGCGTCGCGGCAGACTGATGGCCGCAATATGAAAAGCTTTCTGCGTTTCACCTAACGCAATCATAATAATTTGTATAAATAATCATCAAAATTAAGCAAAAGCTGCTGGCGATGCAAACAACATTGAGCTATTGTGTGTGTGTGTGTGTGTGTGTGTGCGAGGGTGTGTATCCACTCTCTCTGTCTCTGTCTCTGTGTCTGTCCCTGTTTTCCTCTGTCCCAAGAATCGGTCATTCATTCAATCCCGAAAATGTCGCCCTGGCTATTAATAATGCGGCTCGTTCAAGTCCTGTTTGCTGCTCTCTGCTGTTGCTGCCACTTCGTCTTTTACTTCTTCATCTTCTCGGTCGCTTCTTCTTCTTCTTCTGGCTGCTCATCTTCTTCTTCTTCTTCTTCTTCTTGCTGTTGTTGTTGTCCGTTGCATTTCAATTTGGCTCGAGAAATTGGAGGCGGCCACGTCGAGGTAAACGCGAAAAATTTAATATCCGTTACATGTGGCAGAAACTGTGGGTGGTGGATGGGTGGTATTTGGATGGTGCTTTTGGTTTGGTATGTGGTGCGATGTTGTGCGCCACGGCACGGAATGCTGCACGGCCCCAGCAAAATTGTTTTCACAACAAATGAGGCCGAAAAATGTTATTAAAAAGTTTTTCCTGTATTTATTTGCTTATGTTGTGTTCACATTTTTGTTATTGTTGCTGCTGCTGCCGTTGTTGTCCTTGTTGTTGTTGTTGTTGTTGTTGTTATTGTTATTTCCATTTTCTTTGGCGTTGCTTAAGTGTGTGTTGCTATAATATCTTGTTATCTGCACTCCTCTCGGACGCTCCCGAGCTTGAGTTCAGTTTGACCCGCGGTCTGTATTTTACATTTCATATTTATTTAATTTTTCGTACTTTCTACTTTGGGCTTTGTTGAATCACTTTTTTAGCTGCTGTGGCAACGCTTTTGGGCGCAGCCAGCAGGCATATCTGTTTTGACCGCCAGATGTCGCTAGTCGCAACCTTGTTTGTAATTACCTGAAGTAAGCACAGTTTGAGCATGGAAACTAAGTATTTGAATGCTGTTAATGATTATTAATGCTGTTAATGTAATACAGCAGTGAATGTAAATATAAATTCGTCAACTCACAGAACTTAAGTCTTAAGTCTTAAGTCTTCAATAAAGTTTGTTGCCAACTTACTTTTAGTTTTAAAGAACTTCAGCTGGCTATGCGATTGCAGACGTTATTAATTAAGCTTAAATGCCTATGACTATGCACATATAAACAACTTGTTAATGGCATTCTGCAAGAATGAGCCATAATTTAATAATTAATAGTTTCAAGGCAATATTCTAGGTAAATTTAGTAAAATACTATGGAAGTTGGACTAGAACTAAGCGATTTATTTTGTGACCAATAACAAGAAATCGAGCAAACAAGATCAACGTTAGAAAAACAAATGCGTAATGTATGCTAAGTAAATTACGCAATGCTCAATTGGTCAATCAATTGACGCTGCTGGGACACTCAGACACTCAAAGGACACTCAGCGAAGCATTCAAAACTGATTCAATGCACTCGAATAGAACATTTCGAAGGCAAACTTTGGCACTCATTCACTCACTTGCCACTCGGGGCAAGTCACCTTCAAATGGCAATAATGTTGCTAACAATGTCCCAAGCTCAAACCCTCGCCGACCCGTAAAGCTCAATAATAAAAAAAAGAAACAAAAAACAAAAAACGCAATTCAAGCCCTCAATCTGAATCCGGGTGCGATTTGCATTTACGCCGGGCAATTGTCTTACGAAGTGGCAACATGGCCAGCCTTTCTATCTCTATCTCTGTCTCTATCACTAGCTCTTGCCCTCTCATTCTATCACTCTCTCAACTGCGAACAGCTCCGACACCGTCTGCGGCTTATGGCCGCCCTAATTTGCACATTTTAAATGGTCGAGTCTCGGGTCTTTCAACTTGCCAGAGTTCGCCTCGTCCCTCGAAAAACTTGGCCATTTTTTTTATTTTGATGAAACTCAGGCAAAAGCATCGCCATCCCCCCGCCACGCCCCATTTTTATTTAGGAATTGGTCGTAAGTAGGCGTTGGGATTAGCACGCCGAAAAGATTTACGCGTCGTCGCCCTTTTTTATGGGCGCAAGTTTTTAGCTATTCGCGTTAAATTGAAAAGTTTTCAAACCTTTTTGCCCCGAACAACAACCCTGCCAAGCACAACACTCACATTCACCCATTGCCAACTCTACATCTATCTCTATCCAACTGACAACAGGGGGAGCCCGCAACGGCGACATCAACGTCGATGGCGCCCACTTCGCAGAGCTGCATTAGCCAAAGCTTTGGCCAGGCCAAGAACTATGGCTCGTTCAGCAGATCCGATGACACACAGTTGCCGGAGACGCTCACCTATGCCTGGCACAATGTCGACATCTTTGGTGCAGTCCATCAGCCGGGATCCAATTGGCGCCAGCTTGTGAATCGCACCCGTGGACTCTTCTGCAACGAGCGACATATTCCTGCACCGCGCAAGCATCTCCTTAAAAATGGTAAAAGCATTATTCTACTCTTCACTAAACACCACAAAAAAAAAAAAAACAAAATAATAATAAACGAAAGAAGCGAAAAAAATCATGGTTTATTCGAAATTAAATTCGATTTGCCATATACTATTTTTCATAATATTTGTTTAAAATTTATATTCACGTTTTCAATCAAAATCTTTTTTTGCGACATTAGTACAAAAACAAAATTAAATTGCTTTATTTGCACACACAATTTTTGTTCATTGTTGAAACAAATTGAATTGCTTTGTTGCTTTGTTTTTATATCTGAATTTGATGTTTTCAATTTTTATGCGACCAGCCAAAAATATATTTTCTGCTCAATATTTAGCTATTTCTAAATCTGTATGCAAATAGTATTTTAGCTATTTTGGTTTACATAAAATTTGCGTAAAGCTATATTTTTAAGTACATCATAATAGCCTCGTATTATCTACTGTTTTCCTTGGAATTGAAATCAAGCTGTTACTCTATCTGTACACCCATTTCCTGGTCTTCTCATCCACAGTTTGCGGCGTGGCCTATCCGGGTGAACTGTTGGCTGTAATGGGCAGCTCCGGTGCCGGCAAGACGACCCTATTGAACGCGTTAGCCTTTAGGTCGCCGCAGGGAGTTCAGGTGTCGCCGTCGAGCGTGCGACTGCTCAATGGCCAGCCGGTGGATGCCAAGGAGATGCAGGCACGGTGCGCCTATGTGCAACAGGATGATCTATTCATTGGCTCACTGACGGCTCGGGAGCATCTCATCTTCCAGGCGATGGTGCGCATGCCACGGCATTTGACCTTTCGCCAGCGGGTGGCGCGTGTCGATCAGGTCATCCAGGAGCTGTCGCTGAGCAAGTGCCAGCATACGATTATTGGGGTGCCTGGACGTGTCAAGGGGCTGTCTGGCGGTGAGCGGAAGCGTTTGGCCTTTGCCTCGGAGGCACTCACCGATCCGCCGCTGTTGATTTGCGATGAGCCCACATCGGGTCTTGACTCGTTTACCGCTCACAGCGTCGTCCAGGTGCTCAAAAAGCTGTCGGAGAAGGGCAAAACCGTTATACTGACCATACATCAGCCATCGTCGGAGCTGTTTGAGCTGTTCGACAAGATACTCCTCATCGCCGAGGGTCGTGTCGCATTCCTTGGCACACCAAGCGAGGCTGTCGATTTCTTCTCCTAGTAAGTACTTGCAAACTAATCACAACACGTATTGTAATTTAAGCAGTCAAGTTGCTTGCATTTTACGATTTAAGACCGGTTCAGAAATGAAGGTGAACACTTTCTGGACAGAGAATTCATTTGGAGGTCAAAATATGACCAAGCATGAAAATTGGGTCAGTTTCGGCAAACTTATACTTAAAAAAGTTTCCCCTGATTCTTTCTGAGTTCAAAAGTTGCTCTCAATTCTTCAACAAGTAAAGACGCACTCGCGCATAATAAAGATAATCCATAATCAGAAACTGCGTTTAACTCTTCATTTTTCCACGCTATTTACAACACTTTCTATCCCTAAAAAACGGAGTGCCCTATTATTTTAGATAGTTCTAAAATCACAACAACCAAAAAGTTCTACTGAAATGCTGTCTATTGTCTATAAGGGGGAAAATACTTTCTACTTTCTTCACTTGTGTTTTTAATATAAATGTAAATTTTAAGAAATCCTGTATACATAAATTGATCATAATTTGTAAGTTTAATCAGTTTATTATTTTCGATGAATCGATGAAAAGTTTCGTTGAATTATTTTCAAAGAAGGAAAAACGATGAATGCCGCGATCCCTTCCTCTCTGTTCCATCCATTGATTGAACTCAACTCGTTCCCCACAGTGTTGGCGCCCAGTGTCCGACCAACTACAATCCGGCCGACTTCTATGTGCAGGTGCTGGCGATTGTGCCAGGCCGGGAGCTGGAGTCGCGTGAGCGAATTGCCAAGATTTGCGATAACTTCGCCATTAGCAAGGTGGCGCGGGATATGGAGCAGCTGTTGGCTGCCAAGGCCCAAACGCAGCCGTTGGAACAGCCCGAGAATGGATATACATACAAGGCGACATGGTTTATGCAATTCCGTGCCGTACTCTGGCGCTCCTGGCTCTCCGTGCTGAAGGAGCCACTGCTCGTGAAAGTGCGACTCATACAAACAACGGTGAGATGCACACAAGTCCCCACCTCACCATGCTACCACTTTCTCTCTCTCTCTCTCTCTCTCTCTCTCTGTCTCCTTGTTCTTTTGCTAATGTTTCAAACCCTATTTTTAGATGGTAGCTGTGCTAATTGGGCTGATCTTTCTGGGCCAGCAGCTTACGCAGGTGGGCGTGATGAACATCAACGGAGCCATCTTTCTCTTCCTGACAAACATGACATTTCAGAATGTGTTTGCCACCATTAATGTAAGCATTCCCTTTTGTATGTACATATGTATGTATGTGTATATCAATATTGAACCATTGAACTTTTCTATAATTTAGTTACAGCATAGATAGTCATAATTAAATATATATATTTATTCATTAAAAAATAAAGAAAAGTTTTTATCTGAGAGAAACATCCCAAAATATATATGTTCATGTTATATTGATCTTAAAGTTTTAGTTGAAATATTAAATTCATTATTTTCATTAATTATGTGTGTATATCGAACTTTAAGTATCTGTTTATCGGTTTCATTTTGGCTTTTACTGTCTCTTTCAGGTGTTTACGTCGGAGCTGCCCGTGTTTATGAGGGAGTCGCGCAGTCGCCTTTATCGATGCGACACCTACTTTCTGGGCAAGACTATAGCTGAATTGCCGTTGTTTTTAACCGTGCCGCTTGTGTTCACAGCGATTGCATATCCGATGATTGGTCTGCGGGCGGGTGCGCTGCACTTTTTCAACTGCCTGGCGCTGGTCACACTAGTGGCCAATGTGTCCACCTCGTTTGGCTACTTGATATCCTGTGCCAGTTCCTCAACATCGATGGCGCTCTCGGTGGGTCCGCCTGTTATCATTCCATTTCTGCTTTTCGGTGGGTTCTTCCTCAACTCAGGTTCGGTGCCCATCTATCTGAAATGGTTGTCCTATCTGTCCTGGTTCCGTTACGCCAACGAGGGCCTGCTAATCAATCAATGGGCCGATGTGGAGGCCGGCGAGATTAGCTGCACCTCCTCAAACACAACGTGTCCCAGCTCCGGCAAGGTTATACTGGAAACGCTAAACTTCTCGGCCGCAGATCTGCCGCTCGACTATGTCGGATTGGCCCTGCTCATTGTTTGCTTTCGTGGATTCGCCTACTTGGCGCTGCGATTGCGCGCCAGGCGCAAGGAGTGACGCCGCCAGCTAATGTTTACATATGCACATGTATAAATTATAAATGATTTTTTTTTAAATTTTTATTACTTTTGTGTCAAACATAGACGAAAAAACTATGCTATGAAAACTACATTTAATGTTAGTAGGCGATTAAATATGCTTTATACACACAACGAAGAAAAAAACAAAAAATCAATCTCACTTCAAACCACATTCAGCACAAGCATTAACAAAATTTCAAAACGAGCGCCACTGCAAATCCACCATAGAGCAGAAACTCACCACCGAAGCGAAAGCTACCTTTGTAAAAGCATACACAGTCCGTAAGTAAGCACAAGACAGAAATAGCTAGCAAAATGTAATCCATTGATAAGAGCGACACAACCATAGTGTGCGAAGTGCGACGCAACAAGCAAGCGGTGGCTGCTGCGCGACTCTTTGCTCACATTCTTTTTTTGTTGCGCTCAACCAAAGCAAAATAAAATTATTGTTTGGTGCGAGTGTGCTCTGGCTGCGGCGGTTGGTCGTGTTTGTTTAATCTAATCAGAAGGCCCGTCTCAAAAACTAAGTCTTAAATATTTAAAATTAAGTGTCGCCAACGCACTGCATGCAGTTATCCATCGCTGCCGCTACCGCTGCCTCAGTTTCAGCCTCAGCCTCAGCTCGCCGCACTGCCAATTGGATCGCCGCTAAAATATTATTATTGCTATTGCCGCCGCCGTAGTGTTTAGTTCAGATTTAGTAACCGCACGGCGTAAGCGTCGCTGCTCCGCTCAAATTGTATTTTAAATACAAAAAACGAAAACCAACAAGCTGCAGAAGCAGAAGCGCGTTTTAATTTAACCAATAATTCAGTTGGAGTTCTGATAAGTGGCCGAATCGAATCGAAACGGTGTGCAGCGAAATAGAAATCGAGGCGAATTGCCTGCGTTGCGGCCAATTGATTTTTCACCAAATACCAAATATTTTGGGTAGACGGCGCATTCGCCCCACGACGAGAGCCGGCAATTTACCCTCCCTACTCCCCACACCCACCCTCCCCTTTGCCAGAGGGACGGCCCTAACCTCAAAACAGCTGTTGCATACCAGCGGCCAGCAAAACGTGTAAAGCAAATCTTGGAGCAATAACAACAACAACCATATCCATAATCATCACAATATGGACATCGAGACGCTTCGCAGTGAATGGGATGAACTCAATCGCGAGTACACCGAGCTTGAGGTGAGTCTTTTTTGTGGTTTTTGTTGTTGTTGTTCTTCATCTTCTTGTCTGCACCTTGAAACGGTTGCTATTAAAAATACATAAATACATATTTTGCCTTTTGTAGACGTGCAACAGACGCTACATTGAGCTGCTGGAACAGCTGTATCAACACCAGCAGAAATGCTTCAACGAGATCAAACATCAGCGATATCGCATGAATCAAATAACGGCCTCGATGCGACAGTGAGTATGAGAATGACAAAGCAATCCCTAAGTACCAAAAAGCCAACCCTTCTACAATATTTTCATGTACTTTGTACACTTTAAAGTAAATACATACACACATTTATTATAGGGTTGGGTTATGAAAGTTCGCATATATATTTATATACAGACACGGACATATTAACTTGCTAGAAATGGTCGCGTGACACGAGTTGATGACTTAAAACATTATTATTCGTTGTAGCTGCATAAAATGGTGAATGAACTCGAAAGAAATTTAAAGAAAAGATATCAGGAAAAATATACTTAAATTTTTAGTATTTTATTTATTCAATGTTGACGCAGAAAATGTTTGAAAAGTTATAAATAATGAAGACAAATATATACATTTAAATAGAAAATATATATATTCATATAGAAATAGTGCCATTAAATGCCTTTTACACTATGTTTCGGCTATTAAGAAAACTCGTTAAGCTTTGCATCGCTATGCATTTGAAATGTGCTCGCTGACACTCGAATTCGTTACATTGCCATGGCTATTATAGCCATAATGAGCAACACCATTTTGAAGTTTTCCAATTGGAATTGGAATTTGATATCAATCAGTTATTGCTGGCAGCAAGTTTCCTACCCATGCTTTCTTATCGGACTCGCTCACACACACACACTTATTTTGTTTTCTTGTGGCTTATCAATCAGAACTGTAAAACACATGTATAGCGGCAATTAGTCAGAAAGGTGAGCCTTATCAGGTCTTATTTAGGCTAACGGCTGGCAGTCTCGTATCTATATTTGTATGTGTGTTTCTTCGTTGGCTAGTTGCTTCTAGCCTGGCTCCAATTAGTTTTTACAACTGTGTTTCTTTCGATAAAAACAAAGCTGTGATAAAACCACGCGTAGACTTTGCTCCACAAACTGATGCTTTTGGGCATTTTTATTGCCATGGTCAGTGGCATAACATTTTTATTATTGTTTTTTTTTTTTTGTAATTGAACCTTTGACCAGTTAGCCGCTCTTCCTTCTCCCCTCCACCTCTCTTCGCCGCCCTTGACCCTATACTGGCGTGGCGCCTGAAGCGTAAACTAAAACAACATCGATCTCAACTCGCAAGCAAAACAAATATTAAAAACCAAACAAGAAAATATGATTGACCGAAAATAATAAAAATAAACAAAACTAAACTCGATGACCAGCTGTTTGACAGTGGGGCAAATATGCTGAGCATAAGGAAAATGAATTATTACATTTAATCCAAATTTGAGACTTTCATATAATTTTATAATGTTAAGTTTCTCTACAGACAAATTACACCTCATGAAATTATAACTATTGGTCGCCCCATGTGATCTTATTCTCTAATTTATAATGAAATAATTATAATCGAAAAAATTGTATTATTTTGTGTAGTGAATTTTGAAACGATTGAACATTTTGCAATATTGATCACAAGTTCAGCAAGCTGAGGCCCACTGTGCTTGCAAGGCCAAGTTGTACCTGTGCTTGTTGTTGTTGTCATAACAGTTGCGAAGTTTTTGTGTTATGTGTGTCACTGATCGCCTGATGAGAAAGAGAACGAGAGAGAGAGAGAGTGAGTGGAGCACATACACGAACGCTGTGAGCGCACAAAATAAAGCTTTGCCTCTTTCCACCTCGCTCTTACGCGCGCATACAAGAATACTTGGCAAAGCGGAGCGAGCAGCACCGCGTATATTTGCGTGCGTGTGTGTGTGTGCGTGTGTGTAGCTGATTGCGTGCTTTGCACTGTCCCCGCTCTGCCGACACCGTTTTTCTTTAGCTTGCTCTTGCCACAATGACCTTGCGCTCAGCTGTCTCTGTTTGCCAGATTTACGCTACGCACACGTAAAAGACAAATATATAGAACATGACATGATTTTGAACTGTCCAAAATAAATTAATGTACATAAATAAAATAAAAAACACAAACTATTAAAAACTAGCGCTACAAATGTGACAGTAAAAAGTTCGCCTTGCGTTTTCGCCAAATTCATCTTATTTGAAAAAATGGAAATTGTTGGCGCAACTGCTGCTGGCTTCTAGTACGCTACAATTACTGCCGGTGGTTGTTGTACTCTATTATTGCAGTTCATTATTTTAGCGTAACGGTTCGTTTGCTTATGTACGAAGGTGCATACAGGCACACACACACACACACACACTCACACTCACATACATGCATGCATGCTTGCTTGTGTGTTTGTTCTGGTCAGCTGAAGGTGTGCAATGTGCACACACAATCAACAGCAAAATCAGCAACAACAACAACAACAACAACAGCAACAGCAATTGAATTGCAACATTTGCTTTTCAAAACCGGCGTCAAGTGCGCCCGTTAATGACAGCAACGCCTTTCAGAGGCGACTTTGGCGCGTGTGCAAATGGAAAACAATAAAAATAAAATTAATTAATTAATTAAAGGAAAATACCAATCAAAAACCAATCCAAATAGGCCCATTTTTAGTCATTCATAATGTTTTTAGTATGAGTGACAAATCGATCAAATTTTTCGATCGCTGGCGAACTTCCGCACTTACATAATCATAAACTGATATTCATATTTACAAAAAAAAAATATATATATAAGAAATTCTAGATTATTCCCCGTACATATAAAATTCGAGCACATACATACATACATATGTTTATTTAGATTTTCTTGGGCTGTGGGCACTTCCCATATCACTTTTGGGTCGCTTATCAGCGTTGCCATTTTATACTATTTATTAGGTGTTTAAAAATAAAAACATGAATTATGCAAGCTATTGACAAAATTGCCAGCAAGTCGAATAAATAACAAAATAGAAAGCACATATGCACATCATATGTTCATTTGTCCATACATATATATATATATATATATATATATATATATATATATAGATATAGGTAACTATCAATAATGCCTAAATTGAACTTTGACGTGCTGCAAATTAAAATTGGCGTGTACCGAGCGCGGTGTTTATAATTGATATCGACGAGCAGTCTCCATTCCCCTCTTTGAAATCAAGTATAAATAATATTTATGCAAATTGCA
The DNA here is from genome assembly GCF_018153295.1 of Drosophila grimshawi. Taxonomy (NCBI): domain Eukaryota; kingdom Metazoa; phylum Arthropoda; class Insecta; order Diptera; family Drosophilidae; genus Drosophila; species Drosophila grimshawi. The sequence continues at coordinate 1,936,576 of NW_025062489.1, read as the reverse complement.
AGGCATCTGATGCAACATCGAACCCATTGACCATTGACCATTGACCCAACTAACGCCAAGCACCTGCATTTTCCGAGTGAATGAGTCATCGTATTGCAACTGATACCTGCAACAGATCGATACAAATGTTGTAAATGTTGTTGCTATGTGCAAGTTGTCAGCTATGAAATGGTTTTTTACCCCATGCAATCACACATTCTCAATTGAAAATAATATTATTATTAAATCAATTTTTAAGAAATATACAAATATGCGAAGAAGCGAGAGCCCGCTAGGAGATACCTCGAACCCAGAGTATAGTTGCTAATTGCTAATTGTAGTTTGCTCAGTATAAAAGCTCATTCTGTCTTCTTAATATGCCGCCGGATATTATATAAATATAATATTAGAATTGCGTCTTTAGAATTGTGTCCCATGTAGCTACCGGAAATCGACTTTTACCGATACATGTACAATGTGGCAATTGCCGATAAAACAAAATAAACTTACTCTATTTATGGAACACGAGAACTTATAGTCTTTGGCTCTTATTGCTTCAGAGATTGGCTTGCTCTACTTATAGATGTACTCTATGGAATCTGTTTATATATACTCAATGGGGTATGAGATGCTTCTTTCCGCCTGTGACACACTTTTGCACAACTTCATTAAATCCTTTTTCCAATATTGAATGGGTTATCGATGTTTGACAAATCGTACATATATCCTAGATGAGATCATCGAAAAAGAATTGCATTTTAATTATGACACAATAATGCCCTTTATTTACTTAACTGTTTGAAATGATGATGGACATCATCGGGTTCGACAAAGTGATTTATGACACAACTATTTGAATGCGCCAAGAAAAGTCCATTTATAATTTGATAAGCTTTCAGCTTTCTGAAATAATTAACAAAAAATCAATTTTGATTTGCTTGATTACAGATTTAAAGGGCCAGTTGGCGGCGAGGAGAAGGAGAAGATCGATGATCTGCAGAAGATGTCGCTGAAGCGGAAGGCTCAGCTGCATGAAATTGAGCAATCGCTGCCAGCAAAATCTGGTCGCTACCTGCAGGTGAGTTGAGAGTTCAAAGTTCAGAGCTGAGAGCTGAGAGCTGAGAGTTCACAGTTGAAAGTTGAAAGCGAATTGGATTTGCACAAAGTTTGCGTAAGCGACAATTTGTGTCGCTTGTTGAATGTCGTCGACTTCGCTTAAGTTTGTGTCAATTTGTGTTCATGTTAATGTTTTTCTTCTTGTTGTTGTTGTTGTTATTTTTATTTTTATTTTTATTTTTTTATTTTTTGCCATAGATTATCCTGGGCGATGTGAACGTCTCAATTCTGAACAGAAACGACAAAGTTCGCTACAAAGATGACTATGAAAAGTTTAAATTAATACTCAACGTAATTGGACTGATAATGGCGTTTTTCAATTTGATATTCAACTACAGGTAAGACTGGTGATAATCTTTCATTTAAGGAACCACTACCGTCCCCGTCCATTAGCATCATAACAATATACTTATGCGTCCACAGAGCCCTGGAGCTGGCCTTCATATTTCTGCTGGTGTGGTACTATTGCACGCTGACCATACGCGAGTCCATACTGAAGGTGAATGGCTCTCGGATAAAGGGCTGGTGGCGTGCCCATCATTTCATCTCAACGGTCGCTGCTGGTGTGCTCCTCGTCTGGCCCCAGGGCGAGCACTGGCAGCTCTTCCGCCTGCAGTTCATGTACTTTAATGTGTACATCAGTAAGTAAACCAAACCAAACCAAACCAAACCAAACCAAACCAAACTGAACCGAATCGAACCAAACGAAACGAAACGAAACGAAACGAAAACCGAAAACCAAAGAAAACCATTCCGATTCGCTTAATGAATTCACGTTCGAATGCTTTCGTTTCTTGCACTCGTCCATTGCAGGCATTGTGCAGTATTTGCAGTTTGGCTACCAGAAGGGACTCCTGTATCGACTCAAGGCGCTGGGCGAGCGCCACAATATGGACATTACCATTGAGGGCTTTCATTCGTGGATGTGGCGCGGTTTGAGCTTCCTTTTGCCGTTCCTCTTCATTGGGTACGCCTTTCAGGCCTACAACGCCTGGACGCTCTTCAAACTGGCATATTATCCGCCAGATGCCCCGTGGCATGTGTCTGTCATGTGCGGGCTCTTTCTGTTGCTCTTCTGCGGCAACATTGCCACCACCATGTGGGTGGTGCCCGAGAAAATACGCGAGCGTGCCAAGGAGCGTTATCGATTGCAGAGCATGGGCAAGTCCATGAAGCTCAGCAAGGAGATGAAGGTAAGCTATTTTTGTTTATCAAGAAAAAATGATCGACAATCATGCTCAAAATAATGAAAATCTTTTGAATGCAGTAACATTAACATCTGCAAAACTCTCTTTAATACTAAATTCTCGTATCACTCCTTAATATTTGCAGAACAGCGCCAGTGATTTGGACATATCGGGCAACTCGCAGACTGCGACTGTGATTGCGCCACCGCTCGTTGCATCCACAGCGGCGGAAACGTCAACGTCAACGGCAACAGAGAAAAAGGCGAACTAAAGCATTTCTGAGCATTTCTAGTGCTCAGTCTAATTGTCTATTTCATATTGTTGTTGTTTTTTTTTTTTATTTTCTGCTACTTAGTTTGCACACCTATTTATTCATCTTGCTTTAAGCTGAAGTTTCGGCAACTTATCTTTATTATTCCCTTTCGGTTTATCGCACTCATTGATTTTTCCTCCATATTCTACTTTGAACAGCAACTTAGCCAAGGCATTCATTTAATGTGGGAGGGGAACAAATAGGAAAACAAATGCTGTAAATTTATACTATGTACATTATTTTTTTTTTTTTCAATTCTTAGGTATACGTATATATATATAAACATATATATTATAATTATTTTTTTTTGACTTGCTTGTAGAGATAATGCAAAGAAGAAACGTGAAATGAAATTGTAAAGTTTTGTGTGCATGAGAAGCAAATTGATACTGAATGAAAAGAAATTGCACCACAACAAAATAAACAGAGGCAAAAGAAAAGAATTGATTGCAAGAGAAGTAACAAACAAACGTGATGCTTTTTTCTTTTTGTGTACTGGGCTGCTGGTGGTGTAGTGGGGTACTGTGGCTGGGTGGAATTGTTGCAGAAATGTGTTTTCGGCAACCAGTGTGAGTGAGTGTGTGTGTGTGAGTGTGTGAGTGTGTGAGTGTGTGAGTGTGTGAGTGTGTGATAAACGCAACTGCAATTGCATTGGTGACATTGACCACAAATCATTGAATTGCGTGTTCAGCAGCGGCATTTCAAGTTGACCATCATCGTTTTGGCCTCGTCTAAAACTCCTCAAATTGCGGAATTCAATTGCAGCGCGTTTTCAATGTATGTATAAATCATAGATCATTTTATAGCTGAAGCGCATAACGAGAGTACTAGAGAGATACTATATTCAATACCAAAGTGATAACGTCTTAATTGTGCCTTGTTTGCTTTGGTACTTTTAGCTGACATTAAAATTGTTAACATTACTGACCCCGACCCTACCAAATGGCTTTCGGAGTGCTTCAATTAAATTCGGTGTCTCCACAATTTTTATTATACTCTGTACCCTTTTAAATATTTGCCAAGCAGGGTATCTTGAAGTCGTGAAAACATATGAAACTTGCAGACGAAAGTATCTCCCACAAAGTATATACATACATGCATATATGCTCGATCAGCAGCAAGAGTTGAAGATCATTTCTGGTTAGTCACGTCGTCTTCAGCATAATATTTTTGAAACCAAATTTCATCAATAAGCATACAAATTGTTTGGTACAGGGTGTTGCCAAGTCGAGCAGTTTGTGAGTCACTTGAGTAGAGCACTCTTTCTTGTCGCTTTTTTGTCTTAGGCTCCAATTTAATTGTGTTTTCTGCGATTTGAGCTCTGCCGCCTGAAAGTGGACCTGGACCTAGACCTGGACCAGGACCAGGACCAAGACCAGCACCGTCTGATTGCCCGAGTGATTCAATTTGCTTAGGCGGTGGATGCGTCTACAAAGACAAACGGGGGAGCGACAAAGGTGGATGTGGAGATGGAGATGGAAGGGTGCTTGGCATCTCTTGTTTTACTGGCGGCCATTAATGCGGCTGTCGTCTGGCTGTTTTTGCAACAAAAGCCCTGCAATGCGGCAAAAGCGGCGGTTTTTGTGCACCAACGTTTCCTCGCCATTTGGCCAACGCCCCCGCCTCACCCCTAGCCCATTGGTGTGGGCTGTGTGGGCTGTAACCGCAACCGCAGCACAGGCGGTCATTGAGGGTACATCCTGTCCCGTTCGCCCGCTCGCCTGTCCTCGTTCTCGTCGTCGTCGTCGTCCTCGTCCTGGCCATTTGCTTGTCGCGCTGCCGCAGCCTAATTTGGCGAGAGTTCATTAATTGCGTAAACGGCGCGCGCTTTTAATTATGTCGAACGGCGGCTCTGACGCACCCTGGCTCCAAGCTCTTTGACCGGCGGAATGAGTCTGTGGGGAGGTGGAGAGGGTGGGGGTGGGGGTGGGTATGCAGGAGTAATAGTCGTTGCCGTAGTAGTCATAGTCGCAGTTGTTGTAGGAGCCGGCAATTCTGGTCACGGTCCGGGCGTATTTTGTGCATTTGTGGCATTGTTTGCATTGTTGTGCAGTCCAGCCAGTTGCTCTTTGCCGCGTTGGTTGCCTGTTTTTCTGCGGCACCGACGGAATTGACGACTTTTGGTCGATCCAGCCGCAAAGCACATCATTCCATGTCATGCAACAAAGTGTGTGTGTGTGTGTGGCTCTTGTGCGATTATCATTTATTGCAACCGCATACGGGAAATTACATTGGCATTCTGAAGTGCGTAATTCGTTAATTTGATAAGCATACGCCATGTTAAACAGTCGATTGAATAGTCCAATGGCAACAAAAATTGGCATTAAGGCCCACAGCTAAAAGCAAAATTAATGCCAATGGCTTTGTTTTCAACCAGTCCAAAGTGCCGCGGGTCAATCGACAAATTGTGTCAAAAACAAGTGCTTGTCTCTCCACTCTGCTCTACTCTATCTACTTTTGAGTGCCTATCATTGAGGGCATATCATTTGTATTTGACTGTGAAGTCTAATGAAAGCATATCTGACTCCATAAAATATATAAATATTCTTGATCAGCACAACTAGTCCAGTCTATATAGCCATGTCCCTCGAGTAAAAGGTGTCCTGCTGGCACCTGGAATACATTCGTATTTTTACAGGCTGGATCGTACAACTATAGCCATATAGCCATAGGAACGGAAGCATACATTATCACTAAAATATCTATTTGGAAATTGGTCATATTATATAGCTTCTAAGGGAACAATCGCTCGGTTTATTGAAGTTGGCTTAGAGCAAGTTGCGAGAGACGAATGATCTAAAATAGCCTACTTCTATGCGAACAAATCTCTCAGAGTGGGGCTTCTCTCAATGAAGCGTGGAACCTATCATAAATAAATATATAAATTTCATGTTTTTGCTGCTGCTTTGCTGTTGCAGCACGAACAATAATTTAATTTCAAATTACTCTCGAGTCTGATATCCCAAATTTTTGATTTGTAGGCGAAACACGCAATGAAAAAACCGCTGCTGAATGAGCAAAAAGTCAACATAATTAAAAACAATTGCACAAATCGTAGGCAACCATAGATGAGAAAATAAAATAAAATTTGTATTTATCAATATAGCAGCAATATTTAAAACTGCATAATCATTTTTGAATTGCATCAGATGCACAGGAACAATTATTAAAACTGACAGCAATCGAAACAAAAATTAAGCTGGCCAAAATTGGATGCGAATGCAAAAGGGACAAAGTTTATAATGAAAATTAATTTGGGGTCAGTTGTTGTTGTTGTTGCTGTTGTTGTTGGCCTTATTATTATATAAATGCAATACAAAAGGGGGGTGGGGGTTGAGGGCAACAGGACAATGTACAGGCCAAAAAGTCATCAAAGAAATTCAATTTGGGAAAGAATCAATGGGGGAAATAATAAGTTTTCTCCCATCCGTTACTTAAAGTTCTCGCTTCTCTTTTCTCCGGCGCCAGACAAAGAGAAATGCGAAATGTAGCAAAATAAAAATAAATACAAAAAAAAAGAAAATACAAAAAAAATCGACGATAGCAAATTAAATCGAGCAATCAAATGATCATAATAGGTTAATCAAGAACAGCAGCAGGCGGACAGGCTGGGGCAAGAGTAGGAACTGAAGCTGGAACTGGAGCTGGAGCTGGAGCTGGAACAGAAGTAGGAGCAGAAGCGGGTGAGGGCGTCCCTTTTGCCTTTGGCCTTTTGGTGCTGCTGTCCCGGTCTGGTTGGTTGGGTCTGGTTGGGTCTCGTTGCGCCCTTCTTGCCTCAGCAATTTGTCTCCTTTTCGTGCTGTACAATAGACAAATTGAAATCGCAAAATAGAAAAATGGCAGTCATACACACACACACACACACGGTCACACAGACACACACACGGTCACACAGACACACACACGTATGCAGGTTGACATACAAGCAAATAAATAAGTGCACTCAAGTATGTAATATGGGCAACAACAACAAAAACTGGCTGTCCCTGGTCAGACAATGTCTAGCTGGCGTTTGCTGCTCCACTTTCCACTTCCACGTCGACATCCACATCCGTTTCCCTTTCCCTTTCCCCGTTTGCCGCCACATCCAAACAGCGACAATCGTGCGGCAAATGTAGCGTAAAATCGGCAACATCGTCATAGTTAGCCCACAAAATTGTTAGTTTCGTTACTGTCTGGACTCGGCTTTCCGTAATCAGTTGCCAAACTTGGCTGCTTGGCCAGCAGAGCAGCTCCAACTCCAGGCCCACTTTCAGCTCCAGCTCCAGCTTCAGCTCCAGGTCCAGGTCCACTTTCAGCTCCAGCTACAGCAGCTGATTTATGGCTGGCACACGCGTTTCGCCAAAGCTGTTACATTTATTCACTTGCAGCACTTATGATCCACACACACACACACACACAAAAAAAAAAAACACAAGAAGAAAAAAGTCAGCGTGAGACCCAAGCAAATGGCTTCAGCTTGTTGGCAACTTTGACAGATCAACAGGAAGCGATAGCATTTCATGTTATAGGATAATTCCGGCAGAAATAAGTCAAGTACATATTTGCCAATATTTTGAGTTCTGCTCTTATAAATAATGTGCTTCAACTATCAGTATCAGCCTCTCAAAAACCTAGAAATAATGCCATAAACCTTGAATGCAATTCGATAGAATTACTCCCTGAGATTCTTCTTTAAGATATGTTTTTTCGCTTATAAACCTTTTAGATACCACAGTATTTTTATCATTATCAGCGACCCACACAAAGTTGCAAGCAATGAGAAAGCAAAAGATATAGTAGATTTGAACGATTTAAGCAGGCCAAGTTTAACTCAAATGCATTATCCTGATAGGGATGATAGGAATAGAGCGGGACGAGCTTAGTTAGTTAGACGAGTTAGTGTTTCTAAATCACGAGGCAACAGATTCGACATCGAAACAGTGACCGAATTGCACTTATTAAGTAGCTAACAACATGGTGCAAGTATCTAATATCATTGCACAATAACCCACCCAATCGCCCTCTCGATGAGGTGGACCCATTGATGTAAGCTTATTTTGGCTGCAAGCAGCACGGTTCGGGATTTGGGCAGCATCCATAGGAATTTGCGTTTGAATTATGTGACGCATTACGAGGGCCGTCGGCGACGGAGCGAGTGCCACGCACTCACAAAACTTTAGCACAAATTGAATTATGCAGTCGAAGTAGGAGAGTGAGAGAGAGAGAAAGGGGGAGAGAGCCAGAGGGCGTGGCACGGGGCACGGGGCACGGGGCAAGCGGCAAAGAGCTGACAGCGGAGCCATTAAGCGAACAAAACGACCCGGAGACGACACAGCGCGATGCCCTGACTTTGGGAAATGTAACTGTAATTTATTGAAATTTGTTAGCGCCGCCACGAGCACAGACACAAACCTGCCACAAAAGCGGAGGCGACTCCCAAAAAAAAAAAAAACAAAAAGAAAAAAACAAATAGAAAAAAAACCAGCAATGTCCCAAAAACCATCCAAGCCCGACAAAAAGTTTCAGTCACGTTTTTTGTCACGCCGCCGCTGGTCACCAAAAATTGCACCGGCGGTCAAAAGTCAGACGCTTTCATAGTTTTACTTTTCTCTTCTTTTTTCCCTTTCTCTCTCTTGTGTGTGTGTGTGTGTGTTTTTAGTTTTTTTTTTTTTTGTATGGGGCCACCGCACGCGCCACTCACAGTGCGGTGCCGGCAGGGCTCGACTGTCATTGTTTTATGTATATATATATTATATATTATGTGTAGTAATATATTTATCTATATTCGCACACGCGTACTTGGAAGCATTATGAATATTAAGGACAGAGCCACTGGAAACACACAAACTTGCACAACACACACAGTTAACTACTAAGCAAAAGAGACTATGAAGTTCCGCATAGAGGTTAATTCCCATAGGAATATAGATTTCGAAATATAGTTCTATATATTTGTAAGAGAACGATATAATTCAATTTTAAATTATAATCTTAAATTGCACACGAGACTTAATTAGTAAGTACTATGTATTATGACAACTCGTAGTCTTCTTTAACTTATCTTATCTTTTGTACTGACTGACAATTTAAGCATAATAAATAAGAAGAAGAATAATTTGTAATGGTAAATATTAAATGATCTAATAAAAGATAGTGTCACACCTACATAAATAAAAAATAAAAACTATTTATTGCATGCAGTAGTGCATTTTATTGGACCAACAGTCGATCCTGATAGAGGCTGATAGACAGAATCGTAATGGATTTAATAGACGCATGAATTGACAAGTTTATGTGTGGGACTTGCTTGCACTTCATTGTCCATGCCTTGTGACCAGACAATGTTTGAGTAATTTTTAGTCTCCAATAGTTTGTTGCAAAAAGGACACAAAAACATTGTCCAAATCACAGATTGTTCTTCCTGCTTGTTGCTTTTGCTTTTGCTGTTCATATAATTGCTGGCCAAGGCTATTTTATATCGCAGCCACGTTCGCATGTCCCGAGACCGATACCCAGATGGGTTACAAAGTCTAACCCCCCCCCCAAAAAAAAGGGTTGTAACTGCATCGTCCGCGGTTGCATGCGAAAAAGTTTTTAAGTGCCACACTCGGGGGTGAGCGTGGGGGAAATCCGAACTGTTTTGCAACTCCCACTGAGGATGGGTAAATTGTGCTACTTGCTAAGCTTCCCATCTCATCCCCACTTAACTTGCATACGCTGCGCTTTTCTATTAAGCACCCTCGACTCGTCTCATTTGTTGCCTATTTGTCCGGGGCCTAGACTGTCCTGTCCCTGGGCACACCGACATCGTAAAAATGCCAATGAGCCGACCTGAACGCTCCGCATTAAAACTTTTCTCATTTATCAGACGCCAAAGAACGTCCCTGTTCCCTGCCCCTGTCCCCTGTCCACCACCCGTTCGCCTTCTTCCGTTGGCCGGCAGGTAAATTGATTGTCGCCGCCAACGAACTTCGATGGCTGTTGGTCACCTTGTCGCGCTCCCAGACCGCCCGGTGTTTAATTGCTGTCGTACCAGGCACAGCCCAGAGCCAGGCACTTCCCGGTACCCAGCACCCAGAAACTAAAGCTTATCTGGGCAAGGCGTTGATTAAAGAAAAAAAAAAACAAAAAAAAAAGCGACAATGCCCAGCAAAAGTTTTGAGCCAGACACGAGGAAAGCGAAAGGGGTGCAGGGAGTAGCCTATCAGTGGAGGAGCTGGAAACGTGGGGCACTGCAACTAAAGTTCAAGCTGGTTAATGGCCAGACAAACGAGCAGCCGGACAAGTGGCTAATGAGCAACCAGCGGCTTGAATACACACAAAAAAAATAATAATAATACAGCTCTGCTCAAAGTTACAAGCAGTTCCAGCATCGATAGATTTTCAATTGATATTGCATCATCGAAAGGAGATGTTCAGGAAATTATACAAATTGTTTGAATTGATGGAATGCGTATTCGATAGTCATATTGTATTATTATACATATATTGTATTATTATCTTATGACTATATAAATATAAATAAAGACACATCAAATGAATTCACGATATTATCATATCAGTTCAGTGGTATAAACTTAAAGTAAGCGTATCCCATTTATACCTTTAGCTATTAGACCTATTAGAGTATTATACCTATAATTATCTCCAGTGCCAAAAATCTTATAATTTATACAAAATACCAGAAAACGTGTAACCTTTAAGTATTTTGTATTAGTATATTTTAGCAAGCATGAGCTGACGAATTGTTCCCTTTTTTGTTGTACTTCAGGCTGAAAGTGCACATTAATGAAGCCATTCGGCTTATTTGGCAGGTACTTTTAATATATGAGTGCTTACTTGCTGACAACAGAAAAGCATATTGTGTCCAATTAAGAGCATGTGAATAAACATCAAATGTGCATATTTATTTATACTTATACTGGACAGTTTCAATTACTTATCAGTGAAAGAGCTGCCGGCTCAGTTCGCTTTAATCAAGTGCAACAATTTTTGTAATACGTATAATGAAGAACGTTTTCTGGTTTGTTTATTTTATATTATTTTTTTAAATTTCATTAATTCAATCTGCTTAAATTGCCATGTTCGCTTGGCATTTGTTTACAATTAACAAAAAGGGCCCTGCCCACAATTCGCTTAATGAATTCGCGCATTAACAATGTTTGCAGCTTTTGCGTCAACTGCCTCAAGCTCCTTTCCCATTCCCATTCCCATTCCCATTCCCATTTCCATTTTCATTTCCATTTTCAGCGCGGGCTTCAGCTTCAGCTTCATCTCTGTCGCTGTCTTCGTCTCCTGTTTGGACTCCTTGTTCGACGCATTTGCCACGCTAATGGCAAAAACAATAAATTTTCAGTCAACGCATATATATTAACACACACACACACACATACACACACACACACACACACACACACGCTTCGCAGCTGATGCATCCTTGCCAACGCTGTTGATATACTTTTGATCCCTTTTTTGTAAATGACTTTCAGCATTTAAAATGCGGCAAAATGAATTGACGGCAATTCCATGAGCAACGACAAGCCTGAAACTGTGTCTGAAACTGTGGCTGAGACTGAGACTGAGGCTGAGGCTGAGGTTGAGGTCGTCGCCGCTTTAGTTTAATTATTTGCGCAGCCCAAAAGCTCGCCAACACCGAGAGAAAAAGCCAGCAGCAGCCAGGAGAGAAGAAAAACAAAGGAAAGCTAGTGAAAATAATAAATAATAATAACAGTTAATGCAATGCGCCAAGTGTTGATGGTCATTGCTCGTTGCTCGCTGCTCGCTGCTTGCTGCTTGCTGCTGCAGGCGGCAAGGGCGTTCAGAGGTGCGAAAGGCGTGGCACCCGACACATGTGTCAATTAATTATTTAAAAAAAAGAAAGCGGGAAGCGACTGCTCGACATCAAGATACCCTGATTAAAGTAGCAACCAAATAGCAGCTGACAACTGACTTGCAAATCATATTTATTTTCCTATCAACATAGTTTCACAAGACATGTTGGAATGCTCTCGCCTAGGAGAACACAGCTAAACACAGCTGATACTAGTTTTTTCGATATGAAAATAAGTTATTGTTATCTAAATCGACATATTCATATCACTAACTGAATGTATTTCAAATTTAGCTGTATTAATTCAAAAATTGTTGTTTCGATTTGACAAATATTGCCGCAGACTGCAGATGAATCAACGGCAAGTCTGGTTAAAGTCTCAGGCAACAGTGGACGTTGCTATTTTAAGTTGATAATATTAATAACGATAATAATAATAAAAATGTACAATTTAGGTATCAGCATCAATCATACAGCTGAAGTCATATAGTTTTCAATTTCGGCCTTCCTTGAGGCAAACTGAGGAAAATGGCATTCGCCATTTATACAGGGTATTGCCGATACTCATAAAGAAAGGACACAGCGACAGGGCGCCAGTGGAGGCTTATAAACTACACAGAAAGTAAGGCACACACACTGCCTACACGAATACAGACACCCACACACACACACACATACATTTTGAAAATATAACGTTAATCATGTTGATGCGCTTCAGTCGCAGCTGCCCCGCTTAAATGTAAACAACAACAGCCATATCAGTGGCATCAACAACAACAGAAAAAACAACAACAGCTACAAGAATTTGCAGGCAACAAAGGCAAAGTTCGTCGAGGCCGCCTTGAGATATTCCCACAATTAATTTAATGCTCTGCGTGTTTCTGGGGCGCCTCCATCCTGCCTGCATGTGTGTGTGAGACAGAAGCCTGCGTATCTGTGTACATGAAAGTGTCTGTATGCGTGTGTGTGTGTGTGTGTGTGTGTGTGTGTGTGTGTGTGTGCTTTCATTATTGGTATTTCTCTCAGGCCAAACAGCATCAGACCCAGAGCCTAAGTTTATTCAATTCTGTAATACTTATTTAAAATAAAGTGAAAACTGCTTTCGTTGGTGTCGAGGACTTGCGGAGAATTCTTCCCGGCGATGGTCCTTTACAAAGACTTCCCTTGAAATTTCTATAGTTAGTCCTTACGCAATTGTCTTTTTGGATAGTCCGCGAAGGTTTGTTTAGTCCCGAAAGATATTTTACTGTTAGTTCTCAATTATTAGTATGCATATGTATGAAAAGTGATTTCCTTAAAACTTCACTAAATGGCCTAAATAGCTATTGGGGCTTTCAATTTGAGTAAACGATTCGTGTTCAGACTATAATCAATGTTGTCTGATGTATTTTATGAATGCTAAGGGAGAAATGGTAATGCAATCCTTTTCATAGCCGACTCGGGCTTCATATAAATCTCATATTTTAATCTGTGAACAATTTGCTGAAAGGCAAACAATTCTTGAATTTGCCGACAAATTTATACAAAGTTCTTTTGACGCTACAATTTTCTTATGAACGTGCCTGTCACTACACATGCATGTAAATATGCTTGTGAATAAAGTTGGTATCTTTGCGTGACGCCACAGTGGAGCACTGGCTGCCTTCCAAGTATGCAATGCATTGCGACATGTACATAAATAAGGCGGCCAGAAGCCAGACAGGAAGAACAACTGCAACAACAGCATCAAATTTTGTAGCAGTAGCTGAAGAAGGGGGCGGGATCGGGAACAGTAGATAGGCCATCGTCAGCCAACATGACCAGCTATCTTGCTTGCCGGGAAAAAAAGAAAGGACACTTAACAAATACTAGCAACAACAAACTGAATTACAAGAACAAGGACTAGACTCGATGCGAAAGGGTGCAGTGGGGTATGAATACAGCCCCCCTCCCCCAAACACACACAATAGGAACAAAAACAAAATAAAAACCAATGCAATACTGTCCGATGTCATTTGACAGACAGACAAGCAACGATCCGCCTTTAAGTCCAACGCAAATCACCTGAACGGGCAGCAAACCAAGCGTCATTCAAGCCAAACAAGAAAGACCTGGTCTTGGGGAGGCATCGGGCGTGGAGGTTTCTTAAAAGAGATATGCAGTTGCCCCGCACACCGACAATAATAATGGGGCAGCTATATGAAATGAAACAACAAGTCGGAAAAACATGTACAATCAGTTGAATGCCATCTCGGAAAATATTCATAGTTCTAGCAATGAATGTCTGTTCGTGTGTGTGAGTGTGCTTGAAATCCCAATGAATGTGCTTAAAAACATATTGAAATGGAAAGTTACAGTTCTTACATGTAAGTAACCTCTCTACAGATGCCCACTTGCAGTGTAGGTAACGGGCTACTATTGGCATGGTAATAGCACTTTAAAGTAACATCTGATATCGATATCGATATCGATATCGATCGACTGCTGCAGTTAGTTAAAAAAAAATCGAATTATACTCGTACTTCATATATATTTATGCCTATTTCAGATTTCATAATTAGAGTTATTCAGGTTTCAGACTCCACATAGAATGTTTTACAATAAGTTTAAGATTCGTGAATACTTTGTTCTTTCGCTTCATAATATTTCACTTTGTGAACTAATATTCGCTAGAGCTAGTACTATTTGAGTATTTAACTTCCAACTGGTCCTGGGACTTGTAAGTAATGCATAGTGTGCAGTTTAGTTTGAAATCCAATGTCCTAAAACAGATGACTTCTTAAATGTGCCCCTTTCAAATTTAACCTACAATTTGAATTCATTTTTCTGTAGTTTGAAAATGTCATTAAGAGTGTTTTTTAAGGTTATCAGGGGGTTTTTGGAAACATACAGGGAAAGGCTAATTGATTTAATAGCTGCGGACACAATAATATTTATTTATATTTATATAAATATTTTAAATAAATGAAATATATAAATATGTCTTATATATGAAATATATATGTATATATTTTTGTGTTATCTCTTCAGGTTACCAAACTGACTCGACTCTGTTGCCTCACGTCCGATTTTATAACCCTTTGTGTCTTGTACTGATTTTCTTTTTCGCTCTCTCTCGCTCTCTCCCTTTCTCTCTCTCTCTCTCTCTCTCTCTCTCTCTCCTACTCTAAACATTGCTGCACCTTTATGTTGTTGTCATTTGAAGCTTTTGCTGTTGTTTTTGTTGGTGTTTTCATTGTGGCGCCGTAACCTCGCTGCATGCCTGCATAACACAGCTTCACCATTTTTTTTTTTTTCATCTTCTTTACATATGTGTGTTCCACGGCTTTATGGCATGTTTATACACTCGCCGGTTACCACAGCGCCCCATTCGGGCACCAGTTCCCCAACCCCCCGGCACACGTCTTGCCCCATTCAGTGCTCGCCTGGGCAGCGAGTTGTCTTCTTTTTTTGGTTTTGTCGCGTCGTGTGTTTTTCTATATGTTTGTGCTGTGCAGTTGACGTGTGCTTATTTTCTATCGTGCCCCATATGTCACGCCAGCTCTAAGTTCTTCTTGCCACACACACACTCACACTCACACGCACACATGCATATGTACAGAGTCAGCAAGCGGCGCCGTTCGCTTTCATTCTTTGCAGCTTGTATACCCTTTTAAATTGGGTATACAAAATGTACAAAGCACTTTAAGGCAATTGCCATTTAAATATATAAGAGAAAAAACATGAATTCCAAAAATAATTTCTATCGATTTATTCAAATATATTTTCTATTACTAAATAATATTAAAAACTTTCTTAAAATCCATTTAAGGAAATATATAATAAAGGATATCATCAGAATAAGCTGAATTATTATTTTTTAATTGGGAAGAAATATGTTGTGTTAAACGTTTAACAATATTGATTTGGGAAATGAATTAAAGCACGACATGGGTCTTATTGATTTTATAAAATTAAAGATAATATTGCAACACTTTGGTCACTAAAACAACGATAAGTGAAAGGATTTCTAACCAATGCAGAGTAACGAGCACAAGCAACGCATAGCCTAAAGTAAGGGATGATAAGAGGAAAGAGAGAGTGAGTGCGAAAGGACTTGAAAATTTATGCATTGTAGAGTATTTCTTCTTTTGGATTTTCGTCATTGTTGCCTTCCTTTTTTATTTTCTTAGTTTGTGAATTTGCAGCATTGTTAGCGGATGTATGTGTGTGTTTGTGAAGTTTTGTTGTATAAATTGCGTTGGGAATAAGAATTGAGTTCTAAAGAGATTTAATGGTGTACGGCGTCGTCTCGCTTCCTTCTGCACCAGCAGCTAGTAGCTAGCAGCAAGAGCTCAGCTCCATTGTTGTCCAAAAAATAGAAGAAATCCAATAGCAAAGGCAACAACAGCAGCAACAGCAACAACAGCAACAGCTGCCTTTTAAGCTGGCACTGTTCGTATTTTTAGTTCGTATTCAGCCTTGCTGCATTGCAAAAATTTACTTTAAGGCATTTTGGCTTTGTCAATTTTGCATTTCCGTTCTTGCAGCCAAGCGACGGGGGCAGCCCCTCGAGCACCGTTTCGTGTTATTAATGCAGACAGCCTTCCATATATGAGACATCTCAGTGTGCCTAGGTGTGTGTGTGTGTGTGTGAGTTCGACGGAAGTGGTAGCTAGACAAAGCTTAATTTGATTATTCCAAATGGAAAATAACAAATGATTTGCAGGTTCAGGGAATTCTACGAAACACAATTGAAGTCGCATAAGAAAGACAAAAGGTCTGAAATCAAGAATCAAGGCAAAATGGCACAATCATAAAATATAAAACAATCAAAAATCAATGCAAATTCTATACTTGCAAATATGTTATTCTTGAGTCTCAATTATAATGGCTAAATCATTCAATACAAATCAATCATCACAAACCGACCGAGTCGATATTTGTCCGTCTATCCATTTGTCTATATGCGAACTGATGCAACTTTTCAAGATCTTTTTTATTTATAAGATATCCATCTCACACAAAAAATGTGATAAAAAAGAACATGTATATTAAATATGTAACCTTCAATCGTTCGGTTATTTTATTGTAGTACAGTGCGATTTAGATTTCGGCAAATGAACTCCGGTCTGTAGTCTTCGGCATGCCTGGGATAGCCGTTCTTAAATGTTTATAATACATTTTATGTTAAATAGTTAAATTTCCCACAATTTTCTCATGTCAATATTTTTTTTATAAAATCGTTGATTAATTTGCACATCAATTTCGACACAATCGATAGTTTGCCAATATATAAAAGACTAAAATCAAATCAAAATAAAATCGGATTTAGACTGCAATCAAACAAAAAAAGAACATAGCAACTGTGAGTGCTAATGTGCATTAAAAAAAAAGGAAAAGATTAAATTCAAATTCAAATTCAAATTAGTGTTGAGTACTAGGTTGCACTCATGTAGCTGCTCATGCTGCACTGCAACAATTACCCATATAGATTTACATACATATATACATATGCTCGTGCATATGTATGTATCGATATATGTTTGCCTATGCATTTTTGTGTATGTGCCCGTCATAGAAATGTTACTCCTGGCGGCTGTGTGTGGGCATGTGTGTGTGTGTGTGTGTGTGTGTGTGTGTGTGTGTGTGTGTGTATGGGTAGCACCAGCTGCAATCCGTTCAACGAACTCCTCGCCACGAGGTCGCATCTTTACCGCCCGCACACGTTGCAAGTAGGAGCATTGGCCGGGTACACTAGATAGCTGGATAGGAGCTGGGAGTGGGTGGTCTTAGAGAGATAGGGTGTGCAACTACACTTTGGTTGCTGCTGGGTAATATGAAAATTGCACTGGCTGTTAACCCTATTTGCAGTTGCTTTTGTGCCATAAACCCAGTCAGAGAGCTACAGCTGCATGGCAACCGCCCCCTAAGCCCATAGCTGTTGTTATTCTTATAGTTGATGCTGATGCTGATGCTGCTGCTGCTGCTGTTGTTGTTGTGATTGTTGTTTGTTGTTGTTGTTTATGCTGATTTCGTATCATCAGAGATTTTCACTTGATGGTAGGCAGGCGGCTGGCAAGCAAGCATAGGCCATAAGGGCACTCTGGCAAAGCAAAAGCGTAGCATACTTTTCAGCGCTGCTGCGTTGCTGATTATGTGCCGCCGAGAGGAAGCCCCAAAAGCAAAAGCAAAACCAAATGCAAGCGAAGCACAAAACCAGACCAAAGTCTTTACACGTGGCCAGATAACCGGGTGAGCGCGGGGGTGGGGGGATGGGGGAAGATGGGCGATTCGTTGACAACCTGTGCAACAACAACGCACAACAGCGACTGCATCCATGCGTACGCCATTTTCTTCCTTGTACCGGCCGGATCGGATCACTATAACATAAATCAACCATTGGAAAACTCGATCGAAAGGCGCGTATCAACAAAATTGATTATGCTTCTAACATTATGGGGCAAAATCAGCAACCACGGGCAACTATATCATATATCGTTCTAACAGGAAACAATCAGACGGTTTTCTAAATTTATATGGGCAAGGGTATTTAATCTTCGGCGTGCCTAGCCCAGCCTATCGCTGCTGGCGTGTAGACTCTCGCAGTTTTTCAACGTGCTGGGGTATTCTTTTTGGCCAGCGGCGTGTAAATCATTTTGTATGCATTAAATCGTCTTCCACGGAACAGCGGCGAACTCAAAACCTAAACAGTACGCCAGATTCAGAGCCAAAGCCAAATGCCGCACACACACACACACACACACACACACACACACACATACATATATATACACATCACACCCCACTCGATCCCTGTCCTCCACTGTAATTTCCAGTTGCTTGCTGCCCGCTTTGCATTCGCTTTGTTTTTGTCCTTGTTGTTATTTCTTAAATATTTTTACAGCTAAGCTTTGAGATGCTGAGCGCTGAATACATGACTGGCCAAGCCAACACAATTCCCACCGCCGCTTTACATTTAGTTGCATATGCATTTACATGTATGAGAGTGTCTGTGTGTGTGTGTGTGTGTGTCTATGTGGACTATATGTCTAAGTGTTGGTATAGGTTGCGTTCGGAGAGAGCAAGCCTGAACCTACGAAGTTTGCCGCTTGGCGACTTGGTCGCTAAAGTAATCAAATTTCTTTTCTCCAACTGAAATTAGACACGCATGTGTGGAGCCAAAAAGAAGAAGAAGAAGAAAAAGAAGAAGAAGGATATGAATAACAATAACAACAGCAACAACAAAGAAATCAACAGCTAGGCAATGGCAGCGGGCAACAGCAACAACCAAAAAAAATGAGAGTGCAAAATGCAAAATGTCACATGGAAATTTAATTAACTGAAAGAACAAAGCATTACCTGAAGTAACATTAAGCATTCACTTACCACACCACACTCAGTCCCTGGCTTTCTCCCCCTCTCTCTCCCTCTCCCTCTCCCTCTCCCTCTCTCTCTCTCTCTTTCTCGCTCTCTTTGTTTTCGCTATTAAGGCTTAAGGGCATAGCATAATCAGGGCAGTGCACAGCAAATAAAAAGCAAACGGTGCCTGTGAAGTGGATGTGTGCGGGGTGTTGCTAGGTTAGGGATGAGTGAGGCGGGGGGAGGGGATTGGGGGTTGGGGGTTGGGGGGTGGCATGTAGGTGTATGTTGCACTGCTGCTGCTAAGTGCTTGTGGCAGTGAACACTCAGTTGGCTGAGCGCTACTTTTGGTTACGTTGCTCCCATCTTGAATAGCCTTAAAAAGAAATGAAGAACAAACATCAAATTGGCTCGAATGCACTTCAACTAATAAGAAACTCTCGTGACCTGTTAGAGATAACAGCACTTGTAAAAAATACGGAGGTAAAAGCAAATATGGGTAATTGGTTAATGTGCACAAATTAGCTGTAATGTGCTCATGCAACATTTGATATTCAAATCGGGTCATTACACTTGTCGATTGTTACTGTGCACTGTGGATGCGAATGTGGATGTGGAAGTGGCACAGCACTAATTTCATAATATCGATTGAAAAACCCACTACAAAAGTTAGTAGGTGCATGCTTATGAATATTCGTGGATAACACTTATTTTTCACCCTCCTCTCTTTCATTATCACAGACATCATAACGACAGCTTGCAGCTTACGGTCCATCGGCATTTATGGAAAACACTTTAATAAAGGCAAATACAAAAATGTTTCCAGAGACGACATTTGACTTGCTCGCCCCGGGCTACTTTATTAATGTTTGCCCAAAAAATAAAATATTAAAAAGAAACACATTAAAAAACAACGAGACCAAAAATCTTGAGAAAAACAAGCAAGAATGCTGTAGTCGAGTGAGCTCGACTTCGATATATCCTTAACCCAGCTGTTAAATAAATAATAGTCTTATTTGCAAATTTCTCTTTCAAAAGTTTTGCACCCAAATGTGAGCAGGTGTGCAAGTACACGCCTTTCTTATAGCATATTATTATTAACAAGCCCGAACTGATCCTAACTGGATTGCGACAAACGCAGGCACATACATACATACATACGTACTTATATACATACATATGTAGGTAACGGGTCTCTCCAGAATGCACACAAGACATATTTAGGCCAGCGTCGACTATCATGCCATCCCTTTCTCACACATGTGCTCGCAGATTGATGTGCACAGAAATTGCTTACGGATGCTGATAGCAATGAGATCAATATGAGAATATATTTGCGTCTATAACTTAGGTGTTTCTTATCCGATCTTGATCAAATCTTTCCAGTTGATCAATAATATGCAGATGCACGCTATATAGATATTAATTAGAAGATTCTGCTTTTAAAATTGTGGATTTTATTGCTATCGGAAATCGAAGCGTATCAATATTCAGAGTCAGCTATCGATAAAATTAAGCAGACTTGTTATGCCTTTGGTATAAGAGAACTTTTGGTTCAAATTTGAAATCTCTAGCTCTGATTGTCTCTGAGATCCGCGTGTTCATACAGACGGATGGACTCGACTCGTCTTTTGATCCTCATTAAGAATACATGTACTTTATTGGGTTGGAGATGCTTCCTTCTGCCTGTTACATACATTTGCACAAAACCATTACACCCTTTTTACCCATTTTCAATGGGTTCAGGGTATAAAAAGAAAACTCAAACATTTGCGGCTACTTGTTTTTTGTGTCAACTGTTGGCTAATTTGTCTCCAAGGAAATCAGCTGTGGGCTGCTGGACCGAAAAAATAGAAAAAAAAAAATTATTATGTTTGTTTTGAATATGTTTTCATGTACCAATGAGAGAACTGTGTAGTAAGGGAAGGCGGTGTGTAAGCAATGGCACTGACAATTAAAATGGCCACCAAGCGGCCAATGCGACAAACATTAAAAATTCAAGTGAAATATTTGTGTGTGTGTTTTCTTGTGCAGTGAAAAGGGATCCACTCAAAAGATAGGACGGTCTGAAGTCACAAAACTGTCGCTTTTTTACTGTTGGCCTCTTCGGATAATTGAATGGCTCTTGAACAAGCTACCAATTAACTATGTGTAGAAAGGACTGGGACTAAGTCACCAGCAAGTAGATAGAAAAGGGAATCTTAATAAAAAACAAAACAAATAAATTAAAAGAACAAAGGCCAATATGAATAAGTTCCATTTCAAAGGTCTATCTAGTTAGTGAAAATAACTAAAGCCGCAAAACTCAATTTGGAAATGGCAACAGAAGTTTTTTTTAATTTATAAATATATATATTATTTAAAGCTCCCGACCTGTTGAACACTTAATATTAATGCGGCACCATCCACTTTTTTAAAATCCAGGAAGTGGAATTATGGAATATTCTCAACCTACACACTTGCATAGCAACTCAACTGCCTGAAACTTTGGCCAACAGCGTAATTTTGACATGAATCAGATTTTCTATGTAATTTAATTTAATGTAATTTAATGTAATTCGCCTAGGATATACATCCATTTTAATAAATATTTAGCTGTCATGCTACGTCGTTTTACCTGTCGGAAACGGCGTGTTTTATTTTGTTGTTGTTAAAGATTAAAGTCCTTGTAAAATATATTATACTAACACTTTCAGTTAACAATTTTGAGCCAGAACAAAATTTGAAAGGTAAGCCTAAATATTAAAATATTAATAATAGTAAGTCATTATTCACACACAACGCTGATAAGCACATTCACCCACACACACGCACACAGATCCTTTTCAGCTGTCTGTCTGTGGCGTGTTGAGTGCCTAATAAAATAAAAAAAAGTAGCAGGTGTTTAGCGCGCTAAGAAACATTCAAAAGGACACAAGCAGATAGACAAACGAACGCACACTATTAAGTGTGGGAGCGCTTCGTAATGTCCGCCCGGCGTCAAATTTGATAATATTAATAACCCTTTTCTAAATGAAATTTTGTGGCAAACATTTCGCTTGTCATTTTGCCAGAAAACGAATGACACAAGTACATCACATGCCGCCGTCCTAGGCTCTCCTTATTGTTATTAGTTAGTTACCAAGCTAACCTAACAAACCAAACTACACCTATGTTACCCACCACAACCACTACAACCAGCACAACCACCCGAACCATTGGACACCATTCGCCGCTCCTCTTTGACAGCGCCATTTTGGCTGCTTTGATTCGCCGCTCTAAAAATGGATGCCTATGAAAAATGTGATGTGTGTTGTGTGTGTGTGTGTGTGTGAACTCATTCTTTGTGGCGAGTAGCTGTATGGTTGTGAATGTAGGTGTGGGCGGATGTGTGTGTCTGTGTCTGTGGCATGTCATACATTTTTCGTTCGTTTGTTAATTGAAAAATGTTGGCTACATGAGGAGTTGCCGTCGAAGTCGCCGTTGCACATTAAAACCGCTGCTAAAAAAATATACACATATATATATATACATATATATATATATATATATACCTAAGCTTTTGTCCTTTTATAATTGAAACTAAACAAAATTGTTGTTTTAAACTAATTTCCATATTTCATCAAATTTGAACGTATGACCGATTTGAACCATAGTAAATAAATACAGAAATCGTTTTCAGCCTGAACAAGCAATGGTCCTTAAAATATGCATCAAAAGTATGCCCAGAATAGTTCAATACTCTCGAAATAGATACATTAAATAATCTATAAATGTTGAAACAGCCATTATGTCAAATATTTTTTCTTTTTGTTTGAGTGCAGAGTTCATCAAAGTGGCCCGTTGCGATGTTAGATGAAAAGTTAGTTGGAACCACTGTGCGGCGCTTCTGCTGCTTGGTGGGCGCACACCATCAAAAACTTGTCAAAGTCATAGACACAGAGACAGAGAGAGACAGAGACAGACAGAGACGGAGACAGACAGAGACAGAGAGAGAGGCAGTAGCTCAACGACTGCCATTTGTTTGGCAGTCATGTCTTGTAAATTATAATTTATAGCTTGTCCCCGCTCGCTGTCGGTGCCTTCGTTGAGGGTTTGTGCTGGTCTTTAGTAGCTTTAACTCGGCTTGTTAGAAATACAGGTGAATTCATCAAGTGTAGCCGATTTACTCATCAGCGAACAGCTAACAACTTTCTTAAAAAGGTTCTTGAAATAATCAACTTTCAGCTTATGAATTTATATATATACATATATATATATATACATATATAGACTTTTTGAAGCCGATAGAAACTTACAACACAGAGCTAATTAATTGTAAATATTATATCACATCCAACAATAAATAAAATAGATCATGCTAAAAAAGACCTATTCCATCTCCCAGCTGGAAATATTGGGTATATATTTAACAGCCTTATAAATCAATTTAAATTTTGTGTTAAAAAAAAACGCAATTCAAATGAACAATAAATTTGAGTTTACTTGCACAGCTGTTGGCCAAGAAATTTCATTACCAAAATAAATGTGGTTCTGCATGTAATTGCGTAAATATCTATGAAAGCCCATAATTAGCTCAGTAGGAAAGTATAAAGACCTTCGGTGCAGTATCTAAAGCTTTTGCATTTCGTTCATGCTGTGTTTGTTCTTAATTTGCTTTTATGAGTCGGAAATTGAAAATGTATAAAATAATTGTAGTCAAGGGGTATGGCAGAGGGTGAGTGGTTAGAACTGTACACAAACACATACACATACACATACACAAACACATACACTCACCCGTGCGGGGATAGGAATGCCACCATAGCGTGTCATAGCTTCTTGTATGAGGCGACTAACATGACACGGGGATGAGACTACTCGGATAAGTGCCTCTAGCAGGCGAAAAGTTCTTGATCGCCATTAACATAGCAATGGCCAAGTCAATGCTTTTCCTGAGCAGTGTAAGCTGCTCGTGACCTCCGGCAGTAAGGTATCCAGGTATCCTCCGGATAATCATTATGCATCCGCGTAGCTGTCATTCAAATACGAGAAGGCGACTAAGACAAAGACCAGTACGTCTTAGGATACGGTTAATGGAACCCCATTACGCAACTGACGAATCCTGGGCTGACGGTGACAGCATTCCAACACATCAATACGGAGAGTGAACTCCTGCAGAAGTGGCTGTTGGGCCAATGCTAAAACCGCCACCATCCCGTTAAAACCTGGCAAATCTCCTAGTACGCTTCCTGGTGCGTCGTTATTAAGTTACCAGTATAGGTTCAGTTGAAAATTTCCTGATGAACCCGAGTCCGGCTCTGAACTTCCGACCCCACAAGGGCGGGTGTCAACCCTCGCATGGCCTCCCTGCTTCCATAGATAACCATGGGATTTTGACGCGATAATACAACGACCAGGAATAACGGCTGGGAGTTGGGACCCATTAAAATGAGTATTATAAATAAAAACACAAGCAACAACATCAACTACAACAAGAGCAACAATAACGAAGAGATTGGCAAAGCGTTCACAAGAAGGCAGCAAGCTGGCCAGATCACCAGAAGGAGTAGCGAACCCAAAAGGAAACGGGTAAGGACGGATAAGAATCTGTGCGACCTTGGCATGTCGGTATAGAAGATGTGGAGAACGCAAAAGGGACAGCTGCTCCTGCAGCTCGACAAGTCTGGCACAGACACCGCTGCGCTTAGTAGCCTGATCGGCGAGGCACTAGGCAAACAAGCGGAGCTCCGCTCATTGGCTCACAGGGACCTCGATGAGATCACAACAAAGGAAGACATTTGTGATGCATTGAGGGAACAATTGAAAGTTACAGATATAGGATTGTAACATATAACCCTGAGAAAGCGTACGGGCAAACGCAAATAGCAACAATAAAGCTGCCGACCGTCAGCGCTGGAAAAGCCCTGAAGATGGGATTCCTAAAAGTTGGATGGCTTAGCTCTGGGTGCAAGGCCCTGCTAAGACAGTCGGTGCGAGAAAAACAGACAGAAGTATCCCTAATCTGCGAGCCATTGAAGCCGATCGGGATCTAGGGATCTAGGAGAGTTCCAACAGATGCTCGAGCAAATATCAGAGGATGCCCGTGGCAGGTCCCCCCTTATTATAGCCGGGGACTTCAACGCCTGGGCCGTGGAATAGGGCAGCAGAGAGGACACGGTGAGCTGGAAGAATTCGCCAACACAGATGCGATTCTGGCCAACGAGAGGAGAAGACTGACATATCGCAAGGCAGGTCTCACCTGCCTCAGTAGCTCGCTAAGCGGAAACACCTCGTGGAGAGTAAGCGAGGAGTTTACATTTATTGACCATCACTGAGTCAGGAGGAGACAACGGAGCCTGAGCAACCCACGGAGAACGTGGCAGCTAGGGTAATGCAAAGGGTCACAGACGCCTGTGATATGCCTAGAACGAAAATGGAACTAGGATCCGGAACACATGATGTACCACTGCGCGAGGTACTACAATATCAGTGCCCCGCCAGAGTCCTCGGTGCGGTACATGACGGAATCTCCGTCACAGTGGAGAAATGTCCGCCAGCTTATCATAGGCATACAGAGGGATCTGAGATTATGCGAAACTGAGCGGCGAGTGACGGAGAACGCCTAGCTACGCAACCCACCCCGGCGAAGTAATAGTTTACGGTGATTCCGCCGGGATTGGGTGAGTGTATTGGGGGTGAGTTTTCTCCTGGAGATTCACATGCGCACACACATACACATACACATACACATACACATACACATACACATACACATACACATACACATACACATACACATACACATACACATACACATACACATACACATACACATACACATACACATACACATACACATACACATACACATACACATACACATACACATACACATACACATACACATACACATACACATACACATACACATACACATACACATACACATACACATACACATACACATACACATACACATACACATACACATACACATACACATACACATACACATACACATACACATACACATACACATACACATACACATACACATACACATACACATACACATACACATACACATACACATACACATACACATACACATACACATACACATACACATACACATACACATACACATACACATACACATACACATACACATACACATACACATACACATACACATACACATACACATACACATACACATACACATACACATACACATACACATACACATACACATACACATACACATACACATACACATACACATACACATACACATACACATACACATACACATACACATACACATACACATACACATACACATACACATACACATACACATACACATACACATACACATACACATACACATACACATACACATACACATACACATACACATACACATACACATACACATACACATACACATACACATACACATACACATACACATACACATACACATACACATACACATACACATACACATACACATACACATACACATACACATACACATACACATACACATACACATACACATACACATACACATACACATACACATACACATACACATACACATACACATACACATACACATACACATACACATACACATACACATACACATACACATACACATACACATACACATACACATACACATACACATACACATACACATACACATACACATACACATACACATACACATACACATACACATACACATACACATACACATACACATACACATACACATACACATACACATACACATACACATACACATACACATACACATACACATACACATACACATACACATACACATACACATACACATACACATACACATACACATACACATACACATACACACACACATACACATACACATACACATACACATACACATACACATACACATACACATACACATACACACACACATACACATACACATACACATACACATACACATACACATACACATACACATACACATACACATACACATACACATACACATACACATACACATACACATACACATACACATACACATACACATACACATACACATACACATACACATACACATACACATACACATACACATACACATACACATACACATACACATACACATACACATACACATACACATACACATACACATACACATACACATACACATACACATACACATACACATACACATACACATACACATACACATACACATACACATACACATACACATACACATACACATACACATACACATACACATACACATACACATACACATACACATACACATCAGACGTGCACTGCAGCAGGCAGCTTAATTAATTAGAAATATGCAGCACAGCAAATTGGCTTGGATAATCCGCAGACCCGACCAGGCAGGCAGGCAGTTGAGTGGCAGCCAGATAGGTGAAGGGGTCGGAATCTAGTGCGGGATCGGGATCGGGGTCGGGTTCCGGCAGTCAGGCACAAACCGCAGGAAGAGCCAACAATTTTGCCATAGCTGAGAGATACACAGAAAATATCCGGCTTTTTTAAAATTGCAGCTTCATGTCACTTATATCTCACCACACGTAGGCAGTGGAGGGGATTGGGAAGGGGCGTGCTGAGATGAGTAGATTGTGTGTGTGTGTGTGTGTGGGGCCTAGCAATTAATTAGCAACGGAAATTGCGCTAATAAACTAACAAATTTACGAGCTACATTCACGCCAGGCAGCCAGCCCACTCCAACCCCACCCAGCTCAGCCCAGCCAGCCACACTACAGTCAGGCAACCACGCCAAACGCCCAACGTGCTGTCGACAAGCGGAAACGCTGAAGTGGCCATCATTAAAAGCTAAAGCAAATGGCTGCAACAGAATAAAAACGCAGCAGTAGCAGCAGCAGCAGCTCCAGCAGCAAAATGTCCCTTGCACTCCATACTGAAAACAGCAGCTAGGAAATGAGATATCAAGCGAGAGAGAGAGAGAGAAATATAGAGAGAGGGGGGTTCTCAAAAGCGACAGAGCATTGTTGCGGCATGCTTTGCAGAAGCGGAAATCACATAATTTAAATCGCATTTCCAAAAGCTGATAAAACTAAAACGAATACACTTGTGTGTGTGTGTGTGCGTGAGAGTCTCTCTCTCTCTCTCTCTCTCTCTCTATCTCCCTCTCTCTGTCTTTGTCCTTGTCCCTGTTTGTGTGTGTGTGTGTTTGCCAGTTAATAGTATGAGCAAAAAGTGAAACTGTGCGCGCATTTCCTATGAACAAAACTCGCAAACAGCACATCCGCTAGTCAAAAAGGTGCACTGCAGCGTATGCGTGTGTGTATGAGTGTGCCTGTGTGTGTGTGTGTGTGTGTGTGCCTGTGTGTGTTTGTGTAGTTGTGTGTGTGGTTCTGAACTGTCACTCTGGTTACCGTCGTGTGCAGTTACCGCCTCGAGCTGACTGACTGCGCTGACAGCTTGCAGGTCCCTCTGAAAGGACACAGCGACTTTAACGGCATTGCAAAGGAATGCCAAAAGTGAAAACCACACACAAACACACACAGGCACACACACACAGATATGGAAATTGCAATACAGTTGAAATATGCTATGAGAACTCTTCACATTTAGACAAAATACGAAACCAATTTGACTTTATAGCACTTGTTAACATCGTGCTACTTACAAGTACAGTGCAGGCCAAACAAATACCACTGTTTTCAAAGAAGTGCTTAACAATCAGTGAGTTGAGCTTTGATTTGCTTTAATGTTTTGTGTGATGGAAATGGCTCTGGTGCTTATTTAAGGCGATCAGAAAATACAGGAAATGACCCTTACAATTTGTTATTTTGATGCTATTTTTTTGTATCGGAGCTATTAATTTATCACCATATGTATATCTGACTCCAGTGATGTGGAGCATTCGCATATTGCGATTGTTTTGCTAACCGCCAACTAAAACTTTTCGGATGGCTGAGTCGACTCGGCAATATACGCCTGTATGTGCGTCGTCCTGTTGACAGGACACCGTCCGACGTCCAGATCCACCCATGGGATTACACGCTGACCTGAAAAACGAAAAATAATTAAATGCAAAAAATGTTTTCAAAAGAATTCTTTCCATAGTGGGGCCTTAATAAATTCTTTTTTGCATATGAAAAAATGTTCCGCAATGAATACATCTTTTAATAATATTTAATTTAAACGAATAATTTTAATAGGCAGTGGACACATTATTCACTTCATTTTGAGTAGTGCATCAATGCAAAATGTTGGAAGGCATCTGCACTAGATTTCATATTCTTAGTTTTTCTTTTAGGATTCATAGAAATTTATTATTATTATTTTTTAATTTAACATTTTTTTTTTGTATTATTTTATGCATAAAAAATTATTTTATTCTTAACTTATGTATTACTTGTATTATGAATAGGAATATTTTTAAGATCGGAGCAAAATATATCGAATATCAATCATTTCATTTAATAACAAAATGAAAATGTTGTTTCAAATCGAGTAAAAACGGAATACTGAAGTTTGTGCAAAATGATGTAACAGACAGAAGAAGAGAAAGAAGCATTTTCCACCTGGATCTGCTTATCGTTTTTGCTGAATTACATTCCAAATTCGGAGTCTCTAGTTCTTATAATACTAAGCTTGGTTTGGATGCAATAGGTAACAGACCACTACTGACGTAGTCATGAGCCTGTAGCTTATAACTGACTGACGGCTTAGCAGAATATATGTATATACTTTATGAGGTTAAGGATGCTTCTTTCTGTCTGTTACATACCCAAGCACAAATGTCAATATTTTCTTTTTACCCATATTCAATTGGTAAGGGGTGGAAAAATAATAAAGAGCTTGAGTTTAATTTGCAATTTAATGGAACCGTTATCCGTTATCCGTTATCCGTTATCTGTTCCCCGGAACTACGTTGCCATCCCTCAGCTCTAAGCTGGCATGATGTAAACCATGGCTAACTGTGTAAACCATGGCTAACTGATATTGGCTGCATGATGAAACGCATCTATATTTTTTATGCAATCATTGAGCCAGTCACAATTTTAAGCCAAAGACCTCCCACCCTCCACAACCACCGACCCATCAATCGACTACACCCAACTCTGATGTTCATCTGCATGCAATTTCACATGTCTACATGGTTACACAGTTGCACATTTATGTCGGTATGTGCGCGTGCGTGTGTGTGTGTATTAACACACTCGGAGAAAAGTTCGATATTAGAATTGATTTAAAAACCATAAAGCTTCTCTCAGTTCTATATACATAGTTTTAAAATGATGCGAATGAAATTTGCGTAAAATTAGAAACGATTGTTTCGAAATCTCAAATGGGGAAATGTGGATGATATTTTTCTGAGTGTTACTGTGGTTGTGTGTGAGGCGATGCTGCTCCTATTTTACAGTGGAATTCTTTCATTTATTCGTTTTCGGGCTTTTTGTTGGCCCCTGTAGGCTGTGTTTTCCTTTCGTTTGATTTTTGCTGCCACGACCTGAGCTGCCACCTGCCAGCTGCCTGTTGTCTGCTGCCTGCTGCCTGCTGCCTGCAGCCACCTCCCATTTTGCTGTCCCTATCGGCATCAGTAACAGGAACGGCAACAACAACAACAACAACAGCAGTAACACAGCAGCGGGTACAAGCCACATGCTTCGCGTATTGTCAAGTAAACATTTGAATCGTTTATACAACTGTTGCCAATCTAGCCAGGTCGCGAGGTCGCGTCGCTGCCAGCGTCATCGCTTGCCGCGTTGGATTGCCAATGACATTTCCGCTCGAAGCTCAGCGGTGCACAGTGGTCGGCCATGTTCCACACCCCTCCTTCTCTTTATGGCGACACTGAAATTTGCCGGCGGCTGCTTCAATCACGGTGGCAAAGCAATTTTATATGCTTCGTCGCCGTGCATTTGATTTGCTTTCGTTTTTGTTTTTTATTTTTATTTTTATTTCCATTTTCGTGGATGTTTCGTGTCTTTTTGCTCTTTTTCCGTATCCATTTCTTATTTTTATTTTTTTTTGCTCCGAGCGGCACTAAAAAAACGATCAACAACATGAAAAAAATAATTACATTAATTGTTCCCATCAATTTCTCCCAATTGTATTATATTACTGCAATTAGATTTCAAATATAAATATGCAAACTCAAACTTAATAAATACGATAGTTAAAGAATTATGTCTGAGATTTTAAAATTGAATATTTAAATTTGCAAATATTTTGTAGCTGTGAGCTTTAGTTAATAAGACTATTAAGATGATCGTGTCACAATAGAAAGTAAAATATGAATAAATAAATATAGTTGAGTTGAGATTTTTTGATGTGTAAGAATTTTGCAGTGGCTCGAGAGTTTTAAATGAATGTAGCACTTCAGCAGTTCCCCTACCTCTGGTATTGATTCATTTATCTTCACAAAATTTAAAGATTCATTATTGCTGCTTACTCCAAGGTCAGCTTCAACTCCACTTGCTACGCCTTAAGTTCTCTTACGTTCAATTGTTATTCAATTGTTATCGGACATTTAACAATATAAATTTGTAGAACAGTTGTCTAATTTATGCTGTGCTACTACACGACAAATTTGTGCAATATGTTTGCTTCTTGAGTATCCAACATATAACACTATGCTGTCAGTTTTGCACACACAGACACACACACACACACACACACACACTGCTGCAGGCGACCGCAAGCCAAGTGTCAACATAAGCAGACACTTGGCATAAGCTCTTGCACTTTCTCCCAACCTAACCCGCTCTTGCGCCAATGCACCCCCCTCCGGCTTACTTTCGCCAGCGCAACTTCCATATTGCCTTCGTGGTATGTCCTTTGGTTTCATTACTGAGCCAACTTTGTGATTGCGTTCCGCATGCAGTGTGCTGCAGGACGACGTGAAGAAGATGGCCCCGGCTCCATTTAAGGACACTGTCTCTGCATGCCACAAAATTTCTTGTTCGTTGTTTTTGTTGATGTTGATGTTGCTGTTGCTGTTGCTGTTGCTGATGCAGTTAGCCCCATTTACTTGGGGCTTTACCACCCGCTGCCTCCGTGTCCTGTATGTCCGTGCTTATATGTGGATCATTTTCTGGACTGGAATACACAGTTGATATTGCTTAAGCCAAGGAATGTCATACAAACTATCTTGAATAGATGTACATATCATCCAAGTTGTCCGTGTATCATGTCGTCAAACGAGAACCGTATTTTATGAGATAAACGCATAAGTCTTTGAAAGTGTCATAATGATCGAATGTCAACATTGAAACCTGTTCCTGATGTTGCATTACATATGCTAGCTACGAATCTTTAGAAAAGTGCTCATTATTGAATAAACTTATTGCTCCATATTAACTGAATTAATTTTTAATATTTTTCATACCTAAATCCAAATCAGCTGTAACTATCAGCTTTTATTAAACTGTAGGTGGTAAAAGTACAACTTTAGAGTCTCATATAGTTATAACAAGCTGATGGCTGATGGCTGATGGTCAAGAAACTTTATTGAAGCATTGTTTAACTTAAGGATATGCTTTTTGCAACGTGACCCGGCAAATGGTACACAAAGTCAAGCAGCCAAAATTGTATTGCATAATGTGCCCCGCACAACATTCAGCACCCAAAAGTTGAGTCTCAGACGGAGACGGAGACGGAGATGGAGTTGGGGACAGTTAAGCAGTGCATTGTCGAATGGATCGGATGTGGGCAAAGAGGGTAGGCGGGCTGAGTGGCTGAGTGGTTGAGCGGAGGTGTGCAGGGGTGGAGGGGGTTGAGGGGGTTGAGCTGCTGCTGACTGCTGCACTTCCGTTCTACGCTGTACACTTCAATTATCTTCAATTTTCGGCAAATGTCTCAAGAACAATAGCTGTGCTGATTGGAATCCTTTAACTCGCTGCATGTTGCTGGTTGTCCATGCCACAAAGTGTAACCCTCAAACGGGGGAGACTCCCCCCCCACCCCCTTGCAATCTGCAGAAGCATAGTAGATTTCCTTGCGTTCCCCTTGCACACTTGTGGCACACTTATCTTAAGGCTTGCTCGTCCTGTTCTTGTTGTTGCTATTTGCTGTTGTTTTCAGTATTGTTTCGAGAAACCTGGTCGACTGCAAGACAGTTACAAATGCGACAACATTGTTGCTAGCTGCTCGTCGAGGGGCGCCCCAAAGCTCAATTGCTGCAACAGCTGTCGAGTGCTGCGGTCCAAAACGGTGTGTTGCAGGGGATGTGGATAGAAATGAAACAAAGTGTAAATCGAACCAGCGCATTTTCTCATCGCGTTCCTTTTATATTGGTTTCTTCTTTTTATTTTTTGCTCATTTTACTGCAATTGTCTGCGAATTTGTTGCAATTTGATTTTCCATTACAAAATAATTTGCACAAATATTTGGTCTTCGAAAAAAGAGCAACAAATTTTCTTCTTTTTTTTTTTATAAATACCACAAAAATTGCTCGCTGCAACAAGTAATTTACTTGTTTACTTTGCTGAATATTTTTATCTACTATTAATATCAAAACAATCTTGATATGCATATCATATATATCTAGATAATATTTTATTATTATTTTTGAATACTCCCTCAACTAGAAAAAATGACTAAGAACCGTGTAGTTTGCACAAAAATTGTGTTTCGAATTTGCAATAAAAGGGGAAAAATTGATGTGTTAGGCACTATACAGGTTACATCACTGTAAATTCAAATGAGTAGGGTATTTCATTTAAACGTATTATCAAAAGGCATTTTCTTTAAAAATGATTTCATAAACGGAACCCAATTCACCGACTCACCCATTAAAAGAATAAAAATTCAATTGTTTGCTGTCCAAATTATGATGAAAAGAAATTGGATCCGATATGCAAAAACATCGAAGGAGAGACATGGATAAGCAGCAGGAAATCTGTTCATTTAGCTTGTTAACGTATTAAGGCTCAGCATACTAGCAGCAGCAACAATGCAAATCCTGTTTGTCAGCGTCATTAGAATGCCAAGTCAAATGTGTTTTTGCCTGTGCTGCGGGCAGCCAGTAAGGCAGCCAACCAACTAACCCGCCAACCAATCCACCAACCCATCAGCCCGCCAGCCGAACGGACAAGCAAACAAGCAAACCAAACAATGAAATCAAACAGGATGGGGAGGACTGGGACTAGCCAGGACTGGGGTAACGGAGCGATGGGCGTTGGAAATTGACAAAAGCGAGAAGCGAATCACCAGCTAGCTAGATAGACAATAGGCAACAGTATTGTCATTGCATATTGATTGCGAACGGGCTGCATTCCGTTAACCTCACGCCTCAACAGCTGCCCCACTTCAAATCAAACCCAAGCCCCCCACCCCCCTTGCAACTGTTGCCCGACTAGAACAAAACAGAGGCAAAACGGCTTGCCTGCAAATCAAATTGATTTCGAAATCCTTTGCAGCGAATTTGAAAAAGAGCAGCGAGAATAACGTGATGTGAGCAAGCTGCAGTTTATTTTTTCCTATTCTGATTTTGGCCATTTTGAAAGCGGCTTAAAGCTGTTCATTCCGAGTCGTTGCCTAGACGACGCCCCCACCGCTGCAAAGCAATTGCAACATTTGAGGTGACACCAAAATTGTTATCAGAAACTGCACAAAAGCTCACCAACATTTCAATTTCCATTCCATGCAACATTCAATGTTTGTTGATTTTCAGTTTTTATTTTTTTTTTTGCTTTTTTTAAATATTTTTTCATTCATATGTAATGGCTGCATTTAAGTTGCACATGTTATGAAAGTTTGCGACTTGCAACCGTGTGCAGCAGTAATAAACAGTATTGCAGTAATATCGCAGTAGTAAAAATCTGAAAAAGGCGATAATTAATCATATCAAATATTGCCTTTTAACGTTTAACTTTTAACTTTTAAATTGGATAAATGAATTGTGTTCAATATATGCAGCTTTAAGTACGTGAAATGCACAATGTGGGCAAACAACTGTGAGACAAGCAAAATAACACTGCGATATGTAAAATTGAAAATCTTCTTCTCCATGCGGACTCCGATCTCAAATTGAACAAAAGTCAATGTAGAAGAAATCTTTTCAAAATTACAACAAAAAGAAATAATATTAATAATTAATTAGCTAATACATTTCATATGTTTTACAATTCTATGCATGTTACTTTGTTCAAAATTATAATTCCCTTTGCAAGTGTCATAACAAAATTGGTTGAATGATAAATGAATGTTTGTTTGATTGAGTGTTGCGTAATTTCATAAAAGTCCTTTGCTGTTTGTGTTATTGTGTCAGAGTATCGCATATTCCACTCCAGAGTTTCCCTTTTTTTATTATTATTATTTTTTGCTTTTTTCTTTTTTGTTTTTCACCACCACAAAAATGTATTGAAAATACCGTAAAAAAGTGGCAACAGTTGCGCGATTGTTGCATGCAAACTTTTTGCGGTTGGTCAGCCACACGCCTCATATTAAGGTTGTTGAATTTATGGTCCCCGAGCAGCTGAAGAGCAATCAGAAATATAAGTAAACGCCAGCCAGTGTTCAATTTGAAAACAATGAAAAAATTGTATTGCATAGAAATTCGATTGCCACACATTAATTGTTAGTCCAAACTGAAAATCGAATCAAACCATGCGCTATGCATATATAAATATATATATATAAACACCATTATATTCCGTCGATTAGTGAGAGACCATTCGTTGCATTTCAATGAAAATATTTAGTCTCTTGTTCAAAAATACACGAATATGCATAGAACAAAGGACAAATACACATGTGTATTTATATTCAGGTTCAAAGTTTCTATTGACACGAGTAAAGCAGCTTTGGAGACGGCTAATTGTTTGATGTAGGAAACTTGTAGGAAATTCACTGGATGTTGCAAATAAACTGCATGCCTCTGAAATATTTTTATATGAATCTAACATTCGCTTACTGAGTTGAAAGTGTCTGAAATACATTGGAACATATGAAAATAATTGGTGCTTAGTCAATCAGAAAATATGTGAAAATAGTTCCTGGCAAAGAGCAAAGCTAGCGAAACCCCTCGAATGCCGAGTACAAAGTAATCAAATGACGATTGCAAATACTTTTTATATTTTATACTATTGAGCAATTGTTGCACATAGTTGGCATTAAGCTCAAGTGTAACTGAGCGCAACTCAAATTGAAATTGCTGAAGACGATAAATGCAAAATCAATGCATATAAATAACAATTGTGATAAGGTCCCTACAATCTCGGCTGGCAAATATAAATTTCTATTTTCAATTCAAATGTTGTATATGTATGTATATACACTCAAGCAAACACACGGATCCATTTGATAATTCATTAACAACAGAAATTGTTTTACTTTAATATACATAGATTTAAATGTTGACATTTTTATAAGCTTTCAGAAATATTACTGATCAGCAGCACTTCATAAGCAAAGATAAGTTCTTATCTGAACACCCATTTCATCAGCATCGGACTTCGATATCATTCTACTCTTCCATCGGAACAATCAAGTGATTTGATTTTAATTATAGTGAAATTTGGATGTCGGCAGCTTGACTCCGATCTGCAAGGATATATGTAATCTTCGGCGTCCTTTCTTATTGACAACCGTAATTCTCAGAAATGAAAACACTTATGTGAAGTGTGAAACACCGAATACCTTTAGCAAATTTGAGAGCTTTCCTAATATCTACTGGCCAGTTCGTAACAATACAGTATTATTTTGTGACAACATACAATTTGTATATTTACTCAGAACTAAATACATATTTTTTAACGGTGTACATTTACTGGTGCAATTGCTTACGAATCGCCTCGAATAACTTAAGCTTATGCAATAATTTTGTCAAACATTCAGAAAAGTAACATTTTATTGAATGGCCAACTGGAAAACAATAACGCAACGGCAACCTGCGGACCAATTAGTGACAAAACTACATCTTTAGGCAGCTTTTTCTTTTTGGTTCATTAGAGTAAATCGAGCTCAAATATGAAAATATGAAACATCATTATTTGTATGCCTTACCAGACATGTAAAACAAGCAATGGCTCCGAGTGCTTGACTCGCTGCCTGGTGCCTAATGGGGCGGCCTGAACGGCGAGTGTGTTGGGTGTGTGTTGAGTGTGTGTTGAGTGTGTGTTGGGTGTTGGGTGTTTTTAGGGACTGGCTGTCGAAATTGAGTGTAAATGTCGCGGCAACTTATGCCACACACGTATACGCACTTGCTTAATATTGTGGCAAGATATGCTTACTGGCAAGCCAGAGCCACAAAACCGACAACGACAAAGACATGAAGCGCGAAAGGACGCCAGTAACGGGTGACGGGTGACAGAGGGGTTATGGTGGCAAGCGGAGGGGTTGTTGGCAAAAACTCATCCGAGTCAGCAGCAGGCGCAGCAGCAGAAGGATATGGTGCGATATACAACGATGCTGCTGCAGGCGTTTGACTAGTGTGCGGGTGTGTGTCTGTGTGTACAAGAGTACCACACACACTCACACACACACACACACACACACACACACACACACACACACATTGGCACCCCCACCGCTTGCAACTGCCACATGTGGCTCGGTTGTGAAGGTGTCGTGTTGAACATGTTAGGTGTCTTGTCGCTTATCATGTTAAGTGGGTACAACCACGTCTACGTGCCTCGCATCTGACTGTCGTCTGTCTGTCGTCCTCACTGTCTAAGGTAATTTCCATAGAAATATGTAAAATTTACAGACAGTCACAGACGAGCTTAGAGACAGACAGACAAACAGCACGGCAAAGCAAAGCAAGGCGAAGCCAAGCAAAGCAAAGCAAAACGAGGCGAAGCAAAGCAAAGCAAAGTAACTGAAGAAATTAGCAACAAAACTGACAAATGCAAAACGGTAAAAACGTAAAGCGGCAACAGCATTTTGCGGCACTCGTCCTGTTTGGGGTCTTGAGCGTGTCTTGGGCGACTGCCACTTGGCCTACTCCTGCCAGGCTAATTTTCTTTGAAAGTGCTGCGACTCTTCGCGCTCTTGTTGAGCCTGCTGCTGTCAAGACAAGCTCATTTGCACCTCATTAAATGCTGCCACTCGACCTGATGACGACGCAAAATCAGCGCACAACTCACCACTCACCACTCACCCCTCACCCCTCACCCGCACTCATGTGCCGCGGCATATTCTTGGATGCAAATGCAAACAAACTGTCCCCATCCTGCCCCCATCCTCAACTAGATGAGAACACCAACCAATCTCTTAACTGTGTGCGCCACAAAAAAAAATGCGATATCTAAAAAATTGACAGCATCAAACCCGACTCTCAAACTAATCAAATATGTGTTGGCAACAAGACAAACAAGAAAAATTTATTCACTTTCTCATACGTGAGGCCAGCACTGAAATCCAGCATTGCCAAATAACAGACGAGGGAAACAAATGACTGCACTTGATTAAATATACTTATTGCAGCTAGTTGATGGAGATAGAACTTTGGGTAAAATTCATATGAGTTCTATTTGATGTTCTATGATTTAATTGTATCATTGCAGAGGGTATTGCAATTGTGTCATGAATGTTGTAACGCATCGAAAGATTTTTCAAAAAGTATACAAATATTATTGATCAGCAGGTCTGCCCAGACGATTTATTACTAATATAACAAGTTAAAAACTTATATTCTTTATGAATTATACAAGTCTAGTTCCAGCGTAAAAAGGAGGAGTAAAAATTACCAATAGGTGAGGCGACATCAACAATAAACATATATACAACTGCAGATAACATTGTAGGGTATAGCTCGACCTGGTTGTTGTTGCTTTTGCAAATGAGATAGCTTTTACTTGCCAAAGTCCTTTGCATGTTCAGCTAATGGAAATCATGTCGAAAGGCTTCACTGGCTTTGCATAAAAAAAGGACAACAACAAAAAAAGACCTGTAAAGAAATTAAAATTGATGTTGCATTTGTATTGGCAGTTAGTTGCTGATTAACTGCTGCTGTTGTCGTTGTTGTTGCTGCTGTGCTCAGCAAATTGCTGTTAATGTGACATTGTTGCTGTTTCTCTTGATGTTGCTGTTGCAGTTGCAATCTTTGTTATTGTTGTTGTTGTCGTTGTGGTTGTTCTTGTTGCTGCTGCAGTTGCTTATCCGGCGTGGCAATTGCCATAATTCGCCATCTGGATGATTGACTGGTTGCAACCAGGCACTGATGTGGCAAGGGTAAGCTAGCAATGTGCTGTCGTTGCCTTCTACTTCCGCCCCAAACACCACCCACCTCCCACTTTCCGCCTGACAATTGACAGTTACAATTCATGTGGGATGCAGTTTTTGCTGTACTTGCCAAAGATGCATTGATGCCCCAAACCCAACACACTAATTGACATGCATCGATGCATCGATGACGTTTATTAGCAGTACGCAGACATGCACACACTCCAATTCATCTGAATCCGGGATGCACGATGCGGGATGCGGACAACGAGCAAGGGACACGGCAGACGGGACACGGGACACGGGACACGGTACTCACGGCTCAGTGATGAAATTATTGTGTGCGTGGTGCAGCATATTAAGTTAATTTGATTTAATAGTGTTGCGCAGTTGCGACAATAAGTGTTGCCAGTTCATTAAAATGTCGATGCGACAAGTGCACACCGAGCCAAATTTGCAAAATATATTTATGTATATTTATGTGCGGACGGACGGGCAGACTATATCGTTCATGGCTATATCGATTCGGCTAGTGCTGCTGACTAACAGTGTCACAACAAAATGATAAGGCTATAAGCAAAAACTTGTAAAAACACTAACCGATTTTAAAAACTTTTGCAAATTGCTAGCTGTCCATCCACGAATAAGCCAAACCGAAGATTTCAAACATACATTAAGGGCTGCCGAGCATGCTAAGATTAATTGAATATTTAATATTGTAGTCTAAAAAAGAAAGAAATGCAAAGAGAGGAAAACAGAAGAAGAAGAAGAGTTTAATACCCCAGAGAGCGTCCACACTAGAATCTTTGGAACTGGACTTGAATTAATTTCATTGAGTGTAGCTGCAAAAAAAAAAATAATAAGTCTAAATTATCCATCGAGCGTCTATAAGCTAAAAACTAAGATTCATGAATATAGCTTTTTGCCCAAATAAAACTGGGTATCTTATGCGAAATATTTGAGGACCATAGATTATGGATTGTGTAAGCGCAAACAGGGATCATTCATCACAAAATCATTGACCATCGACGAGTTATTATCCAGCTTGAAACTTGTACCCTTTTTTTGCGTTTTTTTTTTGGTGTCTTTTTTGCTTTATGCAATTCACTTTAAGTGTCTTTGGTGTCTTTTGCCGACGCTGAAGTAACCGGGAAAACCAGTAGCCAAGTTTCAAAAGCAAATTTCCCTGAGGATGCCCCGCGACGAGTACTCAACTGATGCTGTTGGCTGTTTGGCAGCCAGCCCGGCTATAAGCGTCATTGGAATTCCCCAAAGCCATTAAGCGCAAATGTATGCAACACCCAGCTAAAAACGACCAAAATATCTGAAAAATGTCAGAGTCAGGACAGACACCCTAAAGTCCGCCCCAAATTCGAATCCCATCTACGTTTTGGCAACACTTCATTAGCAAGCGTTCAGTTATTGTTGTTGTTGTTGTTGTTGCTATTTTGGTTGATGCTGCCTTTGCCTTGGCTAACAATAATTTAATTTCGCAGCACTATTGGCTGCCTCGAACTAAAAAGTAATTTCATTGATTACAAGGGAGCGCTCGCGCACCAGGATAAAGGATAACAAGCAACGGGCAACGATACCAACCACTTGGGATACTATGGTGTTTAGCAATGGCACTGCCAATGCCAATACCAATGGCAGCTGCAACCAACTTGTGGCTTGAATGCTTCAACCACCCAATCACCACCCCCAATAGCTAAAATCCCACTTTCCATTCCCATTCCAGGTCTGTACATTGTACTTAAATAAGTAGTAGTAACAAGAGCAAACAGCAGTGCCAGTCCCATTCAAAGACATCGCTTGATTTCCTAAGTTTCCTAAGTGAATCGCATGAACACAAAAATAATCATCATCAATTGATATTTTTAAGTAGTTTTATGCTCGACTGCATGTCTAACTAGTTCAAATAATCATCATTGTTTCGTCAATTGATGGATACAAATGGGTGAAAGGGGCATCTTGAAGGCAGACGGAAGCATTCGGACCACATAAACTATTAATATTATTGATTAGTATTAACAGTTGAGTCGACCTTGTCTTATCCGTTCATAACTTACTAGCAATAACTTATCGGATACCATACGCTTATCAAGTTATTGCATTTAATCGCTAACTATCCCCATACTCGTTATATAGAGTTAAGTCGATAGCAATAAAAATGATATCTTAAAAAATTGAGGCTATAAATACATGAGACACAACATTTTGAATATAAATTCTCGTATAGCATACACAGATCAAAATTATATAATTTTATCGATAACTATCCCTATACTCCTTACATCGATTAAATTCACTCATCGATAACAATAAAATCTGTATTTTGGATAGAGTATACCTTGGCAACGCATTTATCAACTGTGGA
Source organism: Drosophila grimshawi (assembly GCF_018153295.1). NCBI lineage: Eukaryota > Metazoa > Arthropoda > Insecta > Diptera > Drosophilidae > Drosophila > Drosophila grimshawi. The sequence goes on along the minus strand of NW_025062489.1, from coordinate 1,895,309 downwards.
AATTTTATTTGCATATCACATTTTCAAAAATAAGTGTGGACAAACATTGTCATTTGTTTCAACTGAAGTTAGCTTAGATTGTCTTCATTTAAATAATATAAGTTAGTTAACTTGTCATCATCAATTGCTTATAGATATTTGCTGATTCCTATTGCTGATTGGCGATTAATCATCAAATATCTGTGGGCGTCTTGGAAGAGCTTTACCAGCAATATTTGCTACTTGAAACTACTAATGACTAACTTTCCAAGTTTAGAAGGCACTTTTGCTTTAGGGTCAACTGGCAACCGGCAATCACAAAGGGTCGACAATAAATGATTTGATCAATGACTACCGCCAAGAAGCCAATGATGAGCGTTGAAGTTGATGGGGACATGGCATGGCTGTCGAAGCATTTTAATGGCTTTGTTGCCCTGGGAACGATTTTTCGCTTAGTGTATGGCAATTTGGGTTGAATGATAAGCTTGTTTCCGTTCACCATTCACAATTCACCATTTCAGCTAGCGATGTGTTCGTTGGGTGCTAACAGCGAAAAATTAACTTATCAAACATACATTACAAGCCCAAAGTTCACATTAACAGCATTAACATTAACAAGCGGTTCCGTTTGGTTCCCTTGCCACCTGCCACGTGCCTCCACCCTCAACGGCTGCTGCTGATAGCGCGTCATGAACCGACATCTCGCTCCCAGACTCCTAGTGGCACAAAATGTTCTAGCGAATTCCCCCAGCAATTGAAAGTTGCGGCAAACTATGCTGCCGCACACACACACACACACTCACGCACACAGACAGATACTCTGCTCGAACTCTAGGTTGAACTTGTGGCAGGGGAGAGCGGTGGATGCCGCTTGGGGCCGCGTCCCTGGCATTGCCGTTGATTGAGTTGCGTTCGATTCCTCCCAAAAAATTTGTTGTTGTCAGCCGGGTGAGGCAAACGCTAGTGCGTCCTGGTGTCGAAATAAATGATTAAATGCCAGACGATGTTGCTGCTGCTACTGCTGCTGTTGCTGTTGCTCCTGCTCCTGCTCCAGCTCCTGCTGATGATGATGACGAGCCGAACAATAACACTAAGTGCCTCCCTCACAGCGGCCACAATCCCGATGGCCCATTCGAAATTATTGGAAAACTCATTAATACGCAAAAACCGGATAAGCGGCAAAATGTGAATATGTGCGAACGTGACGCATACACAACACACTTACATGCTACCCACCCCCACACACACCCACCCACACACACACACACACACACACATACATGTACACCCTTAACTGCATTTAGCTGCTTGAATAATTGCAAAACTCGGCGAAAATTCAAATGGCACTCAATCCGTTGGCATTAGCATTAATTTGAATATAACGTGGCATTATCGATTAAATACCATAAGAATTTTCAGACAGTTTCATTTAAGGGTTAGTCTACTTTGAGCTTTAATTTTGAATTATTCGAATATCCCAAAAACCTTAAAGATCGCTTAAAGCTAAACTGCCCTTGAGTAAGAACTAAATTAAATACGATTGCAGTCCTAAAATCAAGCTTTAACTCTTTGTTTAGATTTATTGTGGTTATTAACCAGCCAAAAACGGCTACTCTTCCAAGCCGATGTCCACCTGTTAACATCGAAAACTTTAAAAATCTTCTTATGAAAGCGATATGATATAGAAGACTGTTGTGTATTGAACTGATCTTTTGGCCGATTGCTTGCCATTGGCATATGTACTGCCTGCAGTTAAGAGACGAATATATTTCAAGTTTCATCAAGATAGCTTTACAACAAAGCAACTAGTTTCCATGGAAACAGATAATTGGAGGGACGAACGTGAGTATATAACTCGACTGGTGATGGAGACTTTAAAGTGTTACAAGCTTTAAAACAAAATTATCATGCCCACCGCAAAGGTATTGAGAGTAAAGCTCTTAAGTGACAGATTGTATACAATGGGGGGAAAGCGCATCATCAAGCCTTATGTTTTAAGAGATGTCGCATGAGAATGTAAGCTAGCTTGAAAAACTATTGGGTGCTTTCAAATAGCACTCAAATCAAGCAGCTCAAGCATGAAATCGAATATGATTATTGAACTGAAAATAAACAAAAGAAAACACAAGGAAAACAAAACTACTGACAACTATTTTGGGCTTAAGCTGTAAGCTTAAAGTGAAATCAAGTACTCAGCTGCTTGGTTTTTTGTTAGACCACACAAAGTACGTAAGTGTGTTGACTTGAACATAAGAGAAAGAAGAGACAGAAATGTGACCAGGACAACAATTTCATCTATTGATTGCTCTGCAAATGACATTCCTAGCATTTATTTAACTGTAAGCTGCACCTAAGCCGGATGCCGCACTAAAAATCAATGTTTGACGACTATTCCGCACATTTTTGCACTTAACTTTAAAGCGCTTTTAAGGCGCCACATCCACATCCGCATCCACATTGACATTTAATTCCAAATCGACATCGACATCAGCCTGGCGGATGGTTATTGGACTTTAACAAAAGCCGCACGCGGTTAGTGGCCAGACTGACTGAACAGGCAGAGACTGGGTCAAAGTGGATCCCATCGGCCCTTGCCCCCTCCCCCTTCCCCCTTCACACTGCTGCTGCTTTATTTTATTTTATTTTATTCCTATTCTTATTCTTAGTTTATGTGTTTGTTGTTTTTTTTCTTTGCATTTTGTTCTTATTCTATTTGCTGGTCTATAGTAAATTTGGCTACCTTCACCCTGTGGACGCATTGCATTTTAGTCACGTACAAACACGAAAGTTATCGAAGATTTAAGCGCACGTAGTACATGATGTTGCTTCCTGGCAAGAAAACGCTCACACACATACACGCACACACACACATAGACACAGAGACGCGGCCAGGGAAAAGAGACCACAATGATCCGCATAGACTTGAAAAACCAAAAGTCATCATCAAATGCCGTGAGTTATTGTAAAATTCCAGTTACGTTTTCGGAGCCTGTTCGTGTTTTTTTAGGTGGCACGTCGCACACCCCACACGCACACACACACACAGAGAGAGAGAGTGAGAAAGAGAGAGAGAGGAACAGACAGGGACACAGACGGGACTCAACGGCAAGGACAACGACAACAGTGCCAAGTGCTTGTCAAATTGAAATTAAAAGCCAAATGCTTCAAGTCTAGTTCAAGCGGTTGAGTCTAGCTCCAATAACCGTAAACACATACACACACACACACACACACACACACACACACATACACACACATATATGCATATCCCTTTTTTCTGCATAAAATCAATAAAGCCAAATAAAATACATACATTAGTTTTTTTCTGATTCTGACCAGTTACAACAACCAAGCCAACTGTCTACCAACATTTTGTGGTTGTCTTTTCGCCGCAGCCAGCAAAACAGCAAATCGAATGGGGAATACTCAACAGTTGCACTTACGGTTTCAATACCCATAAACCCATCGAAAATTTGTGAGTAGGGATCGAATCACTATATCATTTAGCTGACATACGAGCAATCGGATCACAAAATGAGTTCTTGTTTCAAAAACTCCAAACTATAACTGGAGTGAAATTTAAATGTCGGCAGTCTGACTTTGGCCTGCAAGGCTATGCAATTCTTGACAGTCATCTCAATTATTGATACTATTTTTCGATGCTGGACGTTTTACAAATAAAATTGTTTCTTTTTTCTATTTAAGGATATGTACATTTCAATTTCAATTTTCAGTTTTAAGGTTATTTAGTTATTATGGCCCGCCAGGCATTCAGTCTGTCAATCTGTCAGTGCGGACCGGACAAACTGTTCCATTTATATGGGTATTATTTTATTATCTATATTATACCATTTATTTATTTTTGAAATGTGCGTTGCCCACAAAAGCAGGCAACACTTGGCAGCCGAGGAACACTTGAAGTTAAGCCTTAAGCCATATGAGAACCACACAAACACATACATATATATATATATAATTGTATATATATATTGTATATATATATATATGTGCTGGCTAGGCAACACTTAATGCTCAAAACTTAACATCTTTTGTATCCATGTGCATTGAAATCTGGCCATGGCCAGACCATTAAATACGTCTTAGCTGCAGCAGCAAGACCAGAACCATTGTAGATGACTGCAAGCATTCAGATTAAGTCACAATCCCCCCCCATACCATCACTCTCTCTCTCTCCCTCCTTCGCTCTCTCTCCATTTTGTGGTCTGCTTTGGCGCTGCTGTTTGCTACTGTTGCTGACATGTGTGCGTAGAAGTCGCCTGCGGCCAATGACAATGCAATGGCAAATAGGCGACAAAACGAAATGAGAAATGTGCAGGCATTTTCACTGAAGGCGAGTAGAGAGAGTCAGAGAGAGAGAGAAAGAGAGAAGGGGAGGGGGACCCCCAACACCAGTTGAGATTAGAAAAGCATTTGTTGAAATCAAAAAGCCAGAGACAGGCTCCGACAGCAAGCTATATGCGTCATGACAGCAACGAGCGACGCACAGACAGAGAGAGAGAGAGAGAGAGAGAGAGAGAGAGAGAGAGAGAGAGAGAGAGAGAGAGGGGAAGAGATAGATAGATTCGCACCAAAGACCAGAAAAAAATGTACCAACTACTTATTCTGGCACAGAGGCAACTACAACTTTGATATCCGTGCTTGTAATGCAGCAATATCAGAACAACAAAGCAACGGTTGGTTGCATAATGCTCGACTAGATGATACCCTATTCGAAGATCTAGAGATCACATTTGAGCAGCTCAACTAGAAGTATATCCTGTTCGAAGACGTTACCATATTTTTAGAGTTAACTTTTCAAAAATACGAAAAATACGAAAAACCCGCATTTTTAGTTTAGCTTGAACTAACTTTTGTTTATCTCCCCAACATGTTTTACACAATGGATAACGAGAGAAGAAGACGCAATAAAAAATTCAAGGGTCACATGTGTAAAGATGGAATCCCCCACTCTGACCCTTGGCCCATGCCTCAAGCTGGCAGCACAACGCAACGGGTGAGAGCTTTATCAAGGGCCTCATCCAAGTTTCAATTAGTGCAGGAAAACTAAATTAAGCTGTAACTGTATTTTTCCAATGCATGCATCCAATGCCTCTTCTTCTGCTCGTTTCCAACCATGCTAAAGCAACGGCATAAATAACAACAGGCAAATGCCAAAGCAGCCGCCATTGGAATTGCAAATTGTCAAAGAAAAACCAAACTGCAATAAAAAATCGAAAAAAAAAAACAAATCGGAAACTAAATGAATGTTATGGTAATGTGTGACCAATGTATGACCGCATAAAATGAATTCTATATGCCCTATATTTAGTCGGGGCAGTACAATTTAAATTGACTCTCAACTGTTGTTTGCATAAATTTAATGTAAATATATCACAAGGAGAAAAAAATTGAAAATTAAACCAAATAACATCCTCTCGAATATACATTTTTGAAATGAGTGAGCCATAAATTCTTAAAATTCTTCTGTGTAAGCTATATATAACATAAATTGATTGATTTCATAAATAAACTATTCAAACTTTTTAAAATGATATTTCCAAAACTTTTGGAAATGTGATTAAAAAAAAACCGAATATTTTTACTAACTAACTAACGAAAAATAATATTTAATTAAATGAATCGAATAGAATAATAAAACGAGCTTAAATGCTGCGAGCTTTAAATCCTTTTTGATGTTATTTGTCAGTTCTTTTGTAAGTCCTATTCGTAAGCGTTTCACAAGCACTGTTATTACACTGGCATTCGATCGTTTTAATTAAAATACATTTTGAAAACACTAAGACCTTTATGGTCTCATAGATAGATATGCAAAAAATAAAAAATGTTAGCCAGTTAACAATGGATTTTCAGATAGAGATGCTTTCTATGGATTTCCATTGTTGTTACCGTCTTAGTTATGGCAAAGTCACAATAGCCGTCCCAACAAGGTTCTAACTAGGCATAGAAGAATGGGAATGCGAATTAATGGATGGATAGATGCATGGCTGGCTGAGTGGATGGATGAATGCCCAGGACAAGGCAGTGTCGCCAGCATCGTCACCTCTATTGTTAAACGCATGAAAAATAGCCAACGCTGTCGCTCATCAGAGGACGAGGACGAGGACGACGACGACGACGCCGCTAGCAAGTTGCACGGATTTGCGGCAGGTGCGTGTCTCTGATTCTGCTCCTACGTGAGTGTGTACGTGTGTGCGTCAGGTGCATAACTCATGCGCTGCGTTGCGCTTGCGATTTATGGCCAGTGGCTGCAAATGAACAAAGCGACCAACTCTTTTGACAAATTGCATTGCCGCCTGTTAATTGAATTATGGGCAAGGAAGCGAACGCTCTTTGCACGGGACACATGGACACCAGAACCGGTCGGCGTGGCTAAGACGTTTGTGGCTAAAATGCAAAGCATTTTAATTAGCCAACTAGCCGGTGCGGGCGGGGGCGCGCCGGACCGAACCGGGCCGGGCGAGCACTTGACACTAATGAATTAATTAGCTGTAATGCGCAATTTGCGCAACAGCTGTGGGCAGCTGCTTCGTCCAGCGGCAACAACACATGACAACAAGTACAAGGACAACTGCCGAAATCAATTTGTCCCATAAGTACATGCTGTGTACCGCTGCGATTTTAGTTCAATTAGCATGCCACCTAGTCTCGCCACATTGATAACGGCCCCGAGGTGCAACAGCGTCAATTTGCATTTAATGCGCAACGTTTGCTCGCCACAAGATGCAAGCAAATGCGATGCCGATGACGATATCGATGTCGATGTCGATGACGATGACAATGGCGACACATTGGACCCCGCATTTGTCATAAACAAATCACAGTCATTGGCAACAGTAAGGAATAGCGGGATTACTAATCAAATTAAATATCCTTTGACGAGCGAATGTGTCAAGTTCATCGGAAAGCAGAACAGCAATGATTAGCGTCATTATCATGATTAGTGGCGAGTAACAGTAACGATTAGCGAGAATAGTGAACGAGTAACAACAGCGATTAACAGCAGCGAGTAGAAGCAACTGTCGAGTGTAGAAAGAGTGTAGAAAGAGCTTTAACGGGCGAGGTTTCTTTATAACTTTGTCTTGCATTGAAGAAGACGTACGAAGCATAAAGTATATATTTCCGTGATCATCATCACTATCCGATTCGACCCGTCTGCTCGTCAATGAAAACTATGGGACTAGTTCGCTTAGAGTCTGCTTCTTTTTAGAAACCTTTTTGCGTACCAAGATATCCATAAGAATAACACAAAATATGCGTGTTATCATGCTGCAAATATAAATACCATCAGCATCGGAATAAACATGGCAAACTGCATTCTGATTTTTATATTTGAATTATTTCAAGATTATTTCAAGAAAAGAGCTCAACTTTAAGGAGCACGTTGTCAGTCCGTTTATGGGCCTCATCCTGCAAATGGTTACATTGTGTGCTGCTGCATTTAAATTAAAGTTCTCTTAAAGGGCAAGCGTAATTGAAATGAAACCACAACCGCAAGTTGCAACCAAAGCGAACATCTCGATACACGCCCCCAATTGTTTCATGCATCACTTAAGCAACTGCACTATCTGCCACTCCAATCTCGAATTCCAATTGAACAACTGTGGCTGCAGGGCTGTCACCAAAAACCAGCCCAACCAACCCAACCAAGCATCCAATACCCAGCCACCAAGAAAGGCTTTTACAACTTCAACAGCAACATAATTAGGCTTATCCCGTTGCATTGTTACGCCACGACAACTCAATTGTGGTGTGTGTGTGTGTGTGTGTGTGTGTGTGTGTGTGTGTGTGTGTGTGTGTGTGTGTGTGTGTATGTGTGTGTGTGTGTGTGTGTGTGTGTGTGTGTGTGTGTATGTGTGTGTGTGTGTGTGTGTGTGTGTGTGTGTGTGTGTGTGTGTGTGTGTGTGTGTGTGTGTGTGTGTGTGTGTGTGTGTGTGTGTGTGTGTGTGTGTGTGTGTGTGTGTGTGTGTGTGTGTGTGTGTGTGTGTGTGTGTGTGTGTGTGTGTGTGTGTGTGTGTGTGTGTGCATTCCGCTTTGTCAGCGCGGCCAATTACTAAAATTATTTGTGTGTCGCTGCCGGCGAGGCAGGCAATGTTGCACTAATTTGCCATGCACACCGAGCAATCAATATTTTCCGCGCCCCTCCACCGACCCACCCCCACCCCATCATCACTTCCAAGCTGCTGTCCTCCTCGAAATTCAATCAGGGATTTCCTTGATTTCGTTTCTCGAAGGTCGACTAAAGTTTTTATCGGCTATGCATGCAAAATATTTCATATATACCTTAAAAGCAAATGTTCAAAATTTCTCTTGCATTTTTATCAGAAAAACACACGCACACACACACACACAAACTTTAATTTTCCAACAAAAAAAAAAAACATTACCAAAATTTGTGCAGGGTGGGAAGGGCAGATTGAGTGTAAACCTATTATAGAAATTACCAACGAATTGAACCGAAGACCATGAACCTGACCGAAAGGCCAATCCGCAGGTCAATTCAATTACTAACATTTGCCATTCCCCATTCCCGCGCGAGGGTTGCTACACGAATTTACATATATGTACCAGTTTTGGTGTAATTAAAGGGAGCTCAGTTAAAAGACTAAATTTCATATTTCTTTAAATTACTTAAATTTGTTTGTGCTAGTTTCGATCTAGACAACTTTTAAGAAAGCGTAATGGAATATTTTCTTTTTAAACTTCTTCAGCAGGGATTTGTTTTCAAAGTTCAAAGTTTTTCATCGTGGAGGATTTAAGAGGATTTCTAAGAATTTGTTTTTCATGATATTTTACGAGGCGACACAACATTCTACATATATAATTTTAATTCGATTCCTGCTCAGGCAAGTCGGAACCAAAACCAGAACCTGAACCGAAATAAAAAAATATATATTTTTTAAGTATCAATTACCTGAACCAGTATAATAAATACCTAAAAAAAAAAAAAAATGGAACAACCTCACAGCCGTAAATGCAATAAGAGGCAGGTTGACACGTAGCCTTTATTTAAACCGTTATTTATTACTATAGCTTGCAAATACACATCAGCTTACGTATTTATTCTTAAACATTTTCTAACCCTGAACTTTTCTATACTTGTTGCTCGCATCTCGTTGCCTGTGGCTGGACCATGTAATTTAGGGCATATATATTTCGGCTGTAAATATTTAATGCATACGACTAGTCATTTTCAAAAGAAAAAAAGAAAAGAAACCTTGAGCACTGTACACACACACACACACAAACACACACACACACACATGGCATAGAAATAAAGCAGCCCTTGTTCTAGGCCAGCGATGTTATTATTGTTATTAAATTTTACTGGCCATAACTGTTGCTGGCAAGACAAATTAGTGAGGGGCTAGGCTAGGAGGTGGGATTCGGTTTCGGATTTGGTTTTGGATGGTGGTTGGAGGTTGGAGGTTGGAGATTGCAGATTGGAAGTGGACGAGGAGTGTGTCCTCCTTTGGCTGGACGACTAGCCCTATTCTGCCATTTTACGCACAGCGTTTTAATGTTGTGTTTGTGTGCTCATCAATATTTATTGGGGTTCGAGTACGTGAGCCGCACACAATAAGCGCTAGGGCTTTCTATACAAACACTACCACCACTTCCACACCACCCCCCATAGCCACAGGTTCGAACATTTTGTGCAAATATTTTTATTTCTATTTGTGTTATTGTTAGTACGGTAGCATCTGATATATTACAGGCTTTGGCCCCGGGAGTTGCGCAGTTTGTTATTTACTATTCAAAAACTTCAATTACCGCAAAGTAGCCGCCGGTTGCGTTAATCGCCAGCGCAACCAACTCAACCTATCCCCCACCCACCCACCCACCCACACACATACACACACACACACACACACCCCAATCCCATACAGTTGCTTATAATGCTGATTAACGTTTTATTTACACATAAATAAAGGTAAAGTGTATTGGTTATTAAGTCATTTTCCATTTATCGTCCATTGTTTGCGAGTTTATATATATAGAAGCAACAGGAATAAGGATAGCAAATAAATACTGGTAATTTAATCCGATTTTTGTTGTAGACTTGTGTGCCTCGTTTGCCACAGCCCCCCACCTTTCCGACAATGGGGCATGGGTAAGTTATTCAAGCGGCTCAAATTTCATAAATAAATTAATGCCATATTATGAATTCGAAAATTGCAGACTGTGGATGAGATGCACATTGGAAATTAAGGCACTTAAAAAATCAACTATAATCCAACTTGTAAAACCAGAAGCGGAACTGCAACTTTACGAATTGAAGTTCAGAATCGCAACCCTGATTGAAAGTTTTTTTAAATGCTAAGAAATGTGAAATAAAATGAGTCGGCAAATCACATAATAAATATTCGCATGTTTAAAATTTATTATAGACAGACTCTTTTTCAGCAAAGTAAAGCTTGTTACTTTACCCGAAACATACTAAAAATAATTCGTTTTTAATGATTTTTTATGTATCGTAAAAAAGCTGATGAACTTATTTTTCAGTGTACAGTTTAATAAAAAAAAAAAAACAAGATAGAACCTTGCAATCGGGCGTAACCGGCTGGGAAATACTTTGATACCATAAGTTAGCGCAGCGGATAACAAGTATCAAAGAACAGGGTGGCTGTAGCCAAGAAGTACTGTCCAAGTTTGCCTTTCAAATGGTAACCGTAGCTCTTAAACTACGGATATGGGATTTTGGAATTTTTGGAGGCGGTCGTGGGGGTGGCCGAACAAGTTATTATAGAAGGTTCCTAGCAATCTTCCTTCCAAGTTCGGTAACTGTAAATTGCGGGAGATATGGAATTCTGTGAATTTTGGAGGCGGAAGTGGGCGTGGCCAACAAAATGTTCTAGTACGATTTTAGTAATCTGCCTTCCAAGTTTGGTAACTACAGCACTTCAATTGCGGAAGATATAGGTTTTTATCGTTTTTGGGGGTAGGTGTAGGCGTGGTCTATGCCGATCCTTGGAGAAGGTTACCAGCAAGTTACCGTCCAAGTTTGCTTACTCTATCTTTAGAATTGTTGAAGATAGGCGAGTTTATCGATTTACACTTTCCGCAATACCGGCATTAGGGATTATGGCCGTAGGTGGGGGCGTGGCCATAAAAATATGTTAACGGTTCTTAAAGGCGGCTACCAGTAACATACCTACCTAATTTGACATCTCTAATTTATTTCGATTAAAGTATTAAATGAATGGATATCTTTTATTAAGTACACCTATTTGGTACAACATTTGAGATTCTTCACATCATCTCTACCAATCAGTAACTGGAAAAAAGGACATTTGTTTTTGTAATACAAACGGATGCATTTAGTATTATGCGAGCAACGTTCCTATTATAGTGAATACCGATCCGATTCCAAGCTTCAGCAAAATAACTTTAAAACTCTGCAAGAGTATGCAGATCATAAATCCGCATCTTGTAAAACGCTGACCGACCACAAACTTACGTATAAAGTCCTCAAAAGGCGATTTGCAGTGAAATTTAAGTGGCTTCAGGTGTCTGGTTGTGTGTGTGTGTGTGTGTGTGTGTGTGTGTCTGTGTGTGTGTGTGTGTGTCTGTGTGTGAAGCAGATGCTCTAATGCTGTTTTGCTTTTACGGCTGTCAACACTTGCAGCACACACATGCACACACACACACACACTCAGTTGAAGGCCTTAGCATGGTGACATGCGTGTCCTTGGCCGGCTGACTGACTGACTGACTGACTGAGGGCCGATGGCAGCTTGATTACAAAACTAAGCCGTTTACAGAGACAGACAGTGAGAGACAGAGAGAGAGAGATAGAGAGTAAGGGAGAGAGGGAGGGAGGGAGAGAGAGAGAGCAGAGCGGTTAGCTTTATACAATCAGCTCGATGGCAGTGACAGGCAGCTAAAGGACAGCCAGAGGACAGCTGAGGACAGGCGCAGGACACGCCAAAGGGAAGAAGGAGAACATCATTGCATACTGATTGCCAGGCGCTCGAACAAAATAATGCAAATTATTATTATGTATGTGTGTGTGTGTATTTATTTTTTTTGCATAAATATATAAGCAGCAGATATGGGCAGGCAGGCAGGTTGTCGTCTGCCGTCGCCTGCCAGCTCTGCGATGCCGACCGCCTGCCTGCCTCAGTGCCTTCAAAATGAATTGAGGAGCTGATGCGTACCAGCAGCATACATCCGCTAAATAAACGGTTCCAAAGCCATTGCCATTGTTGCGATTGGTTGTGCAAAAAATTCGCTTCGCTTTATTATAAACAAATAGCTGAGATGCGAGATGCAGTAATGCAGCCACTCGCAGTCCATCCATCCAGCCACCTCGATCGCTGTAACAAGGACACGCTCGCGATTCCGCGGAAGCGGGAGACGCGTCTATGAGCGCCAAGCAGACGGATGCGCATACCAGGACGCAGGATGCCGCTGGATGTGGCTGCTCACATTGCTGGTGCAGCCAGGCAGCGAAATATTGTCGCTTGCAATAAATGCCAAGCATCCGCTGTGCCAGCGACAAGGACGCCAACGACGACGACCGCCATTATGGCAGTGGCACCATTTTGTTTTTTTTTTTTTTTTTTGCATCTATCCCACTCAGCGCCGTACCGTACCGCCCCGCCCCGCCCGGCCACCCACATTTACGCAAACCAAATAACGCGAATGCGATAAATAATGCAACTTGGCAATTGGCGTTGCCATTGCGGCTGCCTCTGTTTTTTATGCCTTTCGGATGGTTGGCAACGCCAACGTGCTTTAAGCCGTGCCACATAGCATCCGACTGCACTTTAACGGTGTACTATCGACCCCTCTCCCAAAACGGATGCGGCAACTTGATAATCTGTTTCTGCGGCGCTGATTTCACGTTAAGTTCATCTACGAGTGGATTCTTTCAACACATGTGTCCCATATAAATTGTTATTTGCGTTTGCCAGAGCAGCGCGGAGGCAATCATTGCGATCAAGATTACTCTGTACTTTGAATAAAAAAGAAATAGTAAATAAATGTGTCCATTTTGCCTTTCAATACGCTTATAATGTCTTAAAACAATAGTTGCAGATTTCAATGTCGTCTCAATAATGTGTATTTATTGTGATATTAAAATTGTATTATATTTGTCTTATTCTCTCTCTCTCTCTCTCTCTCTCTATGTCTCTCTCCATCCCTCCATATTTTCTTAGCTACATGGCTCTCCCTAACCGTTTCGCCCTCTTACTTCCTATCTTTTAATCTCTCTCTGTCTCTCTCCAACTTAGTCTCTCTTTCTAGCTCTGTCTCCATCTATCTCTCACTCTTTTCCCGCTTTCTTAGTCTTCATACACATAGATACATATATCTGCTCATAACTCGTTATATCCCCGACTTTACACTAAGTATCCATGCGATTTTCATGACCTCAAGTAGGGCTTATAGATTTGTACGTTTGTTTGTCTGTTAAACAGAATGTTCCTCAAAACATATTATATTTATAGTGTCTGAATAAATTGGCTTCCTTATGGTGTTTCCATCTTTAGAGTTCGAGCCATGATTAGAAAACATTTGGTTTTTGGAAATTGATCCAGTTTCGATAATTCGATGATTCTTGACAAAGTGAAGTTTTCTTAAATAATACCCTTTTCGCCAATTTTCAATGCAGGGTATACAAAGAGGAGGGGAAAGTTGAGGTTGGTCCTTAAATTGTCTACTACCATCAATTTGATATGCATGAGCCTGGTCACTCTAACACCTCAACACTTCAACTGCATAACACCATCCCTCTCGTCACTCGTCATCACCGTCAGCATCATCATCAGCTTTATCAACACACTCAGAAGCGCTATTGTCGCCTATTTTGTTGCTGGCTTATACAAACTGCTGTTTAATTAAAACATCAACTGAGGCATAAGGCAATGAATAATTCACATCATTATGACGTTGATGATAGCCACATGTGTGCATGTGTGTATGCATCACTGCACGACCTGGCAAAAACACAGCAAGTGCGACAGGGACAGACAGGGGGAGGGAGATGGAGAGAGGGAGGGAAGGAGATTCCTTGCAGCGAGCACAGACGAAGCGTCGCCTGTGACTTTTATGGAAATTTCAAGGTACTTCTACTATAAAAAATGATGCATAGTTTTGGGCGCGTGTTCAAATTTATGTCGCTTCCATATTGAACGCAAGGCTGCAAAACCAAACCAATTCAACTGTCTCACACACACACACACACACACACACACACACACACAAGCGTAGACACACGCCTTAAAGGCTTTAAAAGCAATTTGTGTGCATTTTTTGGTGGCACTAGAAGCAAAAAAGAAGGAAAAAACACATTTTTATTTTATTATTTTATTCCTTGCCATTTATGCCAGTGTGCCATTTATAGTTTTGCGCGTGCGAATTTAATCAAAAGTCAAAAACACCGCACACACGGCCAGGATGTGCCCGGTGCGTGTGTGTGCGTATGCATGCATGTGTGTTGACCCACATAAGAGCAAACACCAGCAAATATCTGCGAGCGATGCGAGCGACGAGCACAAAAAGACTCATCAAAAACTCATAAATTTGCAATTTTCGACACATGACAAAATAAATTGTAAACAATGCTTCCCTAAAGCATGAAGCCGAGAACAACAACAACAACAGCAACAACAACAAGCACAACCTGAATAACAACACACACACAGAAAAAAAAAAAAACAAAACAAAGGCTGTCCACACGGCGTATACAAATATTTTTGAAATGATGCCATGCGTTGAAGAGCCGATGAAGCTAGTGTTGAAGCTCATTTTTGTGATAAAACTGATGCCAAAAGCTGATGCTGATGCTGATGCTGATGCCGATGCTGTAGGCGAAGCGGAAACTGCCAGCGATACTCAAACTGAAGTCAGAACATAGAGAATTTGTAATCAGCCGCTATCAAGGAGTGCATCAGTTGAACTGTATTAAAACAATAATTTATGTATGTGAGTAGGTGAACAAAAAACATACTACGCCTAAGGATTACTTAGCTCAGAGGTTTGATTTAATCGAACTCCAATTTAGATAGTAAGTTCTCTCCATTTGTGGACACGTCTATTGGTAGACCCTATACGACTTTAGTAGCTTTAGTCTACGCTTTAAGGCATTTTTATCACTTTACTAACGGCGAACTCAAAAATGAGTTCGAAACGCACATCAAGAGAGAATTGAGCGGTCCTTAAATATATCTCGAATTAAGTATCCACAGTTCTAGTAAATAATTATTGCGAATACTTAATTCGAGTAAATCATAATAGTATAAACTGAATTTGAGATGATTTCATCTTAAGTAGAAACGGTGCGAATCTTTGCAACTATTGCAATTCAAATCAATTGTATTTAATTTAAACAATTTGAAGGGTGCTGGAATAAAGATAAGCATCGCCTATATTACAAGTTAAGCCTACTCTCTCTTTGTCTTGCTCTCTCTCTCTCTCTCTCCCTCTCTCTCTCTCTCTCACTCTCTCTCTCTCTCTCACTCTCTCTCTCTCTCTTTCCACTTTATTTCTTTCTTTCTCTCAAAAAGTGTGCTTTCAGTTCATAATCAGCTTTTCGAGGGTTTTTTGTTTTTGTTATATTTTGCTTGTGCCGCCTGAGTCACGCCTCTATAAATAAAGCGAGTAGCAGTTATGTGTATAAGAGTACATGCATACGTATATGCTTGTATATACATCTTGCATACCGAGTTTAGCCTCATATTTAAACCGATTTTCTTTCAAGCATTCAACATTCAGCGGAGTTCAACGGCGCGTCATTTCGTCTTTGCGCTGATAAATCAAAGTTTCGATTGTACGACTCAAAGACGGGGACACAGGCACCAACACCCACATCCACACCCACACTCACACTCGCACTCACACTCATATTCATGCAATTGGGTACTCTAAGGCATATAAGAGCTCGGACATTCTGTTCAAGCGATGTATGCCTCATATATATCCATACACAGATATGTATGTACGCATTTATTTCACTTTTATTATGAGATACATCTATTAAGTAACAATAAATTCCATTTGTAAGGCACTTCAAATGTACATTGATATATATATATATATATACTATTTATATGTACTTACGTACATATTTACATATGTATGTTGTTGTATGTGTGGCTGTGCATGCTTTATTACTCGATATCAATTTGCTCCTCACACCGTTCCATTGGCGTAATTGGAATGCATTGAAATGTGAATTGAACAGCAAGTCAAGTCGTGTGCTTTTTGCTGGCAATTTGAGAACGAGAATGAGAATGGGAAGGAGAAATATAAATTTGCAACGACGCGCCGTTGCTGCCGACATCAGCGTCGGCGTCGACGACAAGCTTATGAGCATTTTGCAACCGCAAGAACAAAAACAACTGGGGAAAAAGCAATAGGCAAAAAGTTCTACTAATTAGCGCAAGTGACTTTTGGAACCGTTGCCGTTGCCGATGCCGTCGCTGCCGTCGACGTCGGCGTCGCTACCTTCAATTGAACGGCATCGTCATCAGCGTCGTCGTCGTCGTCGTCGTCGTCGTAGTCGTCGTTGTTGGAATCGCTAAAAGTTATACTTGTAAAAATATAAACAGAGGCAATTAACACATATATCATAGAGCGTCGCAACCGGTTCAATTTCTAGAACAGCCCCCCAAAAAGTGCACAGAGACAGACAAACAGACAACTAACTTACACATAATACATAACTTAATCTCTATAAATGTGTGTGTCTGTTTGTATTATGTACGTATGTACATGTGCATGTATGTGTGTGTGTGTGTGTGTGTGTGCTAATCTTTAAATTGAAAGAAATCTCAGCTGGCAGCTTCTAAAGCGGAGGAGCTGTATGGCATGTATTTTGCGACCGGCGCTTTCAGTTCAAAGGCAACGTGCGGCGCGGAGAGATCTGAGTTATAAATAAAAGAAATTACAAAAATTATAATTATTAAAAAGCTTGTTGTAGTAAACGAAACGAATAATTATTGCCGCTCTCTTTTTACAATATATGTATTTTTTTTTTGTTCGCATAGTAATCGAATGGACGTCGATACAATAATGACAAAGTGCAGCCACCAAAAGCCACTGCAAATACACATTCAAATACAAATACAAATATATAAATACAAATGCTAATGCTTTAAATGTGATAAGGCAAAGCTCACGCAAACACACACCACAACAACAACAACGAGACTAACAAACCTACACAAACACAAGGGCAACGCGAAATATTAGGGCGATATCACCGTTACTTATCTTCTTTCATATCGCTCTTTATCTCTCACTCTCTCTCTCTCTCTCTCGTATGCGGGAACGCCACTCTCTCGCGCGTAACTGTTCCGTTGCTGGCAGAAAAAAAAGCATACGCACAGTTAAGCACAGCTGCTGACGTCGTGCAAGTGTCAAAAAAACTCAAGAAGAAGAAAAGGAAGAAGAAGAGAGAAAGCAATGCAACAACAATAGCCAAAAGTGCACTCAATCGATTATAAAAAGCAACAAAAACTCGTCGCTTATTTATTTATGTCATAACAAGTGATCCAAAAACAATAAAAAACAAAATATAAATACATTAATGTAACGGTAAAAATTAGCGCTAACCTTAAAGAACAACAATCTGAACACACACACAAACTCATACATACACAGACACAAACACAATGGCCAGAGATAGGCTGCCAGAGCTTTTGCAGGTTAGTTAAAATGAGTTTTCATTTAATTTTATTTTATTTTATATTATAAGGCTTTAACACAAAAAAGCGTCTGAGTATTGGGTTGTGGGAGGTGGTAACGGCATTTGTTACCAATTGTGTGCGATTACAGTATGGCAAAATGCAATAAAATCAATTCCAAAATATATCCTAAAAATTATGATTAAGTGTGCTAAAAAATAAAAGAGTTTAAAAAAATATACAACACTGTAAGAAATTACCCAAAGAACAAATTTCATAAGTACTGTTTTGCGGTGGGATTGTTACCAATAAAATGTTTTTAAGAAATAGCTATTATAAATAACTCAACCTTAAAAAAAAAGAGACATAAATCCAGTCCAGCTATTACACTCAACAGAAATTCAACACTTCAACACTGTTAAAACTCACACCGCTGAACTTCTTAAGCGCATCCTAATTCGAAAACTGGCTTATTAAACAGAGCTCCAAACTTATACTTTTTAAATTAATGATTCTCACTTTCTAGAATAAGAGACCAACTCAGTTCAACTCCCTGTCCACTGCTTCGCTCCGCTAGTTAAGCAAACAACTCCCTCCTAATCAAATTAACACCATCAAATCAATAAATCATTGTTGATTTACATTCAAAATTTAAGTATTTTACTAAATAAACTGATATTATGCATACTTCATAAATTATAATGTCATCCAATTGCCGTTATAATCTGATATGAATTCCTTTCTTTCTGGCGAAACGTTTACTTAAAGCCCAATAATTTTTGCAAATGAGAGAAGAATGTCGACAGCCGACAACATTTTCGGCAAATGTTCCTTGATTTTCCACTGAAGTGATTTCCGCTCTCCTCAATTCAATCGTAGCCCCACTGTGCGTCTTTTGCATTGCTCAAATTTCTTGCATGACTTTTTCAACACTGCGCGACATTCCACGACCCGCATTAACACATTTTAACTCGCCATTTTGGGCGTGGGGAGTTGAAGAAGTGTGGGCTGTGCGAGCTGAGTGTTAAATAATGTATGGTGTGGGGAGTTGGCGTTTATCAGTACCAGTGAGCACCTAGATTGCACGGAGATAAGAGCGATAAAACTTGGACAGACCATACGGGGCTATCCCCAAAACTTACATTGCGAACAGCAGTTAGTTGTATTTTCATTCTGTTGGCCACCTTCTATTCATTATTATTACACACCCAGTTTGCGGCCATTTAGCAGGTGGGTGTGAGAGTAACAGAGATATCGTGCGAGCGGTGCAGTGGATGGAGTGGATGAGTGAGCAGAGAGTAGAGATCACTAACCGAAAACAAATTGAAGCCGCTAGTTATTTTTAGTTTAAGTTGTGTAGGCGTCGCTGTAGCAGCGATGCCAATATAAAAAAAAAAAAACAACAATTCGAACAAGCTTTTATTAACCGATAATGAATTTTTGTTAACTGTTTTGCAGCGCTCGCTGAGCACCAACTCAACGTCATCCTCCTCAAATGGTTCGTTGCTGCTCAGCGTTTATAACGCCACCACCGAAACACTCAGCAACAACAACAATAACAGCAACAACAGCAGCGGTGACAGCAACAATAAGGATCAACGCAGCAAAATGACACAACAGGGCACCAATGTGGATGCTATTCTGAATCCGGTAAGTGTGTGTGCGTGGATAAATATCATATAACGGCCATGGGTCAAAAGTTATGGGATCGAGATATCACACAAAAATATCACCACCTCCAATAAGAGCTCTGTCGTGAAATAGAACATATATAAATTCAATTTGCTTAAAACGTAGAGCAAATTGTATTAATATTTCAATGAGCGCACGAAAATTTAAATTTAGATAAACGTTCTTTCTTGTTTTCTGAGCCAGAAATAACTCAATTAGACTGTTTTGAGATTTTGATTTAAGGTACGATTCTTGTCTTGATGTTTCTTAGACCAAGAACTTAATAACTGCGCATAAAATATTTGAGCATCAAAGTCTTGAGTTTAAAAAATTAAGTTCTCTAATTGGAAACTAGAAAGTTTTACACTTATTTATTTTATCAAGTATGATTTCAAAATAGGAGAAAAACGTTGCTTGAAATATTAAAAACAAAGCCTGAAAGTTGGCTTGTGTGTGTGTGTGCCTAGCCAAATTGTTTATCAATACGTTAACCGGTAACATGAATCAGCGGAGTTGACGTGAACGTCAACGACTGCGTCAGCGTCAGCGTCGGCAGCGACGGCAGCCGCGAATTATTTAACGACAGCGGCAAACCCGTGATAAGCAAAACCTGTGGCTTACAGCAGCCTCGGATGAAGTAAATACATACAGACATATTTTATACATATACTCAAATTTTTGGTAAACAGTAATAGTGAGTTGCCACGCCCACTTTCTGCCCCAAAGAGTAAACTTTTTATCATCAATCTGCAAAATCTGATAAATAACTTCGACTTGTGAATACACTTGCAGAGAGTATTATTACTATAGGAACGCATCTTCGACCTTATAAAGTATATATATTCTTGAGCAGCATCAACAACCAAATCCACTTAGCCTTGTCCGCATGTCTGACCGTTTGACCTGTCTGTTTGACCTGTCTGCCTAAAATCTCGATACTTTAAATTTGGAATAAAAGTTATCGTACATACAGATCACGTTTAATTAATTATATCGATAATTTTTCTTATTTTGAGAATATCTAAACAAATCGATCGATTTCCGATAGCAATAAAATATAAAAAAAAAAACAATTATAAAAAAAATAGGCTTTCAATTGATCATGTTTTTGATTAATTGGTAAAATTTCTTAAGATCGGATAGGAACGAAGATTCATAGTGAACAAACTACTATCAGCAATTCATGAATGAAATAATTTGCACTCTCTCCAGAGTATACACTAGTCCATTTGTACTCATCAATGTTAAACTTTCTTAACCATTTGTTTTAATTAATTTTATTAATCAGTCAATGATTGGGTGGCTTAAAAATCCTATTCCATTCGTGTGTGCGACAAATTCAAATGGAACAGTTCAATAAACAATTTGCATTACTAATGATAAGTGAATTCGATCCATTTTCTTACCAAATTCATATCGCTTTTGATGTACATATGTATGATTTTATTTGTATATTGGACCTCTATAAGTAATCAGAGTAGTCCCTTTAATTTAATCGGATAGAAATACACTGACAGCAAAATATACCATTCTTGTATGCTAATACTTTAAGTTATGTAGTTGTAAGTTGTTGGTAAATATGCAAAGACGTATCAATCTTGTTGAAGTTTTTACAGAAGCTCAATATTATGTCAAAGCATATACAAAACCAATGTGAAAGATATATCTTTAAAATTGTGGTTATTATTACTATTGGTAATCGATTTATATAATATATATAATGTCTCTAGCTATTATGGTCTCTAAAATCGGCTTTTTCAACTAGACAGACAAATGGAGTCGGCTGGATCCACTCACCCGTTGATCCTGATCAAGAATATACATTTATAAATTCCTATGGGGTTAGAGATGCTTCCTTCAACTTAGTACATTAAGCACTTTACATAACATTTACATTTTTTCACTTTGTAATGCGTTTTTCAACACTTAATTGTAGTATTCGGAGATTCGTTATCAATTGTCGCAAATCGCTGCCAATCTGGAGGCCATGGACCGCATGTCGCAGACAATCCATCTGCGCACTTTTAGCGGTATGTACAGTATACACACATACATAGCGAACAGGCGAGTTTTAACTAATTTAATATGATTATAAATAACGGATTTTGTGCAGAGAACGAAATGGATGAGCTGCACAGCAAGAATCTGCGACTGGGCAATCAGCTGATGAACCGATTTAGGGACTTCAAAGCGAATCTGCCGCCAGAGACGGATTATAGCTTGGAGGCGCGTATGAAGCGCACCTTATTCTATGGCCTATACCAGACATACATCAATCTGTGGCAAAAGAACGAGCTATTCCTGCAGAACTATGAGACGAAGGTGAAGAAGAACCTCCGCATTCATTCCAAAATCGGTAAGTTGTATATATCAGAACTAAACGTAAACCATAATACCAATTATCAAATTGATCTCTCCGATTAATATAGTCAATGCGGAGGCGACTGCACAGGAGATTGAGTTGCTCATTGAGAACAAATCGACAAAATTGTTTGTGGACAATGTGAGTGAATGGAACAAATCATAAAATCAGATGTAATCTTATTAGTGGTTGATTTCCATAGATACTTCAAGAGACGGAAAAGGAGAGGCAGACATTGCGAGATCTCATGGATCGCTTCAACGAGCTGCGCAAGTTGGAGAAATCAATTGAAGATGTTCATGCGCTATTCATGCGCATTCAGACACTCGTCATGGAGCAGAGCGAGACGATACAGCGAGTGGAGTTCCATGCAAACCAGGCAACGCTTTTTACAGAAAAGGGTGGTACTGAGCTGGATAAGGCCCAGGATCTTCAAAAGCGGGCTAGAAAGGTGAGCAGTATATTATTTTTGAAGTTCCATTGAAATTGAAAATATTCCTTATCCATGCACTTTTTTATTGCAGAAAAAGATAATGCTCATTGCGATACTCGTCGCCGTAGTGTTAGTACTGCTATTCATCGGTATTTATTTGTGATGCACATAAGCACAAAATATTTTTGTTTATTTTTTTTCTAATCTTTTAAGTCGAATAAAATTAGTTTTGCTAAGCGGTTTAGTGTCTTTATTTTTAAATGCCAATCTCACCACCACCGTGAAGCGCCCGTACAGGGCTGTATTTGGTTGAGCGAATCGTGCCATTGTGAGCAGTTTTGTGGACTAAGTGATGTGGCTTATTCTTCATATCAGCTGATTGTTGTTTCCCAACTATAATCATTGCAATTTTAATGTGTGGACAAATTTAACTATTTGCAAGCTACTAAAATATTATTCAAATAAAATATTATGAAGGCATTGTTAGTTTCCTAAGAAGCAACATTTTTTGCTTGAAAACGATTTACATGCTACTGCTCAAATAGTGCTGTTAAATGTTACCGTTTGCTGTTATGCACAAATAGCTGTTCAGTTACGTTAGCAGTGCATTTAAATTGGATGTCAGCAATAAACGAAAATTTAAATTGATTTTAACTTCGGTTAGATCTCACTCAAATTTAGACATTTAAAATGACTTCAGCGCAATGCAGAGCAACGTATGCGCAAAGTGAGCAACGTAGGCGCAAAATCACCAACAGAATACGACAATGTTATGGTTTTAACAGTATATAATTAGCATAACCCCGACTTAACATAACAGAATAGAAATGCAAAACAATGGAGATAAATAAGAACCAAAACGACAACAAAACATACGCAATTTAAATCATTTCTACATTTTGGGTAAGTGCAAACCACCTGTGGCCAACATAGAACAAGCACAATGGCAAAACGCTAACAAGCGACAACGGCCAAGTGGAAACAACTTTCGTATCCCATTGGCGAGCGCCATTTTTTTGCCTGGCGTCGTGCAAATTTTGCCATTTAGCCGAATGAATCTATGAATCTAAATTGTTGCATCCTTACAGCTGTGCCTGGGGGCGGGTAGCCAGTGTCACTGCCGGTGGCACAAAATGGAAGACAACGGCAGCATGTGTAAGAACGTCAAGATACCAGCCGACGCTGCTGTTGTTGTCAATGCAATCACTGCTCCACCAGCAGCACCAGCACCACCGAATGGCAAAGTTTTACAGATCAAGCAGGCGGCCGGCGGCGTAACTGAGCCGCCGGAGGAGCTCCTCGGCTCAGTGACATCACAGAATTGCCCGGGAACGCGGGCAAGCGCGCGTGTCATACAAAAAATGAAATTGGACCAGACGCGTCCGATGACGCCGCCGCCGGCAGAACGTGAGCCAAGCAAGAAGGATGAGAAGGCTGCCCAGAAGACGCCGTCACAGATGCGTGCCGCTAACAAATCAACCTGGTCGAATGTGGAGCGCAATTGTTTTTTCGATGCACTCAACGAGTTTGGCAAGGATTTCGAAACGATGGCCAATTACATCAACTCCAAATTGAAGCGCCGCAACATGAACAGCGACTACAGCTTTAAGTCCAAGGACCAAGTGCGTCAACATTACTATCAAACATATCACAAAATTGCCAAATACGTTCGCTACTCGGATGGTAAGTAAACCCAAAAAATATGAAATAAGGCAAAACTCATCACACACGTTCACACGTAGAGCTGAGGAAACCCGCCCAGGAGCTGTACACGCTAATTAACTATGGTGAAATGCGACGCAAGCTGCAGTTTATTACCGATAAGCATTTCATGAAACTGAAGCATCTCATCTACCAGGGCCACATCACTGTACGCTGCAAGGGCAAAAATATACGGATCAAGACGCCCTCCTGCAAGGCACTGCGTCGTCTCAATCAGCTCGATGGTAAGTTCTCTTCACTTTTCTTTCCTATGAATACCCGGCTCTAATTCGACATAGCTTCGAGTGAGATTTGCAAAAACCTTTCAAATCGTTGTAATTATTTGATTTCAAAATGTGAAAAATGTGCTTACTCCGATTTGATGTATTTGTAATTATTAAATAAAAAAAAATACGATTTTCTCACGTGCTTCTAAACCGATCTTGGTGAAATTTATACGCAAGCTCAATATTATTTCAATATCTTTTAAATTGTGGTTTTTATACACATGCTCCCACGTCTAACTTTGAAAACACGATTGTTTTTTAGCATGTCGATTCCAATTTTTTCAGTCGCTATAATATAATGATTTGAGATACTTTCTGCTTAACAAACAAACAAACATGAAAATCTATAGGCCCTAAAGAGGTTAAAATTATTTTTGTTTTCTATTTTTTATGTCGGAAGTGTGAATTTTCATGAGTTTCAACTTGATCATAATTATGGAATTACAGTTTTCGAACTCAGATTTTCTACTGCCTTAATGTAGGGATTATGTGAAGGAGTGTCCGATATCTTCCCACACTTATGTAGAAGCAATATCCTTATCTTGTCGTTAACTTGTTGGATCATAACTTGTCTAATTATTTGTGCTATCAGCTTTTTGATATCTTTATTTTCAATAATTAATAACACGAAGTTATTTCACTTTAAAAACTTTATTTAATATATTTAGACTAGAAGCCTGGCTTAGGCTTTTCAACAACACTTTGTTTATTAGAGGTTTGAAACCAATTGCTAAACCTTTTCACGAGATTAACTAACGATCGATCAGCTAGAGTAGCAAAAAACGAATTATAAGCTGCAGACGCCGGCGGCTTAGCGGGCGCGGGAGAGAGAGAGAAAGAGAGCGCTGCACAAAGAGCGCTAAACGCCGGCTGCTGCAGCTGAACTACACTTTAGAGAGTGTGCATATGTACCAACAACTATTTATGTTAAGCCGCACAGGCGACAAATTAAATACATATAGATCATTAATGCGATTGTAACTCGTTGCTGCTGCATTTGTTGCATTTCTTCTCTGCAAGGGTGTTAAGTCTGTGGTAATTCAAATCTAAAGATAACTGATTATTTATTATTATACAGATACGTTGGAGGACATCCGGCTACCCACAAAAATAGAGGTGCTTGTGAGTCCCGCTAATATGGAGGCATTCGGACGAGTGCAGTCATTGGCGCAGAATCCACGGATACGGATCACAGTGCCGCTACACAAGAAGCTGATTAGCTTCATACAATCGTTTCAGTACAAATGGCGCAGCAGTGATGCACGTTTGGCGGAAAAACAACCGCCGCCGCCGCTGCTGAATGGCATACCGGACTCTTCGTCCATTGATTCAGTGCCGGTTGCCGAACCAGCTCTGTGCTTCCTGCCCAAACCCGGTGTGGCGATCCATCGACCGCTGCTCAGTATCACGGCGCATTTGAGCAGCGTCAACATATGCCTAACGGCATATGAGGAGCGTCTCGGCTTCAAGGTGCGCAGCGAGACGCTTGAAAGTACGGCAGCTGCTGCCGCTGCCAGCGCAAAGCGGGCGCGCACCGAAAGCGGCTCTGAGAAACGTTCGCCCGATACCAAAAAACAAAAGCCGCTAACCAGTTCGGTGCACGACAAGTCCCTCAACGAATTAATGATCGAGGGCAGCATCAGCACCACCAGCAACGGCAGCACCAGCAATCATATGAAGCTCGAGAGCAATAGCGGCGACGAGCTAATGAATGAGGAGCTCAGCGAGCTGCTCAATCTAACGATCAATGGCGTCGTCGACTCAACTGCGGTGGGGTCCATTTCAGCTGCTCCTCTTGCCGCTCCACAAGCGATTGCCCTCGCATCAATATCAACAGCAGTTGCAGCACCAGCAGCAGCACCACCAGCATCACAACCAGCACCAGCACCACCACCACAGCCAGCACCAGCGCCGGCGCCGACGCCAACACGTGCCAAACGTAGCGATGCCCCTGGCGCTGGCGGTGGCAAGAATGCCAAAGCGAATGCCGCCGCTGCCGCCGCTCGCAATTTTCGACCACTGCTCAGCGATGATGTGATCAAGCGTATGCGCAAGGGCTGGACAATATCGAGTGCGGCAGACATAACGATCGGTGATCTGTATGTGGTGCTGGGACAGGATGCCAAGCTGGAGCTCGATTATTATTGGTGCGATGTGGAGCTAAGTACGCCAAACATCGACCGTTCATCGATTGCCGTCACCAATAGCAGTAGCACCACAACAACGAGCATTACAACAAACAGCACCGCAGTAACCACAGCCAGCAGTGGCAGCATCCTCACTAACACTAACACCAGCAGCAGCAGCAGTGCAACAAACTCAGCATCAACAGCGCTGCCCTACAATGTCAACGACTGTGATAGCGTGGAACGCGTCAAGGCCATCACAACGGCGACGGTAAGCAATAAGCTGAAGCATCTGCTGCTCATCTCCAATCTCAGTGAGCGTGTGCGGAAGCGTCAATGCAGTTGTGGTCATAGTTGTGATCGCAAACGTGATCTAATCACCAAGGCCCAGTCAGCAGCAGCAGCAGCAGCTGGCAGTGGCTCAGCAGCAGCAACAGCAGCAGCAGCAGTCGCCACAACCACACCGGATGGCAGTGAGATCATCTTTCGTACGCCGATGCTTCCAGTGCGTCGCCCTATGGCCAATATTATTGATCCGGGTCGGCAATTGTCCAAGGTGAGTAGCTGATCTGAATATCTCATCATTGAAATAGATTGTCAAGTGTTCTGCTTTTACACTTTTGCAGCTGACGCGGCAAAAGATGTCGCGTCATGTGCTGGTGCAACGGCTCCTACAGCCCGACTCTGGATCGCAGCCTTATGATCTGCTGAATATGCAAAACGGCCTCTTCGAGCCCATCGAACGCGTCAATAGCAATAGCAGCACTACGATCGTCGCATCTGTATCTTCCAAAAATACCTCCAGAATCATAACCACCGCCAGCAACATCCCGTTCCAAATTAAAAGCGAGCAATGCTACAGCAGCAGCAGCAGCCGCGACAGTGGCAACCAGTATGCCAATATGCCGAGCTTAGATATGCCGAGCTTAGATATGCCAAGTTTAGAAATGACCAGTTCAGACATGCCAACTTTGGCGGACCCAGCTGTGGAACACGCATCATTGCCAGCCACATGCCACGCACTGCCAGATAGCGTCCAAGATGACAGCACCAGTAAGCTGAGCAAATCTATTAGATATTCCCGACATATGCATGATAGACTAGCTTGACTCGAAAATTGAAGTCTTGAAAAAAGTATTGATAAATGTGAAAGATTTGATACATATTCTTACATAAGAATAATGGAATCAACTTAAGCTACTCTTCCATTTGATATATATATACAATTTATAAATCATTTTTATACACTGATGCCATTAAAAGTGGGTAAAAAGTTTGTCATGAACATGTGCAAAAGTATGCAACAGCTAAAAGGAAGCTTCTCCGACACCATAATATGTATAATATATATATATTTATCAGCATCCACAACCAAATCGATTTAGCCATGTCCGTCTGTATTAGGGGTAGAGACTTCAAATTTGGTATATAAGCTTTCGTACCCCACACAAACATCAAGTTTATCTAATATATAATAATACATAAATATCGATATGAATCGTTTTCCGATAACAATAAAGATATAGTCTGCCAGACTATATCCAGACTTGTTATTGTTAAACTACTGTTAAAGATGTTGTTTTGATAGTCAAAGCGCATTTTCAGATTGGCCAGACTACAATTAGCAAGCCAACTACATATTTAAATGGTTCAGTTCAGAGTATTTTTCGATCTCTCTCGACTAGAGCATTCTGACTTGTTCACAAAGCATTTGCCATTTAGAACCTACTTTCTAGTGCCGCATCTCAACTTTTATGAAATACTTTCATTTGAAGCAAAGATATCTCAATTTAATGGGCGACTTGAAGTAAAATCATATTTTGCAAAACAAGAAATCACCAACAATGATAAGAAATATTACAAATTACAATCAATCCCACACAAGCGACACTTGTGTTGTGGCATCGAGTCTTGCAACCTTTAATCCGACAACCCAGAGACGGTCACCTAGTAGCTAAAAGTCCAAGGTCAAGAATCTATATATATATATATATATATTTGTATATTGGCTTAAATAGCATTTCACTTCCTATTACGAACCTATCATTGTGAAAGGAATTCGGCAATTGTTAGTTATGCTGTATTATATTTATTTACCTATCTATTTGCAACTAATATTAATTTCGATTTGTTATTGGCACAGTGCATAGTTTGTTCAATGGCAACGTCAGTCCGAATCATTTGTTGCGCGACTCCACATCTAATTCACGCTGGCTGGATGACAATATCAATGACTTTTCACTGACCAGTCTGCTGGGTCATCTTGATGACATTGATGCCACACGCGACATACTGGTAAGTTCTAAAATAGCAGCAACAAAAGCAAAAGCAGCAGCATCTGTCAGTTGATCGAATAAATAAACAATTATTGGGTTTTTATGCAGGATCCATCATCGAGCCTGTCGGTGATTAGCGAGACCAGCGTCGATTATCGTCACAAGTTTCAGGAAATTTCGGCGCTGCTGCAGCAACAGGAAAAGGATTAGCAACGACTGCACTTAATCTCTTCATGTCACACTTCCTTATAATAAGTCCTCGATTCGTTCATTAATTCGCTTCGAAAAGCAACTGTATTATTATTTATCAGCTTATTGTGGTCATATGCTCACAAAAAAAAAAACAATATATATATATATATTATATATATATATATATTTAATTATTCAATTCCAAAAGCAAAACCTCACCTTTTATCAAAAATGGATATTATTAATTTTAATTGAAAAACTTCAAGTTTACAAGCATTTACATATATAAATATTCAGCCAACGAACCTTCTCATCACGTTTTTTATTAGTACTACATATATGTAATTAACCATAAATACAGTGTCTTACACCTTATTTCGACCAGTGTCGAGCAAAAATTTTAATTTCCTTATATAAGCTTTTATACGGCAAATATGTTACTTTTTTTAAGAATGTTCGAAATAAGCTGTGACATGAATTTTGGATATGTTTTCAGATTTCGACTAATTTTAATTAATTAATTAATATTTTAATAAAAACTAAAGTTTATTTTTCAAACGTGGCTTAACATGAAACAAATTGGCATTTAAACATTTTGCACTTTACATTTTTTGCTAGACACTGGTCGAAATAAGGTGTGAGACACTGTGCGCTCGATATTTATTTTTCATTATTATATATTATTATGTATGCTAAGTATTACAAAAAAGCATTCACATTGTTTTATGTGTTCTTCTCCTAGTTGCCACAAGCACTGAATACTGAAATGCATTAGCCCAGTTTTCCTTCATTTGTTTGTACCAATTTTATTTTTTTTTTATAAAGTTATATTGTAGTTGTAATACAAAATATATACAGACCCAAGAATAAATAACAGTTTATTCTGTATATAAACCTATGGCAACAATGCGTATTTTGTTAGACTGTTAATATGGATAATGATTTATTTAAATGATTTAATTATTTCCAGAGTCGAAGATATTTGAAAAATGTTACACAAGACGTCAAATGCATTTACAAATTACGAATAGAATTATTCAACTCAATAGAATTATATATTTTATTGACGGATTATCATTGTATAGTGAGCAATAAAAACAAATCACAAAATTCTCTGGGAATTTTGCTCACCAAGTAATCTTAGACATGCACAAATACCTACTTAAATTAACCTTTATTTATGTTATCATTTACAAAACATGTCTGTTTATGACTACTTCCATATATATTTGCAGATATCGCTTACATTTCTATCTGGCTCGTGTTTAAACACCCAAACGAACATGTCTGGCAACAACTCGGCGAATAATTTTGAATGGCAATCAGTGCTAGCCAGAGACGGTTGTGTGTATGGAAAAGAAATACAGATCAAATAGAGCAATCTGATAGCTAAATATGATCTGGATTAAATGTATGTATATACTTACGTTACGTGCTTCTTATATATATTCATGTGCACATGTATATATTTACTAATTATATTTAATAAAGCAATGAACAAAAAACGTTCGAAAATGCAGAAAAAACAAGAGAGAACGTTTCAGTCGGGCGACAGACCATAAGTAACACCAGCTGATAAGAGATGGCACATAACAGGGTAAGTGTAGCCGAGAAATACTGTCCAAATTTGCCTTTCAAATTGCTGTCGATATAGGCTTCTGTGTGGCCGATCAAAATTCTTGGAAGAGTTTCCTAGTCACCTTTCTTCCAGGTTTAGTAAGTACAGCTCCTAAATTGAGGGAGATAAAGGCTTTTATCGTTTTCGGGGGCGGGAGTGGGCGGGGTCAGAAAATTATATGCCGACTTGAAGGTGGGTACCAGCAAGTTACTCTCCAAGTTTGGTCACTCCATCTTTAAAATTGTGGGAGATATGCGGATCTATCGATTTACAATTTCCGAAATATCGATTTTGGCGATTATGGGCGCATGTGTGGGCGCGGCTATAACAGTTTTAAACGGCAGTTTGGTCACTGGCAGTAGCCAGTGCTTTAAATAAATCAGATACACGGCAGCATTGCCAGGGAGTGTAAAGAGGTCTTATTGAACTGAACGCTCATTTTGCGGTGCCTGTCGGCAAATATACAACAACAACAAGTCAAGTAAGATTGCTGTAATCGAGTGAGCTCGACTACGATACACTCTAAACCCAGTTGTTCGACATAATCTAGTTTTATTGACAACCCCCCTTGAAGAATGTTGCGTGGAATTGCTCTCATATCTTAAGGCAGGCACAGGCAGCAAAGAGAAAAGGCAGCGCATATTTTTATTCACGCGACATACGCGTGCTTATACAATAATATTTTAATGAAAACTGAAGTTTCCTTTTCAAACGTGATATAACATAAAACAAATTGACATTTATACATTTTGCGTTTGTTTCTTTGTTTAAACTTTATAGCACTTTAAAATTTTTGCTAGACACTGCCGAAATAAGCTGTGAGACACTGTACATACATTGTATATGTATACATGCATACATACATAAATATGTACAGGTATGTGGAGATAACGGTGATAACGGTGCATGTATTCTCAGAAAACATATTTACGCTCGCGTCAATTATCAAGAAATGAGAATCAAGTTTGGACTATACTATTGGCGTTTCTTATCCGATCTTGATGAAATTCGTTATTTGAGTTAACGAGAAGCCTCTGCTTGTGGCTTTTATTGCTATCGCAAATCGAAATGTATCGATACTCGAGAAACGGAGGCAGTTACGAGAACCTACATGTATGTTCCTATATGTATATTCGAAGTCTCTTGCTCTTATCGTCTCTGCGATCTGCGTATATAGCTGAATCTGCTGTATACCCCGATCTTATATATACTTTATGCGCAGCTGTCAGAGATGCCTCCTTCTGCCTGTTACATGCATTTGCACAAAACCATTATACCCTCTCTACCCATTGCCAATTCAGTTCAGGGTATAAGCAGCAGTAGCAGCAATGAGAAATGAGCGTATATTTTATACACTGATACCGAAGCTATCATAGTGTATTGGTCTATACTATGTCCGCCATGCTGTCTGTCCGTCTGTATGAAGGCAACTTTTTTCGACACCCTCAGAGATTGAGACCTGATCCTTGGAACACATATTAGTGTGTGGCCGCGTCAGACAAAGTGTAAAAATTTGAGTGTTACGTCCACTAGGAGGCTAGGAAATCGATAATCGCAAATCGATAAAGCCACATATCTCCCACAATTTGAAGGCTACAGTCACCAAACCCACCACCTCAGCCTGGTAGGTATATTACTGGTAGCCGCCCTTAAGAATTGATTTAAAAATTTGTGTGGCCACGCTCTACACCTGCGTCCATAAGCCGATATTTCGGAAAGTGTAAGTCGATAAAAACCGCATATCTCCCACAATTTTAAAGATAAAGTCACCAAACTGGAAGATAACTCCTTCAACGATAGGCAGCACAATTTGTAAGCTAGAATCACTGAATATTGAAAATATATTACTGGGCACGCCCACTCCGCCTCCCCAAACCGATACACCTGTTAGTGTAAATCGATAAGACCATATATCTCACACAATTTTTCAGCTAGAGTTACCAAATTCGAAAGGTATATTGCTCGGAACAGCCTTCAAAAATTCAGAAGAAGGATTATGGATCAAGCCCAAAAAAAGGATAGGAGATCGTTAAGATTTTGTTTCCTCCCAAAATTCTCAAAAGCCTTTATCTCCCGCAATTTACGAGCTACAGTTACCAAACTTATAAGGAAGATTACTGGAAAACTGCTCCTTCGACCTATCGATCGAAATTTTAAAGGCCAACTTGGAGGATAGATCATTCTGGGACTCTTTCAAAGATCGGAATATCTGGGCTACACCCAACCTGTTCTGTGGCATCTGTTATCAGTTGGTATCAGAGTATTTCGCAATCGGCTACGCTCGACTGCAACGCTCTCTCTTGATTTCATACGTGTATTGTGAGAAGTGTCGTCAGCGTCTTCGCTTTCCGCTGAAAAGTGTTAATTGTATATGTTGTTTTCATTTTGCGTTAGTCGAGTTCATCGAATTAGATTGCGGGCGCACGTTTCAGCGACAGCCTCGAGCAACAGCATAAACTATGGCCACCAGCAGACGCGTTAGTATCTTCTTGCCTAATCCAGCAGGTGAAAACTAAGCTAATCAGCGGTACTTGAGCTCTTTTTTTTCTTCTAATAGCCACAGCATATCCTGGAGTTAAGCAGTGAGCAGCAACGTCGCTTTCTGGATTCGTTTGATCATGTTTATAGCGACATCGATGGCGTTGTGTACAGCATGGAGACCAATGTGCCCAATGGCAGCCAGGCGTATAAGGCACTGGAAAGTGCCGGCAAACAGATCACATTTGTCACCAACAACAGCGTGCGCACCGTGAATGGGACTGTGAAGCGTCTTGGCCAGGCCAATTTGCAAGTGCAGCCACATCAGATCTGGCATCCGGCCCAGACGCTCGTCTACTATCTGCAGAGCATTAAGTTCGACGGTCTCATCTACACAATGGCATCGCCGCAATTCAAGACGGTGCTGCGGAACGCTGGCTATCAGCTGATCGATGGGGTAAGTTGGTAACAGAAGTGATAAGCTATTAATTCGACTTGAATGCCGGTGTTTAGCCCAATCACTTCATTGAGGACACCTATGAGGATCTTCTGCTTCACATTTTCGACAAGCAGCCCGTGAAGGCGGTCGTCATTGATTTGGACTTTAATATGACAGCGACGAAACTGCTGCGAGCCCAGTTTTATTTACGTCAACCCGATTGCTTGTTCCTGATCGGTGCCACCGATCGTCTGTTGCCCATTGGCAAGGGTATAAAACTGATTGGGCCCGGCAACTTCGCCTCCATTCTGGTCGAAGCGAGCGGCAAGGAGGCAACAGTTATGGGCAAACCGGGACGTGTATTGGGCGATATGCTCAATCGGAAGCACAATGTCAGCGATCCATCGCGGGTCCTAATGATTGGCGATATGCTCGCCCAGGATGTGCACTTTGGTCAGCTATGCGGATTCCAGACGTTGCTCGTTCTATCCGGCGGCTGCACGCTCGACCAGCTCCACGCGGAGACCTGTCCTCAACATCTGCCCAACTACTATGCCGACAGCGTGGCCGATTTTATTCAACTCTTCGCCAATGTCGCAACCAAAGCGCATTTTTAACGACGACCGCAACATGTACATATAACATATAATATACAATTATGTATATACATATATCCATAAATTTATATACACATATTATTTGTACTATATATACATAAATACATGCAAACATACAGCTCAATAATGTTTCTGTATCCGCATCTCTGACCCCCCATAAGGGTGCATAACCCAACAACAAAGTGTTTGGACACAGGAAAGAATTCAGATTCTCTCATTTCTTTTGCAAAAAAGCTGTTTTTTGTTATTTACTTTTATGTTGTTTCCTATTGTTCTTTTTAAGACTATTTAACAAACAAATTAACAAGACTGAGTCATTTAAATATTTGTGCAATTTTCAAAACCCAAGCTTTGGACACATTCTTTGGGCTGTCACGATTTTGGAATTCACTTTTCGGGAATGAATGAGTCGTGATCATTTTTTTGTTAAATAGTTTTAAATACAATCAATAGTAGAATATTGAGAAAATAACCAAAAGTCAACAATAAAATACTTTCTTTTTTTTTGCAAAAGAATTTAGAAGATATAAATTTGTTCCTGTGTCCGAACATCTTGACAGTCGACCATCAATGTGCCCTTCTGCAAACAGAATCAAATATCCGTTTTTACTGAGGACAGTATTATTTTTATTGCGTGACTCCATTTTAATCGTTAACAAATTCCACGCCAAACAAATTATGGCTTTTAAATGCGCAAGGATCACTGCCTCTCTCTCTCTCTCTCTCTCTCTCAAGAACAACTAAATATTTATAAATATTTATCTACCAAGCGAAGTTTCGTTAGTGATTGATTATATTGTTATAAACCAAGGTTACATAATACAGCCGATCCCTACTAGATTTTTTAGACGCATCAGCTTCATCAAGAGCATTTCGAGGCGTTTTGCTTCCAAATGGAATCTTTCGTCATTCACTGCTCGCACAGATCGCCCAAGCAATCACCAATGTAGTCGGGCAAATGGGCGTGGTCTGGTGGCAGGCTGGCGACATCCGTATTGCTGGTGCCGCCGGTCAGGACGAGCAGCGTCTGGTAGCCGCTGGCGCGTGCAAAACCAATATCGCTGGCCAGGCTGTCGCCAATGAAGAGGACTCGGTTGGCAGGCACGTGGGCGTGGCGCTGTTGCAACAGCGGACGCAGTGCTTCACCCGGCTTGCCCAGTACCGTGGGCTGACGTCCAGTTGATTGGGCGACAACGTCAATGAAGGCGCCAGGTCCTATGCAGGGAGCAAATTACAGATAAAAACTGATCTGAACAGCGGCGAAGCTGTGCAAATTTCCTACCAATGATGTCGCCAGTGCCAAAGGGTATCAGCGCATCGGCAGCGCCGGCCAGGAACAAACAGTTGGGATTCTGCAGCTGGACATGGGCGCGCATCAGCTTCGCTGCCGTCAGATTGAAGTCCACATCAATGATAACGGCCTGCACGCTCTCCGCACCAAAGATGGCTTCACGCAGCTCACCCAGACTAGCAATGATCGATGCCTCCCGCTACGATTAGCAATTGAGCAGCTTGAACAGCTTGAGCAGCACAAGCAAAACGTATTTGTACTATTAATTAACTCACCTCTTCGGTGAGCTGAAAGCCTGCATCGCGGAGCACCTGCTTAAAAGGGGGCATTGCCAGGCAATAGATCAGCCCCTCAAAGCCAATGGACTTGAGATGGTCACAAATGGTCTGCGCCGGATGAACAATCTGTTTCTGCTCAGAGAAACATTAATTAAATTCCGATAATCATCAACATGATGATGATGACCTTTAGCTACTCGATCTTACCTTATCAATTTGCAATTGCCTCTGTTTGGCGAACTTGTGTAGGTGATCCGCCACGGAGCTGATGCTGTTGTTGGTCACAAAGGTCAGCTGCTTGCCCCGATGCTGCAGTTCCTCAATGGCCTTGGCTGAGCCGGGAATAAAGTCACGCATCGTATACCACACAACACCTGCCGCAGATTGCAAGAACTTGAGTATATCAGCTACATATATATGTCTCTATGTATTTATATATATAGAGAGTTGCCATTGGTAAAATAGGTCAAGATTGGAGTTAGAGTTATGGTTTAAAGAACATTTTCAATTGCTAATTATTTAAAAAAAAAAAACGAAGCTTTTCTCAATTGTTAATCGGGCCACATCTACATATCTTGTGTATATATATAATATTCAACATATATATAGAAAACAAACCATCGCAATCACAGAAAACGACATCGAAGGAATCGAAAAACTTTTCACGTTCCGTTGCGCTCAGTTGCTTGATGACTTTGCACTGTCAATAAACCAATTGAAAATTGATAGCAGAGGATTAGGATTATATATGTGTATATAATTAGAAAATAATTAGTACGCACGCCATGGCAATGTGGCCTTTCAGCTTGCCACATCTTATCTACTTACTGAACTGGAGCACATTTTGAACACTTTTCAATTTGGTTTGCTGTAAGCTATGGGATTGATGCAAATGCGGTTCAAAGTTGAAAGAGCTGCTTTTTGTTTTGTATTTTGTGCTGATTCTTTTATATATTCTTTTTGTTATGCTTAATGCGCTGTTTGCAGCTGTGTAAATTCCATGGAAACGTCAACCGAACAGATTCAAAACTAAGCCCCAGTGAGTGCCCGACTATGATGCTCGACTGACTAAAGACTATTGATGGTTGACTGTTGAGCTGAGATGAGCTGCGCTGAGCTGAGCTGTACTGTGAGCTGGGTGCCCTAGTGTCGAGTTAGATGTGCACTTCAATTTAGTTACAAGCGATTTGATTAGTATCATTATGCTCGCTGATCTTGTTTGAGTAAGTATTGTGTGTCGGTCGATGGCTCTGGCTTGATATGCCTCAATTGTTTGCATCCACACATCCATCACAGCATCGCAGCATCACAGCGGGTGTCGCCTCACGTTATTTGGTTTCAATTGATTTGCCAGCATCGGCATTCAATATATCCACACACACATATATATACATACATATATATATATATATATATATATATATATATATATATATATATATTCATTTATACATAGCGTCCGCTTCTGCTGGCCAAAAGCCATTAGTCACAAAAGTGACATTGATAAACATTATAAAAAAAAGTAGTACACTGGACACTTTCCAATTAGTTCAATGACAATCTTGTCCGTAGCTTATTTAACAAGTTTACAGTCCATATTTTCTACTGTTTGTTGCTTTACCATATTCTATCGAATCTACGTTATAAAACATTATATATTCAGTTTTTGTTATTAATTTGTTTAGCATTGATTTATTGCATGCAAACAATTTTTGTAATTTAGTAATTCTGATTTATATCTTCGCGATTTTTTTTAATTTGTTTGTTTTTTTTTTTTGTATTTTTTGTATTTTGTTTTTATTGGATTTAGTTTACTTTTATAAAATGTTAACAATGCTATGTGTAAATTTACATTAGAACATTCTGTACATCGCAACACATCTCTTTTGTATATAAATATATTATCAAAATAATAAAATATACTATTTTGTATCGTAATTTTAATAACATTTCGTTTTTGTTGTTTGTTTGTTGTTTGTTGTTGTATAAAACATTTCTGCAGTGGTTGGTGCCGGGCAAATTGAACAGATACAAAACATACAAACCGATTGTAACGAGGAGAATTAACTCACATAAGGTCAATACATTTGTTGTATGAGTAATAGCACACACACACACACTCACCCACACGCCCACACATAGATGTGGGCAGGTGTGTGTATATTTTTGTGTATATTGTAAGGTACATTGGATTGTTTATTAGTTTTACATGTTAGTATGCATTGTATATATGTATGTATCTACATATGCTAAGCACACGCAATGAATTTAGGTTTGGTTTCTGTAGTACTAAGTATACATACATATATGCATCGACAAGGTACAAATGATTTTCTTTACGTTACTTAGATCAAAAATAACGCGTTTGATTAGATTTGATAATTGCAGTGCACTTTGGACGTGTATAATATATATAAAGCAGTTAAGCACTTGCACAACAGTCAAGTGCGAATGTGTTGCTAATGATCTATGCTATGCACACATATGCATGTGTGTGTATATCATCCCTGACATACATATGTATATATATATATTCATTTCTTTTCCATTTACTTATGCATGTAAGTATATGGCACACACACTCGCACACACATGGACATCAACATTATTTTGTTGTAACTAATTTCGAGTGTCTGTTGCATCAGTCGCAATTTTTACGAACACTTTACAATTTGGCAAATTCATTTTTGATTTCTAACAGCAGTTTTTACAAATACTATATATATAAATATACATATATCTATATTTCGGGGAGGACTGGCGTCGTGCTCTTGAAGCAGTTGCTGTTCCTCCGCCAAAAATAATGCATTTTGTTGTTGTTGTTCTTTTGAGCATTTGACATGCAGTTCGCAAACAAATAGGAAAAAGAATAGTAAACATTGTTTTCAATTCTTAAGTACAGTACAAGACGACAA
Source organism: Drosophila grimshawi (assembly GCF_018153295.1). NCBI lineage: Eukaryota > Metazoa > Arthropoda > Insecta > Diptera > Drosophilidae > Drosophila > Drosophila grimshawi. The sequence continues at coordinate 1,856,992 of NW_025062489.1, read as the reverse complement.
CACACATATAACAACTATTGAGAGCACAACGAATAAATGATGCCCTTAATATACAAAAGTATATATGTAAGCTATGTATTATTTCAAATGTAAATAATTCTCTTGTCCTGAACAAATTCAACGATCGAGTCTTACAACTAAAATGCACTTGATTTCAACTGGCAAAGAACATGGACATGGGGGTTTGAATTTGAGTAGGAGTTGAAATTGAAGAACACGCGAACATTAGAACACGAGTTAGTAATAGTCTTAGACATATGTGGTGGCATTGTCGCCAGCAGTGGTTGCCGCATCGTTGCCATTGAGACGCTGTCGCAGTGACTCGTCCGGTTCCTTTTTAGGGAATCCTGCACTCATCGTCGGTGGCATCTGTGTCGGTGTCTGCGCCAGTTCGTGTGCCTTCCTTTTCTCAAATTCGATGATGTGCTCGCGCAGCAAGAAATTCTCGCGCTTGATGCGCTTGAGCAGACGGGCAGAGACATCGGGCACAGCCCAACGTATAATGCCCTGCACCAGGGCTATGATATTCTACAACAAAAAAACAACAAATATGTGACTGGTAGGTAAAACAAAAATAGAATACTCAGCACGCTCACTTGATAGATTACTATGAAAGCTAGTCGGCCCGTCAAGATCTTCCAATAAATCATTGGTCGTTTATAGGGTTGATCGAGCCAGGGAGCATTGCGGAACTCGGTGTAATGACACTGTGTGATATTCTCCTGGGCGCTGACATCTAGAAGCGTTTGTGTCGTATAATCCTTGGTATAAAAGGTGGCCAGCGTAAAGTTTAGATAATTATTCAGCTCTGGATCATCATGGGTATGCTTGTACACTAGTTTCGGTATAAAGTTTGTGCTAAATGCAATTATCATGGCCTGCAATCAAATCAAAATATTAATTTCATATGCCTACAGATATACAGTCATATTTCGATTTGGATTTAGATTTTAAATAGCAAGCACTCACGCTTGAAGCAACCGCAATGTGCGTAACGACAGTCATAATGCCTTGCCAGACGCCAATATTTCGGGCACGCATTCCCACGGGACGTCGAAAGAAGCGTAGCATTTTGATGGCATCGAGACGCACTTCCATAACATTATTAATCAGCCCCAGCAGCGGCGCCAGTGGAAATGCCAAGCTAAATAACGTTATGAAACCATATTGCACCACTGTGCAGAAGAAGAGAGGGAATGTTTTTGTTTTGAATGTTGAATAATTATTGAGTCAGGCATATATACCCATTTCCAGATATTCGGCGTATAGTGAATTATTATCGGTGGACTGTAAATTAAAGTCTTCGGTGAACTGATTGGTCGAGGGCACCACAATCTCGTCGCTGTGCAGCTTGAACCAGCCGTGACGTTGATTACACTCTCTGGCTGTACGCCTCAGATAGGGTATTAGCATCTCAACAATTGCATTCACCGCCTGCTTGCCAACCATAATGATGACTAGCTGCACGCAGAGCTCCATGAGGCAGCCACCCGGATTGCACTCCTCCTGACGGAAGCTTAATATGCGATTGTACTTGGAAGGATAACCGACGAATTTGCCCTTGAGAAACGCAATATAGAATAGTGACGAATAATAGTTGACAAACTGGAACACATAGTTCTTAATGGTCAGGCTCTCGTCGTATTCCGTCTGGGTGCGGCAATATTCGTAATTAGTTAGCTTAACCGCCAGACTGCTATACACCAGATCCAGTATGGAGATAACAATTAAATCGAGGAATCCCGCTGTTATTGGCAACACCATAATTTTGTACGTCATTGAGTTCTCGTTTCCCAATATGCTGTGTGAGGCCCGCTGTGCCATGCGATAAATGATAATCGCCGAGACGGCGATCACTGATATGCAGATCTAAATGTGAAGCGATCAGTTTATAAATGGAATGAATAAACTATGAAACAAGGGATGAGAGATAGAGGGGGGAGGACAACTTACAAACAACACCATGATGCTATAGCTCGTGAAGTTCGGGAAAAACTTGATGCTCCAGAATGGCACATACGGATCAAAGCTGCTCCTTGCGTCCTCCGTTTCGGCATTCAACTTTTTGGAGCTGGCAACCTTGGCCAGATATTGTGGTCGCGGATGCTCCACATGCTGATTAAAACCAGTGAGGCCCCAACGATGAACAAGTCCAGCCGAATAGCGTTTCCACAGCTCCAAATAGGTAACAGCCCAAATGGCCATTATAAACGCAAACACCAAGGTCATTTCATTGTCTATCAAATAGTTGAACCTAGACGAGGTGCACGTCTCGCTGAGACGCCAAAACATGCAGCCCTTATCGCACTGCGGACACATGATCGTATCGTTTCCATTGCAAATATCCTGGCTAATCGGATCCGAGTTCCACGTGACAAATCCGTAAAGAAAGAACAGTATGCCCAATATGCTGACAGGTATTAGCATTTGCGTATAGAAGCCCAGCCAGGCAAAGTACAACGCCACCTTGGGCCCAAAGTAGTCCTTGACATGATCCAGCGGCTGCAGGCTGTCAAACAATAAGAATCAATAAGATCTCTGATTGAGAACAGGGCACAAAAACTATGAAGCTATAAATTACTTCTTAAATTTGCCAATGTTGGCCCAGCCCATTAGCAGGTTATCGCGTTCGTCTTTCTGAAAACCCATTGGCCAATTGGCAACACGTTAGTTACTATGATATATATATACATCAGACGATTAGTTAAATGATTAGCTTGTTAGCTCACTTCGTGCAGGGCATAGGCGCACAGGTAGACGCCATCCTCGACGAGCTTCTCGAAGCCCAGATTTTCGGACTTCTCCTCGCCCCGCTCAAAATGCTGCCGCTCAATTATAAAATTGATGATCGAGTAGCGTGTGCTGGCATCAAAATAATTGGGATGCTCCTTGTCATACAGTTCCAGATATTTACACGCGAATTCCATGTGAATACGCGGCTGGCGTATTGGAAACTTAACAGTATCCGGTTGCACGGAGCTGAAGAGGGTGCGACAAAGGCGACTGAAGCATGTGTTGAGATCACGCTCCATATCAATAGTTATGTCCTTCTGTCCAGGTATCTCCTTTAGCGGCATCTTGATCTTTAATATTTCCGCATACCGATGCAGCACCTCGACTGGCGCATGCAGCTTGATAAAGTGCACCCATTGCTCCTTATAGTATTCCAGCTCGAGACCCTCACGCCTCAGATTATCCTCGAACTTCGTGCGCCTCGCTGTCTTGTCCACGTCCTCGCCCTTGTACGCCAGCACAAAGTCCACGCTCCGTTTGCCATCGTTGAAGCGGCGATACGTCTGCGGCAAAGAGTATTCGAAACAAACATTGGTTAAACACGCTCACGTCGAATTTCCTTCAAATCGTCTATTTACAACGGTACATATGTATGTATGCATGCATGTATGCATGTATGTGTACATATCTGTACATATAAGCCAAAAAAAAAACAAAAAAAAACAAAAAAAAACGTGGACAAATATCGAGGATCGTGTGTGCTAAGCAGGTGTAAGGTGTGTGTCAGTGCCACATCCGTGACATCCCGAGACTGTGGCACATTTGCAATTCAACATATGTATTTCGCATGATTTTTGACCGTAAGTCCGGAAAAGACAAGTGCACCATTTTTATAAGCAGTCTTAATCTAGAGTATAAGCCCTGACCAAAGTGACTTCTGCATTGAAAATCAATCAGATTTTTTTCTTCGTTCTTTTTTTTTTGGTAAAGTTATGCACTTTTTGAGGGTATAATTAATAATTTGTACATGAATTACGACGATAAATCGTGTAACCGACTTCCAATTTCATAAATCATGATCAAAACGCAGTTTTCAAACAGGCACTGTTGAAAACTTTAGAATCTGATATATGTAATCCTCAATAAAGGTGCATATATAGATATATACATATGTAAATATATATATATATATATATATATATATTAAATTGAGGAATGCAATTTTCGAATTTCAGAATCGTCTTGGTATGAACACACATATGTATCTGGAGACTAGTTATATGTACATATTTATATTCTACGCTATATGTATGTACATATGTATGCTAAAAAAAATTGCCATTACCCATTCCCGCAAGCAAACTATTGAAAAAAGAGAGAAAAAGAGAAAGAATACAGTGAGACAAGTAGGCGACAAGTAAACAACAAAAATAAAAGAGGCGTGTGCGTGTTATGTTCTTCAGAAAACCTGAAAGCCAAATGCAGTCATTCAGTTTGTATGTGTTTTTAGGCAAGTGCACACCACACCGAGTTGGTGCAGTTAAAGCCGAACGGATTCCATGAGCGCAACCGGCGAATAGACAAATGAGACAGAGAGAGAGAGAGAGAGACAGAGGGAGAGAGAGAGAGAGAGAGAGAGAGAGAGAGACTGAAGTGAGTGAGTTTTGGAATGCATGATCTCGTGCGTATGAAAACAAAGGAGACAGACTGTGCGTGTGCAGTGTGTGAAAGACAGAGATGGTTGCAGCATACAGAAAGAAGAAGAAAAAGTGCGAAAAGTGCCATAAAGTTGCTTGAAATGATATTATTTTTTGTTTTGCTTATTGAAAATTCGTATTGCATTGCTTGAAATAAATGCGTGGGTGCTTCTTGTTTATCGTTGTTGTTCGGTAGATAAGTTGATACTTTGTTGTTGTTGTGTTTTTGGTTGTTTACCCTCAATTTCCACTGGGAGTATGTAATTGGCAATTTCTTATCTTTATTCGAAACTGTGCTACTTTGCCTTAATAGACGTCTAGAGACCTCATCATCGCCAGAGCCGCCGTAACTGGTGTAGCCACCAACACCGCCGCTACCCGCGCCAATGCCAGCGACGCCAATGCCGGTGGGCAAATGTGTTCGTCCATTGTGCAGGGCGAGCATCTGAGCCGCAATGGCGGCATCCGTATAATCTCCGCCGCCACCATTCAAATGCTCCAGCGCCGTTGACTGGCGATAGCCCGGCTGCCAGGCCAGTCTCATATGCTCGGCAGACATGCCGCCGCCGCCACCACTCCCCAATCGTAAACTGTTGCGCGTCTCATCGCCGTCCAGATCCACTGCCGAATGGTAAATGGTGTTGCGTGACTGTGATAGCGATTTGCGATGCGCTGCCGCCACCGCTGCCGCCTCAGAATCGGCCAGCGAGATGGTATCAAAGTAAAGACTCTCGCGCTCATCCATTTCCGATTCGGGATAATCGTAGTCGTGGGTGCGCACTGCAAACAGTATTACGAATTAGTCACCTGCTCAAACCAAAGTGCATCATACAAATATACAAACATACACACATTCATATGTACATATATAGACATATATAGTATGTCTATTTGAATATATAAATCAAAGCCAATTAATTGCAGAGGATGATATGATAAGCTATGATATGGCGAACATTGTGCACGAGAACGAACGCTAATCGAATCCAGTGATAAAACCAAAATAAAAAAAATTGATAGGGCTTGATAAAATAAACCAATCTTGACTAATTCAGTTTCTAAAGTTATTCCGCCATATACACTTTGCGAAATTCGATTAAAGACACATGATTTTTTCATTATAAAATTGAAAAATACAATTTTAAGCCATTAAGTTGGCTGCTTTTAAAAATAATTAAATTCGTTACATTAACATAATTTTTTTTTTAGTAATTTTTTTTTTAATCGAGTTTAAGATGTGAAATTCGATTGACATTAATTTAATATGTAGAAATGACATAAATACAACAAATTAATAATGTGTCCAGCATCGAAATTTGTTTATAACTAAAAAAAATCGATTTGACATCGATTCAGCAACTCTTTAGAACTCAGATAGCGGGATTTTGGATCATTCCTCGACTCGACGAACAGTTGTCCCCATATGTTCTCTATGGGATTCAGGCCGGGTGATCTTGCTGCCCACTCTAAAGGCTTAAAGTCCTTATTACGAAGCGACAGGCCCGCAACACATGTATTGGCGCATTATCCTGCTGAAATAAGGCATTTGGGTCTGGTTGATGATACATAAAGTTCACCAAAACTTCGTCCAACAGGTTTATATAACCCTCAAAGTTGATACGAAATTTTGCAATTTTACAAATCAGGCTCTCTCAGATTTCTTTAAAACGCGCCAGTAATAATTTAAACCGCTTAAACCATCGAAATTAAATTTTATCTCATCGGAAAATATCACATTTTGCCACACCTGGGTCCAGGACATGTGTTCTTTTGCAACACTTAATATGGCTATGCGGCGCGCCTTCGTTAATACTGGCTTTGACGATACTTTCGTTGATATTTGTAACCTTAAACCAAATATCTAGCCCAGCCCCTAAGATCGCAGATTTTTGCCTGTATGACAATTATTTTATGTTGGATTTTTAGCATTGTTTGTTGCAGTTTTCTTTTAATTTTAACATGTTATCAATTTCTGATGCCGATCGATATTAAATCGATATTTGATCCGATCGATTTTAATTGATATTTGCCTGTTGCTCAATGCAGTATCCTTGTAAGCCAGGATCTTAGTTACGTCCTCGAGTTATCATGTTTTTTCCTTTCACATTCCAAATTTTTGTGTGCAACTAATCTATTTTTACGTATATAATATTAAATAAATATGTATTCTTTATTATCCCATTCAAAGATACACAACAACGCCCTATCTCCTTTTCCGAAGGCTAGAAAGTGACGGCATTTAATCGAATTTCGCACCATAAACATGAGTGCCTTGAATCGAATTTCGCGGAGTGTATATTGTTCGATTTACAGGGTGTTTTGCATATAGTCGTCGTAATGAACTCATGCTTTTCGAAAAGAAACGAATTAACTTAATAAACAAAAAAATAAAAGAATTTAAGTGTATTTTCAAACAAGTTTAACCAATTATTTGGTTTCAGTTATATTAATTACATATAATATGTAAATTTACAACTGTTGAGTTTTGACCCACAGTGCAATTTATAATTGGTAAGCTAAGCTACGAAGTTATCAGTGAGTCGAGGTCGGCGGCTACTGATACCGACTGCCTGGCTAACTGTTGAAAGAGGGAGCATGTCATTGAAGTGTGGTCAATTATGTAATTGGCAGTAAGTAATGGGCATGATATGGGGGCACATTAAGCTCGCTAACCCAAATGGATGATCATCCATTTCCGGCCCAAAACAGTGCAAATTGACCAACGTGCTGTCATTTGTGTTTATAACAATAAAGCACTACGTGAATGTGCTGATATGTAATAAATAAAACAAAATAATAATGCAGAGCGTACCCTACAAAACGAAGACTTAACCTCAGATAAGTTTCTTAATAAAGAAAAACCTTTGACATTTTAAAATACTTTGATAATAATGCATGAAACGTGGTGTAGATTAAAATGTATGAAAACAAAAATACAATTTAGACCCACATCTATATGTTTGTTTGTTCTAATAATAATAGCTCTTATCGTTCAACTTAAAATTCCGAATTCGTAATGAATTTGTTCCCATACGTCATATATACCTTTTAATTGGCCTGCCTCTCAAAATTAAAGGGATTCCCCTGGGTATAATGTTAAGAATCTTCTATGTTAAGAATTGCACAAAAGCTAAAACGAACAATTCAGTCCCCTTTGCAAAAAAAAGCAGGGTACGCCTTTGTGTGTGATCTTGAAGCTCCAAAGTAAAACAAATATGAAGCACTCAACAGCAAACAGACACACACAGAGGCGCAGAGAAACAGTTACACGAAATAAGCAAATAGTCTAAAAATACAAGAAATCAAACAACTGTGGAATTTGTGAATGTGATTGAGTTGGAATGAGAATGGGGATGGGTATGGGGATGGGGATGGAAAATGTGCGAGAGCTTATTGATCATGTTTGTTTCTATTATTTGCTGATGGATGTATAAATTCATATTTGCTATGTTTAAACGTATGAGCGTATGTCATCTATTTACCCGCTGAATACATTGCTGAGGCAGGGCACAGGCACAGGGAGATAGCGACAGGAAATGCAAGTTGAAGAGGAGAGCCAGCCAGCTGCCAGGTGGCAGCTTTAAATTATCGAGTATTATACTCGTTACTACAGGCACACACTCGATTCCAGTTCACGCTAAGCGCTCGATCATTTGTGCAACGGCAGCTTTTGGGGATGTGTCAGGCATAACGGTAGACTGACTGACTGACGGCCAAAGAATGAGAGAGAGGGAGAGAGAGCAAAGAGCAAGAATAGCAAGACCGATTGTTAGCAGTAGCTGTGATAAGCAAATATATTTAACTTGCACACACACACACGCACACCGAGAGACTGACCAGCGGCCAAATGATGTCAGCTAATAAAACGAAACGGAGAAAAAAGCACAAAAAAAACAACAAATAAAGAAAAACAATAGAACAAAACGAATCGAGCTAGAAAAATGCGTACGCGAGCGTTGTTTGCCGACTGACTACTGACCAAATTCAGCCAATGCTCTACGCAGAGCAGCTGCTAGAACAACAACAAGAGTTGACTGCCAAAACGGCAGCGGTAGCGTGCAACGAGCTGTAACCGATACAGATATGGAGCCCAAATAAATGTGCACATATTCATGTATATATATATATGTATATAAATATATATATATATATATATATATATGCATATATAAATATGTATGTACATACATACACATATGTACATATTATGCGGAATACCAACCGCAAAGGTCAAGTTGAAGTGTAAATGATTTGTTGACAAAAGCCAAGTGCACACAAGAAGAAAAAGAGCTCGAGTCGTGGCTGACTGCCTGACTAGAAAAATACCCTTAAATAATATCCGCTGCTTATTGTTGGAATCGTTTTGAAATTTTAATGGGTTTTTATTATGTGCATATAGCATATAGCAAACTTGACTTGATCTGAGATGTCTTCTTTAAATAAATGTTTGCACAACTTGATTACACCCGCCATTATTACGATTACATTAGCCATTTTGAATATGTGTCTTCGAATAATGTCCAAATGGAAACCCGTTGCATTAAGCAAATATTTATTAGACATATGCAGATTGATGCGCGAGTGAAATGCCGGCAATCGAAATGAAATCGAAACGTAAAGGAAACTAATGGTTAAGCTATTTATGTGTCATTAGAAAACAAAAAACAGAACGAACTGCGTGGGAGGTGATGTCGACGATAATGCAGTTCCTAAAACAAATTTAAATATTTTGGATAGCGGCGGCTCTGAAGATGTTTAGAACGCAGATGACGACGTTGTTTGTTGTTAGTCAGTGATGTGCACAGGCTGCAAACTTGGTTAGAGATACGCATTAGTAGTTTGGTGGAGGTGGGTGGGGTCGTTGTTGGGGTTGAGGGGGGATAGAAATTGCGCTGCGCTCGAACTCACCTCGGTCTCAGGTAGCAGCTGACCGTAGTTGTGGTCTGTGTCAGCTCCACGATGCACGATGGTTGCTTTCCTGTTGTTGATTGTTGTTATCTATGTGTAGATGTGCATACACTATGATATCGCTGCGATAAGTGTGCAGCCACAGACGCCAGCGACAGCGTCTTAGCCGTTTTGTTATGGCTAAATTGCAACTTGTATTTCTTTCCACTTGACTGAAACTGTGACACTAATGGACTATCGATAAGACAATATCGACTCATCGCACTATGACAACATACACTTGTCACTAGCGATATTCCAGTTACATAGAAGCTTGAAACTCATGATGCCAACACTCATATAAATTTATACATTTAAATGTGTTTCAATTGCTTCGTTATGTTTTCTACTAGTAGGCTCATAAGCTGAATTACTCAATTGCTTTTGGTGCTTCTGTAGCGTTGTTACTTGCACAAGGGCATACCCTTGTTTCTTAAAAAATATCGATATCTAAAAATCTCCAATCGTGCATGGCTTTAGTCTAGAGACACGTCACTGGCACCCAACTTGCGAATCGTTTTAATAATATATAAAGTAGCAGTATAAACAAACAACCAACAAAATTTATGTATGTTAGAGACCCATAATGGTTTACATTGACCGTAGTAAGTACAAGACAACAGATGTCTCATTGCTGCTTGCCTTGGAACATACTGTTGACACCCATTTATCGTTGGTTATTTCAGATGGTCGCGTCTGGGAGAAGCGACCTTGGGACTTGCAGCGAGTTGTCCAAATATTCGTCGGCCTCTGGCACCTAATATTGCAATTGTAAGTGCTCGGATATTAACCCTTTTAGACCATATTATTGTGTTTGGTGTAGTCATCACATGCGTTGCTTTCAGCTTCCAAACGCTATTTGCGCCCTTTAGCAATGGAAATAATAACCGCGGTAACTCTCGCCATTGGTCTGGTTGGAGTGGTGGCGGTGGAGGAGGAGGAGGCGGTGGTGGTGGTGGTGGTGGTGGTGGTGGAGGAGGAGGAGGCAGTGACGGCCTAAGGCCGAATCGACGCATTGGACGTATACAACAGCATTCAGATGTAAATGGCGGATCATGTTCCATGGGAGGTGGATGAGGATAGCAGCGGCGTCCTTGAGCATAAATTTGCTCGTTCGCCGCTGAACTACAGCGTTGGCGTAAAGCAAGAATTAACCGCTCCATATTTGCATAGGATCTCGCAGCATATTTTTGCGCATATGACGCAATATTCATAAACTCTTTAATTCGAGTGGGATATTGCCGAGACGGTCTGTGTGAATTGGGGTTCTTGTTTCTTTCGGCAACGTTTTAAATTAGTTTAATTGAATCTTTAATGCTTGTAAATCAGCATGATTTCAGATAACATGGAATTACGGGGCTTAAAACTATACTCAAATATTAAAATTGTTAGCAATAAAATACTAAAAAAAAATCGAAAACATTGTTTTATTGTACCCCTGGAATCAGGCAGTGTGTCCAATAATTTTTGGTAAGCTACAACGTCTGAAAAATCGATAGCAAAATATTAGACGACTTAACGACAAAGATATATTTATTCGGTTTCATTCAAATAGGATTGTTGAATTTTTCAGAATTAAAAATATGTAGATATTTTTAAAATATAAATGGAGACAAAAATTATGAGCAAGAACTAGTTCTGCTTGAAAAATGGAACTATGGCACATGGTTCCGATCACATGTGTAAATTCCAAATGTATCGAAAATTTTATGTTCCATTTTCCATTCGTTCGTTAGCTGTGTGATATGGCGAGTTAATCGCTTCGCACAGGCATATTTACATACATACAAATGTGTGCTCGAAATTTATTTGACAAATCTTAAGTATACATAGCAATATTGTTGGCCATAAGCGAACGTGTAAAATAATAACTGAACCAAACTACAAATTACGCATGGGCCGAATTTAATAGCGGCATTAAATATGGAAATGGACGCTGAAAAAGGTATTACACAAAAAAAGGGAGCAATTCTCTATTTTAGCGTGCTTTGCGCTCACATTTTATCTTTTAGGTGATGCGTGCAATAAGGAACCGGAAGATGGAAAGATTCTAGACGCGACTCCGACCTTGGACACTGAAACGAAAAGTCTTCAAGATAATGAGGTTGATTCAACTAGCACCGTGGAGGAACCGTCTGCCTTGCCTCCTACCTCCGAGGCAGTCCAAGCGACATCTGACTCGCCTGCTCGAAGCACAAGAAGCCGTTCAGCCAGCGCAAACCGAAAGTCGCCTAGTCGCAGCCGTAGTCGTAGTGTAATTGACAGCTCACGACGTTCCCGTAGTCAGTCCGGATCCCGGCGATCTCGTAGCGGCTCTGGTCAGCGTTCTCGAAGTGGTTCGCATCGCTCGCGCAGTGGTTCAGGATCTAGACGCTCGCGTAGTGGATCTGCTCACAGTGGTTCACGTTCGCGCAGTGGATCGAGACGGTCACGGAGTGGATCTGGCGGACGCTCGCGCTCACGTAGTGGCTCAAGACGATCCCGTAGCGGTTCCAGACGCTCGCGCAGTGGTACCGGTTCTAGGCGCTCACGTAGCGGATCGGGAGGACGTTCCCGTAGTGGCTCGAGACGCTCCCGCAGTGGATCCGGATCTAGACGCTCCCGCAGTGGATCCGGATCTAGACGCTCTCGCAGTGGATCCGGATCTAGGCGTTCCCGTAGTGGATCCAGACGTTCACGTAGTCGATCTGGATCCAGACGCTCACGCAGCGGATCTGGTTCCAGGCGGTCACGAAGTGGATCTGGAGGACGCTCACGCAGTGGCTCAAGACGCTCGCGCAGTGGATCAAGGAGATCACGTAGTGGATCAAGACGATCACGTAGTGGATCAAGACGATCACGTAGTGGATCGAGGCGCTCACGCACTGGATCAAGGGCCTCACGCGCTGGCTCTAAGGCCTCCCGCGCTGGCTCCAGGGCCACGCGCAGTCGATCCAACAGTGCTGCCTCCACACAAAGTCTGAGTAAAAACAGAAAGGATTCCGACGACGAGAAACACAACGACGCCTCCCGCGACAAGCGTTCGCGTTCCAAGAGTATTGCCGAGAATAACACTTCACAAGATGCACTGGATCGCAAACGAATAATAGATAGTGACTCTGAAGGTACATTTTGCGGCAATCGGCATGTGCTGGACTTTCTTATATCGATTAAATCTGTATTAATTAATGTTTATTATTTAGATGACGCACCAAAAATACAAAGAAAACGACCCAAAATCACAGATACAGATAATGAGGATGAGGACGATGGGGAAAAGCCAAACGATGAGGATGCGAAAAGTGCCCAGGATAAATTGGTGGAAAGTTCAGATGATGAAAACACACCCATTTCAAATGAACCAGAGTAACTATATAGAATAAAAACTGTGTGTGCCTGAATATTTGTATTAACATATTGAGTTATTTAGGAACAGCAACTTTGTTTCCGATTTTGATGCAATGCTGATGCGTAAAAAGGAAGAGAAACGCGTGCGAAGACGCAAGAGAGATATCGATCTGATAAATGATAATGACGATCTTATCGATCAATTGATTATAAATATGAAAAATGCATCGGACGACGATCGACAGCTGAATTTGGCCGGCAGGCCAGCAACAAAGAAAATTTCAATGCTCAAACAAGTGATGTCACAGCTGATAAAGAAGGATCTTCAGCTGGCATTCTTGGAGCACAATATACTCAACGTACTTACAGATTGGTTAGCACCATTGCCAAATAAAAGCCTCCCGTGTCTGCAAATACGAGAGAGCATTTTGCGATTGTTATCCGATGTAAATATATTAACCCATTTCAATGGCATAATGACAAATGTAAATAACAAACTCTTCCTCCCGGTCCCCCTTTTAGTTTCCAACCATTGATAAATCATATTTGAAGCAATCGGGCATTGGCAAAGCTGTCATGTATTTGTACAAGCATCCACAAGAGACAAAGACAAATCGCGATCGTGCGGGTCGCTTGATATCGGAATGGGCTCGTCCCATATTTAATTTAAGCTGTGATTTCTCTGCAATGAGCAAGGAGGAACGGCAGGAGCGTGATTTAGCGCAAATGTCTCGCAATCGCCAGAAGAGCCCAGATCCCGAGCCCGCTGCATCCAGTAATCCACAAACGCTAAATCACACTTTCTCAAGTGATGATAAACCACTACGTCCCGGTGATCCTGGCTGGGTGGCCCGTGCTCGTGTACCAATGCCTTCCAACAAAGATTACGTTATTCGCCCAAAATCAACAGTTGAAGGCGAAGTGACAACGGTATGTCGCCGCTATTATGAAAAGCACCCAAATAATTGTGTTTCTTAATAATATTCTTCTGTTTTTTTTTTTCTTGTAGGCCTCCAAGCGTAAGCCCAACCGTTATGAAAAACATATGAAACGATTTTTAGACTCGAAACGCTCGAAAGAAAGTCGTCGCGCCGTCGAAATATCTATCGAGGGTCGCAAAATGGCGCTTTAAGCATAAGGAAACCCACTAGTTATACACATTTTATATAATTCATCCCCAACAAAAGAAACAGCTGAACAAAATAAATTATATATATATATATATATGTATATATATCAAGCATGGCCTTTCTATGGATATCGTATGTATGAAATCATCTATATAAGAGTCAACTTTTCAACATAAATATATATATTCAACTTTACAGACCTATATATTGACTTGACAATTGCCGGTGGGCCTAAGTTACCAAAACCAAAAGAGTTAGCTCCTACGACAAATAGGAAGTACTTAAGGTCGCCCAAGTCCTGTGATACGCTTTTTCAATGTCACAAGCAAATGCAATCGACTGACAACATACAGCTGCGCTCATAATGATAGTAAAGCTATTGGAAAATATGACAATAGTCAAAAATATATATATGTATGAATTCTTTCTCGAATGTTTAAAGTGTATTTTCTTCATGAAGTGTCCCTTAACAAGCAATTTGCATTTAAGTCGCAACAAGCTTAGTGACAAAATAATTATAACACCCAGTCTTCTGCAAGTATCAAAATGGTCTACAATATGACGCTCGCAAATCACTCTTTGTAAAAGTACCTTTCTAAAGATATGGAATTTCAAGAACGCTCAACTACTCCCCAAAGTTGTTAGATATTAGTTCATCTGGCATTTGGCGACTTCCCGTTGTTTCTTCTCGGCATCTTGGTTTTCAATTGGATCGAGATGTGACGACGGAGCGTACATTAACGACATTGAATTTCATTAGCCAGGCCAGGAGTCATGTTTAGGTAGTTTTGGACCACGTTTCTGAATTTTTATGGACCATGAGCATGTGAAAATTAATTTTCATAGGATTGCCTTGGTGGGGGACAAGTAAATGGATTTATTTTGCATATCTTATCACAGGTTTTGTGCCATTGCGCAACATTTATATACCATATTATAGTTATTATTATACAATACTATAGCTTTGGTTTTCTGTTTTTAATGACTTTTGTAAGGAGAGCAAATCGCTGAACTGTTGACGTGCTGTGAGTGACTCGTCAAATACGCAAACAGCAGAATGCCTTGTTTGAGTTGATCAGTTGCACTTTTCAGCAGAGTCTAAATTGAGGAGAACTTTACTTTCTACAATTGCCAACCCCCATTTGATTATAACCAGTGCCCAAAACAGAAACAGAGAAAATGATTTGAATGCAGTTCGTCGATTGTTCAACAAGTGTATTTCTAATGCAAAAAGGTGAGCCCCATCAACTGTAGTCCAAATCTCTATATAAATACACATACATGTGTATGTAAATAAATATAAGCAAATATGCGTTGGTGCGTGGAAAATGTGTTTGTTTATCTTCAAATAGTTCCATTCGACAATTCAAACACTCACATTTATCTCTGACTGTACTCAAGAATTTGTTGTGCGTGGCGTGCAGCACAATAAATAGATACTACTACTACTTGGTTGGTAAACATTGTAAAGAAGAATAAATGTTTAAAGTCAAATTAAGGGCATTTTGACGCGACCTATTGAAAACATACCCGCTGGCAAATTTGCTAAAAAATATAATAATTGAATATGTGCATAGAATTTCAGTGTCAACGATTTTAAAGGCCTCCTCACTTAACCGGTTTGAGAAACAACCATTCAAAAAGCTTAAATAGTTGCTGATTTATTATATGTATTGCACACATTGTATGTGTATGTATAAATATATATGTATATTTGTATATGTATATAGAATACACGAGTGTTTTGCAGTCTTCTCCACTTTTCCAGCGGGCATATTGTTTTTAGCAGGCATAACAACTAGTTGAATTGTGCTGCTGGTGTTCGTTTTGTCGGCTGCCATTATTATCTGGTGCTGGAATCAGCGACACCCAACCAACCACACGCATCACAAATTGTGTACACATGTAGGTCGCGTTCACCTTTTGTTGTTATCGCTTATATTAAGTACTGGTGGTAGTATTAAACCGGTTGCGCTAAGCAATTCAGTGCTCAAACGCATCAAGTTCTCCGCTCAATGTGGTCGTCTGTATTCTCTAGCAGTCAAATCAAATCAACTCGAAGTAGCGAAAGAAATCAATAATAATAATAATGGCCGATTTAAAGAAAAGTGATAAAATAGGCATCGTTGGCAGGTGAGATTTATGATGTGGTATATGCATATGTATGCTGAATAATGCACATATTTGCAGTGGGCTCATCGGACGCTCGTGGTCCATGCTGTTCGCCTCGGTTGGCTATCAGGTGACGCTCTATGACATCCTGCCCGAGCAGGTGCAGGGCGCACTGACTGCGACGCAAAAGGAATTGCTGAATCTGGAGACGAAGGGTCTGCTGCGTGGCAAATTGACTGCAAAGGATCAATTTAGTTGTATTTCGGGCACCAACGACATCAAGGAGCTGGCCAAAGGCGCTTTCTTTATACAGGAGTGTATACCCGAGAAGTTGGAGTGGAAACAAGAGCTGTTCAAGAAGCTCGACGATGTGGTTGATAGCAACACAATATTGTCCAGTTCCACAAGCACATTTCTACCGTCGCTGTTCACTGCCAACTTGAAGCACAAACACAACGTGAGTTGGGTCGTTAAGAATGATATATGGAAAATCCACAGCTGTACATGTTATCTACGCATGTCCGAGTGCTAATCTTGTGCTGAGCACCTTGATTGATTTATATTCTCTGGCAATTTTTCTAGACTGTTGTCTCGCATCCCGTCAATCCGCCCTACTATGTGCCGCTGGTGGAGATTGTGCCAGCGCCATGGACCAAGCCAGAGGTTGTCCAAAGGACTCGCGACCTAATGGATGAAATTGGCCAGAAGCCCGTCACGCTGTCGCGTGAGATTGAAGGCTTTGCCCTAAATCGCATTCAATATGCCATCTTGAATGAGACGTGGCGTCTGGTTGAATCCGGCATACTCAATGTCCGGGATATTGACAGCGTCATGAGCGATGGTCTGGGCATGCGTTATGCCTTCCTGGGCCCACTGGAGACGGCGCATCTGAACGCCGAAGGAATGGCCAACTATTTTGAGCGCTACTCGAAAACGATCCATGCCGTCAGCGTGACAATGGGCGACACTCCCAAAATGGAGGGACCCACTGCTGTCGAGATTGCCAAGCAGCTGAACGATATGGTGCCACTGGACAAACTAGTCGAACGTCGGACTTATCGCGACAACTGTCTGACTCATCTCAGCATTTTGAAGAACAAGCTCAATGACAAGTAAATCAAATCAAACAAGTCACATGAAATTACATGAAATTAAATGCTAATTTATTCAGAACTAACAATTACTAATTGTGATTTACAAGAAGAAAAGAAAATACAAGCATTTCATTTGATCTTATTTAACTTAATTTGGCTTATACGATTATAGGTCGGAAATTGATTTAATTTAAATACATTCAATACAAAATTAAAATTTAGTTAAGGAAAATCAATGAGGAGAAACCAAAATGAATTTTATAAAATAACTCCAGGCAAGGGTGTCCCGGCATGACGGATTCTGATATTTAGACTTCTATTTTACTTCCAGTCAAAAGTTCAATTTATAGAACTGGAAACGATCACATATTGGGGCTGGCTTTAGAGTTTATTGTGCAGCGTTCTTCGAGTAAGCGCTGGAATAGTTGCTTACTGGTCTTAAGGATCTGCGCGTCATCGTGCGTACTTGTGGCATGGGTGTGCTGGTGTAAAATATTTTGCCACCTGTTGCATTGGCTCTAGCCGCTATGGGCGTCTCCTGGCCATTATTGCAGCGTGGCGTTGTTGTATTCAAAGAGTTGAGCTCTTCGGGGCATAACGATGTCTTTATCATTGGCACAACGCGCTTAACGGGTATATTTGCTTTAGTGGGTGCAACACATTTTACGTTGGATCCGCTCATCGCGCAGCTTTTGTTGCGGCCACTAAGAAGGGCGCGGCTCTGTGCAGGAGCAGCGGCTGCAGCTGTCGCATTCATTTTACCAGCTATCGAACCAACGGAGAAGGAATAGCGGCGTTGCCTGACGGATGTCATTACATTCAATTTGTCACCGACGTTTGATAGCTCCTTAAGTGGCGCTGTTTGAATATTTGTGTTTGTGGTGTTGTCGACAGATGATTGCTTCGACTGTATTTTTGGTCGATCCTGCGTAGTCTTGTCATGAATTGATAGCGAAGAAGAACGTCGGCGCAATAGGTTATCCTGATTAGCTGTAGGTACTACTTTAGCTGATTTTGGATACACTATGCCACTAGGCAATTGGTTTGCCGCCGCTGAATTTACAACCAATATTACGGTTGCCCCGCCACCGCCAGATTCCGTCTCGTTATGGTCCGAAGCGTAATGCTGCACCCTTGTCAAATTGTGCCGCTCCAGAATTTCGTTTATTTGACTAGTCAAATTTTCGTCAACTACTTCCTTCACATAGGAATCTGTTTTTTTTTGCTTTACAACTGGCGATGCTTTTGGACATCCAGTGTCACTAATCGGACTTGCGGGTTTATCATGCGACTCGGCAATATATGTGGCCGATGAACAAGTCATTACATCTGGAATGTCCTGCACATTTCGGCTCGATCCCTGCACACAATCTTCCAAATCGTCATTCTTTTTCTACGAAGAAAGTGGGGTTAGTAGTTCGCATTTAATTGATATTTGTATGCAGCAAGGACCTACCTGTCTCTCAAGATCCAAGTCGAATGTGCCTTGCCGTTTGTAGATGCTCGGTGACTCCTTAGTTTTCTGGCTGCCAAATCCTGCTGCTGATGGTAATGCACTGCCGTAAATAGCAGCACTGAGCGATTCAAAGAGCACATTGCACTGCTCCCTTTTGGATATGTCAACATGCTCACAAATCAAAGATTTCATGTCCTGCAAGAGTTTTCCAACATCGGCCATTGCATCTGTTGGCGCCGGTGTTGGACTAGGTACATTTATTGGTGTTGGTGTTGCTGTTGTGGTTCTGATTAGCTCCTGTTCTGTGTTCGGAGTTGCATGTGATTCGGTTTTGGAAGGAGATTCCAATATAGCGATACGCAGCATCTTTAAGCGTGTTTCGAACTCCATGTTGGAGCATGTACCGTCACTTAGAGCGGTAACAGCGGTATTAGCTAGAGGAATTGGACTGGTCTCATCTTCTATGAGCTTGATTGGCGATTCTGCCGCAATCATTTGCAGATTTTCGGCCAGAATCGAATTCTCAAAAAAGGAGAAAACCCGTGTCGATGGATTGTGCGATGGCGTATTCACACTTGATAGCCTTGTCGCATTCAGCTTGGCCAGCTGTTGAAGGCTTCGCTGACGCGATTCATTGCTGCCGACTGTGGAGGTTTTGAATCCATTGTCATTTTTTTGTTCAAGCTCCAAGGCAACGGTTGGCGTTTCATGGCTTAAGTCTTGATCAGCACATTGAGAATCATTGTTAGCTCTGGTTCCACAATTATGTACTGTATTTGTAATATGTAAGCCCTGTTAAATAAATGTTATGTACATATGTGTAAAACCGCTGTTTCTTCAAAGTGAACACATTGCAGTGTTGTATGTATGTGTGTAAGAACTAACCTTGATGCAGGCTTCTTTTTCCATCGAATCGAAAGGATCATAAGGCCCCTTGAATTGTTTCGATTCGATGAGAACAGGGTCCGAGTGTGTATTATCAATATTTGCTTTACCATTAACAGGCTCATCCCAACCTGTTAAGTCAATTAGATTCGGAGTATCACACATTTTATGAGAGGAAAAAAAGTACAATAAAACTAGCACAAGCTTTAAAACACAGCAGAACTTCCCGCTTTTACTTTGTTCTTGTGATGATATTTTTACACTGTCGCACGTACGTGAAATCGATTCGTAATACTTATCGAACGTTCAAAATAGTTTAACTAGTTGCTCAAATTCTCGAAATATATTAATAAATTTTCAGTATGAAAGGAACTTTTATGCTGGAAAAATACAAAATCAAGTTATATACAATTTCTGTTATAAATGAAATTAAATTATTTTTAAGTAATAAACAAAATCCGCAATAGTTCATATGAACGGTCTTTAGCAACTGTCGACTGCTAGTAATCGATAGCATCATCAGAAAACAGGCGAGATATAAAAATATATATATTTATATTCAATGGGTAGAAAACACTCAACATTTTAAATATAAATTTCTTTGTGGTTGAGATGGCAATGATACATAAATAAATATTTTTCAAGCCGCTTATTGGTCTGCCGGGACGCGGCTAAACTGGCAGCACTGGTCCTTATCCATCGACACATGATAAAGAGAATCTGTTCTATTCCACCTTGTCCGATATACGATAAGTGGCCATAAGCATGGTTGGGTATGATGAACATAAACACAATGACTAATTAATTGTCTAATAAGAACCCGTACGTCGTCCAATAAGAATCCATACGTGCAGGTCGGATTTCAAAGTACAGGTAGATATTAAATATTAATTCACTGGTTATTAACAGCTAATTAAAACCAATACGTTATATTTTAAGGGGTGTCGGTGGTAATGCTAGTCGAATCGATATAAGCCAAGAATTTTGTTTGAAATACATAGTTTTTGAGGAAGCTCAATTACAATAAATCATATAACAGGATGAAGCTGCCAGCCATTTCCTGCATCTGGTCAATCTTAATTGTTTGCGGAATATTTGAAGCGCAGGCGCAATTAAATTTGGACAATCTCGATCTGCAAAATCAATTTACCGATGATTTGTTAAAATCCAATATTAGCTACAACCAAGTGAAAGAAGTATTCCGCAGGAAATGCATAGAAGTATCCGGCGAAGAGCTTGGTGACCAGGCCTACAATAATATTGAGTCCGGCTTCTTTAAACTCAGCGAATGCATCAACAATATTGTCAATTACACGACAATGAAACAAGAAATTCAGACCGCACGTCCTCTTGGTGAGTTGGATGTGGTGTTCAATAAGTATTGCAAGCAGCGCTCGAATGCCACCAATTGCTTTGAAACATTCTCGAATAAATTGTTGCCATGCCTGGACAAGGAAGAGCAGGAGAGCCATGATGTTATGACACGTATTGTGCAGAGTTTGCTGAACTTTGTGTGCCACAAGGATGGGGACCAAATCGCTCTATTTATCGCCGAGCAGGGATTCGAGTGCCTTGAGTCACAAAAGGACAATATCCAGCAGTGCCTAAACAGCACCTTTTCTACGTATTTCAATGATGCAGATATGCACGACAGCAATCAGATCAAAACAATACCCAAACTAGTCGTGGGCCAGAAGCAGTGCAGTGATATTAAAACGTTGGAAAACTGTGTTGTTCGTCATTTGGAGCACTGCTCGGAAATAACACCGGCAAATCTCATAGAGTCAATGTTCAACTTTATCAGAAACGAGACTCTGTGCCGCAACTTTCAGCAAATGGCCTTAACTGCCGGTGCCAAGACGCTGGCTAATACTCATGCTACACTAAACATTCCAATCTATACTCTCTTCGGATTTATCCTATTTAGTATGTATGAATTGAAGTGATTTTCGTCAACTGCATTCTCAGTTAATCTTAAAAACGGTGTATGCTCCATAATGATACAAAATTAACTTTGCCGTGTTCATCGTTCTAATCTCTTACTCAATTCGCTACTCATTAAAAAAAAAAAAACAAAAAAAAAAGAGAAAGATAGAGCGAAAGCGAAACAGTAAATTGCAAGACACGGCCCTTTTGCAATCTGGTGCAAATATTTGGAAATCTCAAATCTCGAATTATTACTCTATAAATATCTTCTTATGTACGTGAATAGTTTTGTTTGCGTAGTTTCTTTATTTTTTGTTTTTGGTTTTCTTTTTGAACAATAAGAGAAAAGTATTAGCTCATTTTCTTATAACCTTTATTAGTTATAGGCATGGTATACACACTGTTATTTAATCTTTTATTGTAATCTCCTTTCCGAAGTCAATTTATACAACTCCCAACAACAACAATAACAACATAAAACACGGAAATGTCATACACCTATACGAAATAAAATGATGGGATACAGGTTAAAAGTTTATTAATTTTGTAAATGGAAACAAAAATGTATTAAAAAAAAAACGTGAATATATAAACCAAGAAATATTAAAATCAGCCGTTTTATATTTGAATTTGTTTTGCTTTGCGTTCGTGTCTAGCGGTAAAGTTAATGCGTAAGTAATGCCAAAACTGAAATCTCATCTCAGTTGACTTAAGCCACTTAATAATGCCCAGACGCACAGAGGATTGTGAAATGCATTGCAATTTATGAACGAATCACAACTCGCAAATCTACGCAATTCCGCCAACCCCTTCACGAGAAGCTGTGTACACAATTGAATTTATGCAACAAACAATTTAAATGCAGCTCAGCGATTTCCTTAATTGTCTCAGACATTATTATCTGTCGGTATTTTATTTGAAGCAAGAATTAATTCTTTTTCTGGGACAGAGGCGAATTTAGTTGTAACACGTCCAGTGTTTCGCAGTGGGCAACCTCGGCTAGCTCAGTATTCCCAGAGGTGGGTAACTTAAACCATGCCCGTGAACGGTACAGACTCAAAAAAAAACTCGACCTACACAACACTACATAAAGACCTACATGCACACACAAAACAAACGAAACAGCTGACGGGCCTGATGTTTATGGCCACGACTTACCCGCCCTTTCTGCAATGGGCCTACACGGATGGATTCGCCCATCGCTCTTAAATTGTAGTTGACGACTAATTTATTCCATGATCCCGGTGATTCTCCCCTGTATTTAACTTACTCACAGATCATCGTTATTTCCTTACAATTTATTAACATACATTATATGGTATAATGTAGTAATTACCAAATACGCCGCTAGGTAGCGTTGTATGCTGCAACGGCTATTCAACTTTGAATTTAAATCGGGAATCTTGCCAAATCCGATGAAACCAAAATAAAAAAATTGAACAAATCCCTTTCCTACCCTATTAGAGCTCCAATATAAGTATTCGATGTATGGGGGGCTCGTGCAAAAATGGATTCCGCAATTTGGCAAATATCCGGACGCCGGATTTTGTTGAAGAACACGGTTAACTTAGAAATTTAAATTAATAATAGATACGTGAATAAATAAATACATTAACATAAATAACGAATAGCTTAACATAACATTCAACAAATTTGCTTAACATAACATTCAACATTTACATAAATATACTGGAGGAGGGGTGGGTGTGCTGGAGCACTGCGCCCTGGGCGCTGAATTTGGGTTTGGCACTGATCACATGCGCGCAGTCGACTTACACTCGACAGGGCGTGGATCTGATTTTTTTTTACATGTGTTTCTCTTTGCCCCCCCCCCCCCCCCTTTTTTTTTTTTAGTGGTAACTCTTCATAAATGTTTATTTATATATAAATGAAAATGAATTGATTCAAGATACAAAAGTTGTACATATTTAATGGTTATTAGGGAATGTGTTTTTAATATTAAAATAAATTCGCTTGTCGACAGCTGCTGTCTTTGGATACATCTAGCAGTGGTTAAGTTGGCCAATTGGCCAATTAAGGCAACTAATCAGAGGAGTCCGCCAGATTCTCGTCGGATTCATCCAGCTCCTCGTCCAGGGATTGGATATCCGATGGCAGCTCGCAGCCAATGTAGGCATTGTTGTTGGCACAGTAGACGATTAGGTGGCGCCAGCAGTCGTCGAGGGCCAGAAGCTGAGGATTGCCAAAGATGACCATCAGGCAGCGAGCACGGGAGACAGCCACATTCATGCGATTGCTGCTGTGCACAAAACCCAAACTGAGCCTTGCGTCCGACTGGAGATTGGCCTGCGAGGAGCGCACCGTGGATATCAACACGATGTCACGTTCCTGACCCTGAAACTCCTCGACGGAACCAATCTTGGCCATGTCCATATTGGCACCGATGAACAAAGTGCGCAGCACCTTCACCTGCTTCGAATACGGCGACATTATGCCAATATTTTGGGGACGCACATTTTGGTCATACAATTTGCAGCACATTTTGAAGACCTCAACAGCCTCGGCGACATTATAGCATGTCCTGCCGATTCTCACCCAAGATGCCGTGGAAGAAGGCGCCATGGGTGCGTGGCGTATTCTCCGTATTGAAAAGCGGCGACTGCAGCTTGACGAGTAGCTGTGCCTCGTGTGAATCCTCCTTCGAGATCTGAGCGATGAGCTCGTTGTCATAGAATAGTCTGCTGTACACGGACATAATCGAGGGAATCGCACGATAATTGTAGAGCAGCTTGGTCAGCACATCCGGATTGTAGGCGGAGCTGTCGGGGAATCGCTGCAGATCTTGACGATATGGTGCCGTCTGCAGTAGTCGCTCCAGGAACGATAAGGGCAAGCCAAATTCAACAGCATGACGACTGCTAACAATGGCCTGTAACTGCAGCGGATCTCCCACAAGGATGACCTGACTGCGCTTCTGGGCAACCAGCGCAATGGGCACCATCGTCTCCGGCTCCGTGCACTGACCCGCCTCGTCGATCGGCAGGTGTGTAAAGTGGCCCGAAGGGAAATCCATTTGTATAAAGTTCCCCAACGTGGAGCACGTGCTGATCGTCAACCGATGCTTGCCCAGAAAGTTTGCCGGGCAGCGCAATTTGAGTCCCGAATCCGTGACAATTATGCTATCATCGCTGGCGTCCAGGATGCCAATTTCGATGGTGGCGCAGTAGGTCATCAGTTCCGGCGGCACCAGATCCTTCTTCACCTGGTTATGTGAGACGAGCCGTATAAATTCGCCCGGCTGCAGCACATTGCTGTCAATGATTCGCTTGGTGATCAAATCCGCCGAGCTGTTCGACGGAGTGCCAACGAGCACCCGAGCACCAGATAAATTATACACCAGTTGCAACACGGTCTCCACCAGTGTGACAGATTTGCCAGTGCCCGGCGGACCAAAGATGACATACGGAATTCGATCGGATTCACCACGGAGTATCTTGTATGGAGTCCAGCTGCGGATTGAACCAGGGCAACTGGTCATCATAGAGATGCATTACATCATCCCTGAATTGGACGTCCAATTGGGGATTGTCGCGTTTGGTCACCTTGCTGGGAAATAGGAAATGCTGACCCAAATAGTTGGGTATGTGATTAACAGCATAATGCTGCTTGCGAAACCCATATCTGGAGAAATGGAATTCCAGGCGATAATCCTCGCTATTATATTGCTGCTGAAAGCTGGCGTTGAACTTGAGCAGGACGCGATCGAAGAGCACCTTATGTATGATGCCCTGATAGACGCTGTTTTCAAGCCAGGGATTGATGGCATTCACAGAGTCGCCCAGCACCAAGGAGGGACGACGTTCCGCCAGATTCTCCACGTGCACCGATAGATATTTCCTATCGCGCTGAAAATGAGCACGTTCCCGATCAAAATTACGAAAGCTGATCATATATTCGATCTCCTCCAGAAACAGCAACGTATCGAAACGTTTCGCATAGTTCTCGTAGCTGAGCAGCTCCTCCAGGTATGGATACTGATTGACCAACTGTTGGCGCATGTCTTGCATTCGATCCGTCTTAAGGACAATCTGGAGCAGGCGTTCGGGCACCTTGTAGCCAGCGAAATGGGTTTTGATGAAGCGACGCTTCACAGATATCGATTCACTCCGTTGAGCCACCGTCTTGCCACTGACCATCAGCTGTTGGGAGGCAATCAGACGTCGCTTTGCCTCCCGGGCATCCTCATCCATTTCGCACACGATGATCGTTATGAAGCGACTCACTTTAAAGTTTCGCTACCCATCTCAATGTGACGCTCGCTAACCGGCTCCAGCAGCGTGATCTGTGCAGCTCTCTTATTTAGTATTTCAATGCGCTTCAGCTCAAAGGTGCGTCATCCCGTGTTCTTTAGCTTGAAGCTGATGTTATGCTTCTTCCACTCGCCAACAAATACAAAACGATCCTCGCCTTCTATAGAAATAGCCCCGCTTTTTCCAGTCGAGGACGTCGTCAACATTTGTTCTTCACTTGGCCAAAGTTCTTCTCCAGCAATATCAATTTGATGGCGCGACGCGTGAATGTCGAATGTTTACACTCGATAAGATCGACTCTGACAGTATCGCCCAGATGCAGGCTAATGCCCGTGGGCACATCCTCCTTGAGCACATACGCATTGTTGTCCAGCACAGCAATCTCCTCAAAGACCCGCTCAATGATGCACTTTTGATTGGTTTCGATGCGCGTCGGCGACACTTTCTTCACTAACAGAATTTCGCCCTGTTTGTCCACATAGACATCGTCCAGCTGGACAATGCACTCGAGGCTGATTTCATCGCCCTTCTTGGGTATGAAATTGATCTTAATCTTGTCCAGCTCAACGATCTATTCACAATAACCCATGTCCACTTCGATGGAGGCAGACAGACGCTGCGTGATGACGCCGAGAATGGTTCGCAACTCCCAACAGTGTTCGAGTATTTTATGAATCTTGACCACTTTGAAGATGCCCTCGTCCTGTTGAAAAACTAAATACTCGACAACACAGCCAATGTTTAGATCACGAAATAGTTCTCCAGCGCTTTGCCGGCTAAAGGACATGGAGTTATTGATTAAGCCTGCATTGCCAGTTAATTCGGTGATGACGCCTTTGCGTGCGCAGCATGAAGAAGATGTGGCAGCTGTCTCCTGATCAGAATTGTGGGTGGTAGTAGCTAGATTTAAGTTCGGATCGCTATTCTCAGCATTTTCTTTTGCCTCCTGGTCGAGAAAGTTGTTCTCCATGTCGAGCATATCGAGTTTATGCTCCCGCTCCTTCTCCCCGTTGGAGAAGATGCTCCTCCAGATTTTATACATGCTAAGTTGTTAGGTTGTCTTTCTATTGCTGCTATTGCTGAGGCTTCTTCTCCAGTCTCTCGTACATCCAATTCGTCTCACTGATGTAGTTCAACTCGTTGCGCAGAGTCTGCAGCCGATTCAAATGGGTGTCGTTCGCCTCCGCTTTGACGCCCGTTTCGCTGGTAATAAGCGAAATCACTTTGCTTGTTGTTTGCGTATCGAGTTTCTTAATCTCAGCAGCGTTGTTGCTTTCTGGAATACTTGGTGTGTTCCCAACAGTAGCTTCGAGGTCGTTGTTGCGTCAACTTCAGAGCATATGACATACATAAATTATACAGTTGCGGCGTGACCTGCCGTCGGCCACCTAAACATAAACCACAAAATTAGAGCAGCACAACAATTATTCACACAGGCACACTTACGCCGAATTTGGCTTCACAAGGTCTATCGAATATGGAGGGTTAAGGCACTCCTAAGGTACTTCAACATTTGATCGTACGGCACAAAAATTTAAGCGCTATGGACCACGACCTGCCCTCAACGCGTCACCTTGCGGAGAATGTTCTTACATGCAACGCTGATCTCGCTGACCCTGCCAACTTGCTCCCGCTTTTCAGCAATGTGGCCCTTTAAATTTCACTTTTGGTTGTGGCATACGATAATTGAACATCGATATGTCTGCAAATGCAACATAGTATTCCAATAATTGGCTGATTTGCACGACTTGGCGGCTTGCACATCTCTAATTGGCTGCTTGCTCATCTCTAATGCGCAGATGGCTCGCCTTTGACGCATATACATAGTTAAGCCCCAAGCTTGGCTCAAACAACATCCAACGTCGAAGTGACTAAGATGATAATTAAATGAAAAAGGTCGCCTGTATGCCAACTCCAAAAGAGATTTAGCTTAGATTAAACATGGAGTACGGCGAAACCATGGAGAACATTGAGGCTGCAGCATTGCCACATGAGATAACAACGTTCAATATCACAATGACTGCAATTTCGGCATTCATGCGGTGCATTGCAGTCATAATGAACTGGTGCCTGGCCTATGATTATTGGTTAACAGAGTCTTATGCCTATTGCTCTTGGACGATCCTATCGATATTATTGCCAATGATTCTGACATCGTTGATATATTCAAATGTGTAAGATATTGTCATTTTGCCCATATGCATATCTCGGTATTCTCTTTAATTATTGTTCATTTGTAGACTTATTGTCAGCAGTCTGGGCAAAAAACCTCTCATCTATACGGACCTATTTTGGAAACTGGTACTCTCCTATTTGTTTCGAGATGCACATACCCTGAACTGGGCATTCAAGTACAACGATGCTAAAAAGCGCGTCGACAAGGTTGCCGAGATTGAGTAAGCACATAAATTAAAAAAAATACAATATAATAATGAGAAAGAAAAGTGTGAACACTTTGAGAAGTTCGAATTTTCCATAAAAATGAAGAACCCTCATGCAATAATCGCCTTTGAGTTTATTGTATTCAAAAAAAAAAAAAAAAGATGACATCCTAAAATTCGAATATTTCTAGAATTTAAAACACATTTTCTTCTAAATCGAAGTGTTTTTTATGTTATGTTATTTTCCCATTTTCGATTTTCATTTCCACAAACTTTAAGATGTTATCGCAGACACTTGAAGGAAGAGTGTAACGTTGGCTTTATACGACTTTTCGACCTATTTTTAGAAACTGCTCCACAGAAAATATTGCAGCTGGCAATAGTATTGCGATATGTGAAAAGCTTAACGTGTAATAAGTATAATGCACTATGTATTTAAATGTGAATATAATTCGGACATTTCTAATGTGAACTCAATTTCTATTTTCAGATTTACGTGCCCTGACTTTTCTGATATACTTCATAAGCATAGCGTATTGCTTAGTGGCCTATAATCGCTCAAATCGCTTGGTCCAGCTAGATAAATACGATATAGGAACAAAGGGACTTGTCGTGCAATTTTGGTTCCTTCTATGCCTGTCATGTGAGTCTAATATTCTGATTGATTCGAGCAAGGCAACTAAATCAATTACATTTTTTTAGCTTCCCGCACGACTTGCATTGCGTACATGGCCAGCATTTATCCGACAGAGACTTGTGCAGCTTGTTGTTTGCATGTGTTAGTTTGTGCGAATGTTGTTTTTGTACTGGACACACCAAAGTTTGGCATTTGTGCATTTTTAAACTACATATTGTGCCTTGGGTTCGGCGTGGTTTATGTATTCATATTCACACCCGTTTCCGATGCACCCACAAAGTACAAGTATTCCATTTACTTATCGTTTTGTTTTTTGCAAAATCTTGTCGTTTGTATAATTTGGATACCATTGCAGATATCCGTATTGATCAATGTCTTATATATGACAGGTATTCTGCTGATGATCTACTATTACTTGAAATGCCATCCAGGAATTACATCTGCTATATTTTAAAGATGAATAAAAATAGAGTTGATTATTTGTTTTACATGTGAATGGATGAGAAATGCACATTGTGTTTTTTTTTTTATCGAAAAGATTTCCCAGCCTGCCCCACAAGTCGTATATCAATCAATTAGTCAAGAGTCAAATAGGGCATGCCTAGTACAATCGTGGCTTTTGGGCGATTAAAGTTGGCTTGGTTTTGCTGGTTTTTCCTTTCGGCGAGCTGGTCACACTAAAAGAAAGAAATGGCTTAGACTAGGTGGCAGTGACTTACCAACCAGCAGCAACAGCCACAGCAACAGCAACAAATTAACTTTCACTTCAACAAACTAAAAGTTCGAGAGACCAACAAAAAACAGAAAGCAATTGCCAATCGATCGATCGGAGTGATGTAAACCAATATTACATATGGACAATATTAAACGAATATAAATTGAATATGGCATCAAAATATGAGCGCATTATCAGTGATTGCAGATCCAAGAATCTACTGTGGGAAGACGCTGACTTCCCAGCCATACAATCGTCTGTATTTTATTATCAAACGCCCCCATTCACATTCCAATGGAAGCGAATAGCCGAGTTAAACAATGCGCAGGCATCGTTTTTAAATGAGAACGCCGAGTTCGATGTGATCCCGGGAAAAATGGGTGATCGTTGGCTAGTATCTTGCTTGGGCGTTCTATACTCATTGCGAAATCTATTTTATCGCGTTGTGCCCGCCGATCAGGGCCTGGACAAATCGTTGGGCATCTATCGCTTTCGATTGTGGTGGTGCGGTGAATGGGTCGAGGTCCTCGTCGACGATCGTCTGCCAACAATCAATGGACGATTGGCGTTCATGCAGCCGCAGTCATCCAATTGCTTTTGGGCGTCGCTCCTGGAGAAGGCAATTGCCAAGTTGCACGGCTCGTATGAGGCTCTCAAATATGGTACACGATCCGATGGTCTAACCGATCTGCTCGGCGGCGTTGTCAAGTGTATGCCCATAATATCAGACAGCATTAGGCCACAAACCCTAAAGGATCACCTGGCCACCACATGCATTGTCACGTGTATAGCGGTCAAGAATGCCGCCGTACAGAAGAAGAATACGACGGAAAGGCTGCCAAATGGTATTCTCGTGAATGCCAATTACAGGTATGTCTCTCAAGCTCACCCTCTCCTCCACTCTCTCCACTCAATGTACTTAGTATTAACACGTTATAACTTTCCTTACTTTCGTAGGCTGTCGTGTTTGGATAAAGTGGAGACCGTTATGGGCGATTCGGTGCAACTGGTTCGCATTAAGGACACATTTTCATCGAAACCCTTCGGAGATAAGACGAATTTCATTGGGGACTGGTCACCCACGTCCAAGACGTGGGAGCGTGTCTCATCGTCCGAACGTGGACGACTATTGGCCCAATTGGAGCTGGGGGAATTTTGGATCTCGTTCTATGATTTTGTGCAATCGTTTTCAATGCTGGAGATCGTTTATCTCGACTCGGATACGGCGAATGGGGAGCAAATGCTGAAGGGACGACCACTGCATTGGAAGATGAAAATGTACCAGGGCCAGTGGAAACGGGGTGTGACGGCCGGCGGTTGCCGTAACCACGAATCCTTTCACATAAACCCCCAGCTAATGGTCACCGTACAGGAGAAACAGGACATCGTCATTGCCCTGAATCAACACACGGCTGTCGAGCCGAAAGTAATCGGCTTCACCATGTACATGTGGAATCGGGAATATAGCCTTAACGAGTGCCTGCAGAAGGACTTCTTCAAGAACCAGGTGAGCTTCCTCAATTCGGACTATGGGAACACCCGGCACGTTAGCTACCATACCCAACTGGAGACGGGCCATTACGTTCTGATGCCGACCACATACGAGCCGGCTGAGGAGGCACAGTTTACAGTTCGCATACTGGGCACATCGGTGTTCCGACTGTCCTGCCTGGAGACACAGACAATGATACTGCTTGATCCCTTCCCATCGCTAAAGAGTGACGACAATGTGCAGAAGATCAAGAGCGTCTGTCAATACGAGCCGGTCTACATGCAACTGGCCGATGAGAACAAGACGATCAATTGCTTTGAGCTGCACGAGCTGCTGGAGGCATGCCTGCCCAATGACTACATCAAGGGATGCGCCAACATCGACATATGCAGACAGGTGATCGCACTCCAAGACAAAACCGGCAACGGTCGCATCACGTTCCAGCAGTTCAAAACTTTTATGGTGAATCTGAAATCGTGGCAAGGTGTCTTCAAAATGTACACTAAAGAGAAAGCGGGCATTCTACGTGCCGAGAGATTACGTGATGCACTGTACGACATCGGCTTCCAGCTGAGCACGGATATCATGAACTGTCTGATCCAGCGATATATACGAAAAGACGGCACTCTCCGCCTGAGCGACTTCGTCTCAGCCGTAATGCATCTAACGACGGCCTTTAACCAATTCCATCTGAAGAACTACAACCAAGTGAATGTCATCGAGGTGCATCTGCACGATTGGATCAAAAGTATATTAAGTTGCTAACAACAACAACAACAAAGAGAAAAACAAAAGATATATTTTTTTTTAATTTATATATGATGTTCGTTATAATTATTTAATATTAATGGGACATGTTTAACATAATAAAAAGAAAACAATAAATAATATATTTATATAAATATATATATATATATATATATATATATATATATATATATATATATATATATATATATATATATATATGTATATATCTATTTATATATATGTAAGTTGTTAAAATCGCATTGTAAAATAAAATTGATAAACAAGTAGAAAATATAACAATTATTATGTGTTCACTTATGCATTTAATAGTTTTAGTGGCAGAATTGTTTGTTTATGTCCTTAAATTCATATGATAGGATAGTTAGTATACAATATTGATTCATTTGCATTTGCAGCTGGCGAAATGTAACCTAAACATTGTTTTTAGTATTTATTGTTTAGTTGTAGGTAGGTATGTACACTCAGAGAAAAGCCCCGCTCCAAATTCAACTACACATTTGGAATCATTTCTGATTCATACTTCTCCAATCTCCAAAATCGAAACGAATTTGTTAGAAAGATCCTTGAATCAATGTGAATTTCGATAGTCCGTTTTGTTCAAGTGCAGGATTCACCATTTGTTGTTTGTGTTTTCTGGTTTTTCTGAGTGTATTCTTAACGTTTGCATGTGTAGTAGTATTTACACTTCTACACTTATTCAGCATGCAGTGCTCCAAATGTTTGCATGTGTGTGTGTGTGTGTCGCTTACACTAGGATGACATACATTTACATATACATATACAAAATACATACATATTCATATAGATGTATGTATATAGATATATATGTATATTTATATATATGCAAATACATTGTATGATTAGTTTATTTTGTGGACGAGAGGCGTTTGATTTGAAGACTTGGCTGGCTGGCTGGCTGACTGGCTGGCTGCTGCTTTCACTTGAACAGAGATTTTCCGGTTTTCTCAATCAACTCAATCAATCCGTGCTCAATTTACAAAAAAACGTGATTGCGCGTAACACTAGGCGAAGCTAATACCGAATGTATCTATGTATCTGTGTATGTGTGTATGTATAAATGTATGTATCGCTAGGATTTAACATTACATCGATGTACCGTTGTGCGAGGAGGCGTCACTAATGCGCCGGGATAGCGTCGTCTTGCGGCTGATGGAGAGCGAGTTGGGGAGTTGGGCTTGTGGATTTGTGCTAATGCTTGCTCCCCCCGCATTCCCATTGTAATTGACCGATGCCATATTCGATATACTATCATTATTTGTTATTGTCGGCGACGATGCAAGTGCTCCTCCGACTCCCCCTCCACCACCAAGACCACCACCACAACCAGCACCTCCTCCTCCTCCTCCTCCTCCTGCTCCCGATCCTAATCCTGACACTGACACTGATCCTGTTCTGCCACGCATTGGGGAGCGCTTGAGGGAGCCGGTGACTTCATGCGGCTCCTGATAGCCCGAGTCCATATCATCATGATAAGAGTCCATCAACGGTGTTGGATCCTCATAATCATAATCCACAAAGCCATTATTATCAAAGGACTAGAAAAGTGCACAAAAAGATCACAAAGCTCACAAAAAGATCGACAATTGTTATAGCACATTATAAATCGGAAGAATCACCTTGACAAAAGATTGCGACTGCTTGGCATAGCCACGGAACACTTGATTGTGCGCCTTGCTGCGATAATCAACCGATTCGTAGTGGCCATCCTGGGAGTTCTCAATGATGAAGTGCCTGGTGCCGTGTGGTGTTAACGTGGCCCAAAGCAAGCGGCTGTCATTCACCAGCTGACTCTGCAACAGATCTCGACTGTTTGCCGTCGCACACGGATACAGTATTCCACCCGATGTGAATGCATTCGACTTTGTTGCCTCTCCCAAAGCATTGATTGCCGTCTGTTTGATGTTCGCATCGTGGTACGAGAAAAAAGTGCTAAGTGTGCGAAGAAGTGTATTCGAAAACTTATCAATAAACAGATTAACATAACAACAAAAACGTCCACCAACAATATAAAACAAATCAGAATGCGGTAATCGAGTGATCTCGCCACGATATACCCTGAATCAAGCTGCTCGATTTATGCTATTCTTCATCGTCAGTTTTCACATTAGAAAGTGCTCTCATTTCAGATACTGAATAATAACACAAAACTAACATATTTATTCACATTCATTATTGATTTGCAAAAACACACACACACACACACACATATATATATATATATATAAAAAATAGATGGAAATAAATATTGTTCAAATTATTCGTTTCTAAAGGTAATTGGTAATTTGTGTGTGT
This sequence comes from Drosophila grimshawi, assembly GCF_018153295.1. Taxonomy (NCBI): domain Eukaryota; kingdom Metazoa; phylum Arthropoda; class Insecta; order Diptera; family Drosophilidae; genus Drosophila; species Drosophila grimshawi. Next base: position 1,823,105 of record NW_025062489.1, on the reverse strand, counting down.
GTTTGAAACCAAGGCAAAAAATGTAACTGAAAGATTGGAAATTTTGGACAGAACTTACTCTCTGCACCGGATGACAATCAGGGCCAGGAAACAGCCCAGCACAAATATGCCGATGCACGATGAGACGAAAAACCAAACGTTCTCCAAACTCTTTGTGTCGCTGCGGACGAGCTCCATCAGCTCATTGCCGCTATCATTGTGCTGACTGTTCTGGCCACACATGAAGGCCGCAAAGCAGGGCTGGGACTCGTTTGACGGCAGCATTATATCGATGCTCTTCGGCTTGGATATCAAGAACGATGGCAGTGGCGGCGGCGGCATCGATAATATGAAATCTGGTGGCGGACCAGCCAACTGGTCACAACTGCCCACACAATTTCCAATTAATATGTTCATTTTGCGTGTCCTAAAATACAATTTAAGACGATTTAAGTTAACTTTCAAGTGTTCTTAAATGTTTGTCTATTAAATACATCCATATTAGAATACCTCAAAAGTTGCTACGCAAATACCAATGTATGTGTGTGCATGTGTGTGTGTGCGTGTGTGTGCACATACTTACACATCCATACAGCCATACTATATATCAATAACAAACATTTAGTGTTGATTTGAATTATTTATTTAACAAAATACTATAGCACATTCAGATGATTTAGTTGCGCTTCGAGAGTCGACTCCGAACATGTTTTGTTTTCCTACATACATACGTATATATATCTATATATGTACACATATATATATATATATATGTAAATATTGCATACCCTTTTGTCGAGCCAAATACCACCAGCAGCAATTTACGCGATTGCAACAAGAAATGTGGCCAAGTACAACATTCAACACTTTGTTTCGATATATATTTGCGTGTAGTATTTGATTCCCTATTTGATTGTTATTGAAGTTATTTATGCATTTTGCTCCTGCCTAAGCAATTACTACTCTAGAAAACATTGTCAAACCTTAATTCAATAACGTCCTGTACCGACGAAATTCTGCCTTGAACTGAGTAGTTGAAACAATTGCCATATCGCACAAACAACTCCAAGAGTAATATGCGCGCGCATCTCCATGTCACATCCCCATCCCTATCCCCAGCCATATCCATATATCCATATCCAATGTGGGGGTGACTAGTTACCCCTGTAAGTTTGGCCACACCCAGCCAATACACATACACATAACATGATACAGCTCACATTTCAATATTTTTAAACAATTTCCTTCTGGTAAAATGTACAACAAAAGAGTAGCTCTTAAATATTACTACAATATATATATCGACACATGTAAATATGTTACTTATATAATTAAAGCAAAGAGTATTACAAATTTATTAAGTTCACAGGGTATGCCATACCATACCATACCCATTTAGGATATGATCGTTTAGGCCAGAGTCCATTACACAATAGTCGGCATTAATCATTCGTTTACTTCGAAGTAATAAGCTACACAAAAACATTAACCCCTTCGAATAGTGTTTAAAAAAGATATTTAATTGTACAATTGGATCATATTAATGCATTAATGCATGACTGACGCGCTTTGGGTAATTAATTAGAGAACACTCAACTTTGGCGAAATCTTTAGCGGATTCGCATGGCTAATTACTAAAGTAAAACCAAAAAAGAAACAAACAAATTAAAAGAGAAAAAAGCGATTCATCAACGTTATGCAATGCTTGGAGAATAAATCCAAGTGTGAAATTTAAGTCATTTTAGACACATTTATTACAATTATCACCGGGTCTTTCTTTGACCACATATTTAGATGAAAACAGGTAATCTTAAAAGCTTAATAACATGTTTTGTGCATGGGATGCACAAAAGATAGAGAACAATATGCATATGCATCAATTCTGGGTTTATAATCGTTTAATTAATGCTAAACAGTACATACAGAGTACGGTGAGTGAGAAGCGATGTTTGCTTGCAGTTATTGAATTATTTTTTATCACCATATGTCATTGCGACGCCCACGATCAATGCAACAACCGTGAATCCTTGCGCCGCAATGCGAGTCCGCATCATAAGTTGTGACATTTTACGGTTGCCGGTGCGAAAATTGTATAGACCAGCTGATAGGGCAGCGGTTGTGGCCAGGCACCCTGTACGCAGATGCAAAAATCAAAAATAATATAACAAAATTAGTGTTTACATAACGAAAGTGAGGTATTTGATTTTACATTACTTACCAATTGGCACCAATGGGTTCTCCTTGATTTTACGCACAAGTCTCTCTTTGGTCGTCTCGATTTCGACAACTGGTCCCAGATCCTGGCGCAACTGTATCCAGTCTAAATCTTCAGCCGACAGCGGCACCTGCGATTTGTTTGCCATCTCAATAGTTTTCCACAAGTTCAACTGCAATTAAACAACAAATCGGATCGGATCTAATGCCGACAAATCATATTAGCACACTCACACATACATGCACATAAACAGACACAATTATATACAGACGCACAGATGACAGCCACAACGCGGAACGATGCAATGAAACAGGGCTGGTTGAAACATATGCCAACAGAGCGATGTCAAAATCGAAAATATGTAAATTTCTACTTTTGATTGCTATTTCAAATTGTAACAATGATTTTTCAACCAACTATAATTTGTAACAATTTTTTATGGGGCTGCTATTTATTATGTTTACATATTTATTAAAAAGTACATAAAAATGTATATACAGCAATGTTACGAACTCGATTTTAGTGTTCATTGAGTCATGAATATTATATTGTTAAGTCAGTTGCCATCCCTCGAATTGGAGACCGGGTTGGTTTACAACTTTTCTACTCGCATGCGCGCTAATCGAATAAGTTTAGTCGTCAACTTAAAAAAATAAATAAATAAATAACTTTTATGCATGTGTGCATTCACATGACTTATTTTTATAATGCGACACAGACATAAACTTATATAAATATGCTACGTACCTTTTCATTTGTAGGAAAAGTACGTGCGACAAACATAATTTTATGCATTATAAATGTAAGAAATATTATTTACAGGATATACATTTGTTGTTTAGTTCAATATTGAGCCCATATAAAAATATGTATTTTTTTAAGTATGTATGTATGCTTTAAAACACCCTTGTGATAAAATAAAATCGAAGAAAATTTGTGTGTTGGGTATTTCTGACCTCACTAACACGTTCACACACTGCTGCATTATTCCAACAATGTTGCTCTCTTTATAAACCGAGAGAGTTGGGAAGTACAGTCAGACGAGGAACGCAAAATGAAACATGTGTATGTAGCAAGAATACCACTGTATGTGTGTGTATATCAAATAAAATACATGCATTTTTGTGTTTGTGTAAAGGCGAAAAACAAACGCACACATTCAAACAAATGTGAATGTATTGTTCGAGTGGTACACATACAATATGCTTGAATGTACATTTGAACGTACAGGCATAGGTAAATGTGTGCGAATGTGTATGCACATACACGTACATAATGACGTATGTATGTACATACGAACGCGCACATACAAACACACCTATTTAGCTGGTTTGAATGTGCGTCTTAACTTAAGTTTATATGCTGCATTGAAAAATTTTAAATAGTTATAGAATACTCGATGTAAATACATTAAAACTGGTTCGATTGTTTGTATGTACATTCTCATTGTATATATGTGCATACATACGTTGTATGGACATACATATACATGCACATATATCTATACGTACATACACAATGTACATACATATGTTTTCATGAATCTTAGTATGAAAAGTAACAAGCCAAAAATGTTATAAGGTCTGTTTCCCTCCACCACGTGTATACACACACACACAACACATGCACACACAGACACTCTCGAGCAAACTCATTGGGCAGCAGGAGAGAAAGTGTGCTCAGTAAACTGTACTCAGAGCACGCCGCTAGCTGCCTGGTTGCCTTGCTGCCTGACTGTGCTTACCTCGAGCCCGCTCTCTCTCTCTCTCGGTCTTGGTCTCGCCCGCTCTCTCGCTCTCTGTGTGTGCTAGCTCTCATTCTCCACACACACAGACACACACAGCACGCACACACTTGCGCACTCAACGCATACAAAAGTCTGGCGCTAGCCAGGCTGGGCTATGAAGCACAGTAAGGCAGAGACGGCTATTCAATTCAATAGCCTTTGCATTCGTTGTTGGTACTCTCTCTGTGTGTGTTTTCAATCAAGCGAGCGGCGCGCGAACCTCATCTTTTCCGCATTGTGATACCAACAAAAACACATTTACTGCAATAAAGCTGCGTTTTGTGGCGTCGTTTGTTTATTTTTTACTAACTAAAAACAAACAAGCAACGACAACAAAAACAACAACAGCAACATTAAGAAGCTCAAACTCGCGTTACGTTACGTTTACCGTTTTCCGTTCGCTATTACGCCGATTCGCCGTAAGAATCGTTAACATTTTGTGGCGTCTGACGGCTCCGCTTGTTCACCATACATACATATACACATACATACGTACATATTGTGTGTGTGTATGTACATACATTACGTACATGTATGTAATATAATAATCAATATAACGTACATACATACCTAGAATAAAACGAATGCAAGTTGGAACTGGCTTTCAACTTACGTATTTTAACAATTGTATTTGTGTTGTGTGCAGTGCAAGAAGAAGAAAGAAAAGAAAAAGCAGCAGCATAGAACATAACTACGAATACCTAGAAAACTATTAAAACAACAAAATAGAAAAAAACACATCTGATCGAACCCCCTCCTCAGATTTAAATCCAAACTATGGAACACTTTCATCAAATACAGGTAAGCTTAACTGCACACATCCAAACATGCATACATACATACAAGCACATACGTATATACACATACACATACATACACTCGCACACACACATAAATATGTATGTATGTATTTATATTTGCACAAACTGTTCTGTATTTCGCTCACTTCTCGTCTAGTTAAAGATTTTTTCCCGCCAACAACAAATAAAATTGCCAAACACTCGCAACTTTAATTTTCATATATACATATGTACATACACATAAGCATACATACATCTATCGAGGTACATAAAGATGTACGTCGTTGTATGTATGTATGTATATATGTATGCATAATGGGAGACGCATGAGAGAGTATGGAAATTTTACAATGGCCGAGTTGAGTTGAAATCTCAATGCACACACATGTGTGTTGTGTGTGTGAGAGCATATGTCCACACATACATACAATTGTAAAGTGTATGTGTGCATTTTGCCAAGTATTCTTTGCGTACATACAAACATACATGTGTACATCTAAACTTGCATATGTACATACATTTCAGAAGAAACTGAATACAAGCGTACGCACAATAAATAAATATATATATATTATATATATATGCATTATATATAGATATAGAATATATATACGACGCTATACGTATGTACAAGTATATGTGTGTATATACTAAGAGCAAAATTTTTATTTTGCGTGCGCATCTATGGTCGCCATTTTTTATTTTATTTTGTTACTTGTTCGATATTTACTTATATATATATATATATACATATGTAGATGTATGTGTATATTGCTAATTTAGAACCCTGCTGAAATTGCATAGCTCATTTTACATATATATATATACGTATGTACATATAGTTCAACATTATAAAATTGGAAATGACATGTGCCTTGATTTTATAAATGTTGAGCAAACACAAACAATTCGATGTGCATGTGTGTGATATATACATACAAATTTACTAATGCTATGAAAAAAACTTGAAATACATATGTATGAATTCGCATACATACGCAACATCGGAGCTTGCGTAATCTGAAATTAGCTATATGTACATATAAATATGTATGTATGTATAAATGGATGTATGTATGCGTAATGTGCCCCATGTGAATTATTTTCTTTGTATTGTATATTTTGTCTCTTGCGATGAGAAGACAACTATAACTAGTCTGCATATATGTACACTCATACATACATACATTTCTGAGTGTGCTGTTTGTGTAGAAACTTGAAATATTTTGTTAGTTCTCTCTCGTTTTCTGTCTCCCTCTCATTGTGAACTCAACACAATTTTTTTTTTTTGATTTGTGTGTATATGTTCCTCAGTGAGTACGTACATACGTATTTACATCGTAAAGAGCTTTTTCTTATTTTCTCACGAAGCCAGGCGCATACATTCATACATACACATCCATACATGTGTATAGCAGCCGTTTTTTGCATGTGTTGCTAAGACATCCCTGGTAAGGAGAGAATAAAAGAGTCGATAAATTGGTTCATGAACCATATGAACCTGTTCGTTATTCAAAACGTGACTTATTTATAAACCCCACTCTCAGTTGCTGCGTCGTTCGGCGGTAACAAAGGAAATCGCAAACAGCTGATTGCTTTGACAAAACATTTGCAATTTGTTGTTGTTTATATTTTCGTGCTCATACGTACGTCGTATCTGTGTCTGTATGCACACACAAATATTATGTACACGCTCCCCCCCAATACATACAACAGCTTGTTTACATTTTCTACGCATTAATTGCTAATAAGAGGCGGCGGCGGCGTACGTACAAAAGTGAATGGAACGTGAATGGAATGATTGAGAATTGGAACAGGCATCACAGATGTTTGCTCCAACCACTTGGAGCGAGCTGCTCTCATGCTCATGCGCGTTTTCACTGTATACTTACATAAACATGCTAGTGTGTGCGTGCGTGCGCGCATGTTTGTGTGTGTATGCATGCATGCGTGCGTGCGACTCTTTGTGTGTGTATGCATGTGTGCGTGCATGTGTTTGCCTGAGCGTGACAGCCGCTAGCTAGCGTCATCAGCCAGCCGCCCCAGCCAGCAAGCCAGCCAACCAGCCAGCAAGCTAACCAGCCAGCCAGCGATGATCGTTTTTGGCGCCAAACGGCAAACGCCAATCGTAACTTTGCAAAGATCTTTTACGATTTGTTCACTGGTTCAAAATGCAATTTCTTGTTGCTGCGATGTTTTTGGGTTTTGTGTCATATTTTAATTGCGACTACTCTTTGAAGAGTTTTGTTACTATATACATATATACATGTGTATGTATGTGAGTTTGGATGTATATGCGTAGTAGACTTCGGGTTTTTGCTTTTCAAAATATCGTCAACTCGTCATTCAAATGCGAATTGATCTTATGAGCTCAAAGATTTGCTAATTTAACTTCCTGATGTATGTTCGTATGTATGTGTGTATGTAATTGCCCAACTGTCCCAATTTCAATGAATGTTAATATTTGTTTATATTTGTAAGTTTGCAATTGATTGCGTGTGCGACGCCAGCGCGATAGATTTTGCGTTGCAACTATCGGTAGTTTTCGTATTGGCCTCGCAGTTGCACTTACTTTTGCACATCCACATCCACACACACATGCACACATATACACATACGCACATTCATTTCACACCCCCACATATAAAAAAGAGACACACACACCTATTCATAACAACAACAACCACAACAACAAACTATTGATTAGCAAACAATTCAACACTATCAGCAGCAACTGGCTGCGCAGCAACAACAACAAGCGGCTGCCGTACAACAGCAACAGTTGCAGCAACATCAAGTGGTTGTCCAGCAGAATCAACAGCAAGCGCATCAGAATAGCTCCAACACCACAGCCGGCGTTGGCCAACAGCTATTCACATATAAAATGGCCAGTAGTTTCCCCAATCCAGCCACGACAATGGCACAGGTTGTTGCCACTTCAAATGCGGGCACCACCGGCTACGATTACCGTCTAAATATGGCACAGGCAGCTGCCGCTGCTGCGGTGCCCGGCTCCCAATGGTGGTACTCGGCCGCCAATCAGGGGCAGGTGGATGCCAACACAGCTGCACAGTTGCAGCAGCAACAGCAGCAGCAGCAGCAGCAACAACAACAGCAGCAACAACAACAACAGCAGCAACAACAGCAACAACAACAGATGCAACAACAGCAACAGCAACAGAATGTCGTCAATTCGGCAGTGAGTACAATTTCCAAATATATTAATACTTATCTCAAATAATATTGCTGTATGTTAATTTGTTGTTTCACTTTGTTTTGTGTCCGTGTTTCTTATTATTAGAGCCCCATGGTCAGAGGAGGCAAAGCTGACGCGAAACCCCGAGGTCGAATGACCGCATACGCATACTTTGTACAGACTTGCAGAGAGGAGCACAAAAAGAAGCATCCCGACGAGACGGTCATATTCGCTGAATTCTCACGCAAATGCGCTGAGCGATGGAAGGTGATTACTTAATTAACTAATTAATTGATTTGTATTTATCGCGTTGTACCACAACAGTAAGAATCGAGTCTAACAAAAATATTCTTCCTTCTTTGTGTGTTGCATGTGTTCAGACAATGGTCGACAAGGAGAAGAAGCGCTTCCATGAAATGGCTGAAAAAGACAAGCAACGGTACGAGCAGGAAATGCAAAACTATGTGCCGCCCAAGGGCACAGTTGTGGGACGCGGAAAGAAAAGGAAACAAATCAAGGATCCAAATGCGCCAAAACGTTCATTGTGAGTTCGTAGCAAAATTTATCATACTAACATTTACAAATAAAGTAAACAAAACAATGCAAAAACAAAAAGCGTATATTGCTTTGTGCGCACTTGAATGTAAATAGCAAATGATGATTAATGTTTGTTTTGTTGATTTGTTTGCTTGTTAATTAGGTCTGCGTTTTTCTGGTTCTGCAATGATGAAAGAAATAAGGTGAAGGCTCTTAATCCGGAATTCGGTGTTGGTGATATTGCCAAAGAGCTTGGCCGCAAATGGTCTGACGTTGATCCCGAAGTCAAGCAGAAGTACGAATCGATGGCTGAAAGGGATAAGGCACGATATGAGCGGGTGAGTCCACCGTCCAACAATATACACCCTGTGTATAAGAGAAATGTATTTAATAAATCGCATTTATAAATGTGTTGCTTGTTTCTTGCGTGTTTTGTAGGAAATGACCGAATACAAGACAAGCGGGAAAATTGCCATGTCAGCACCCTCGATGCAAGCGTCGATCCAGGCGCAGGCACAAGCAGTACAGAAAGCCGCGTTACTTGCTGCAGCTGCCCAACAGCAGCACCAGCAGCTGGATGAGCAACATGACGACGATGATGGCGACGGTGATGATGACGAGAATCAATAGGTCTAGCAGTAAAATACTCTTCACTATTTATACACTATCGTTGGTCATCACGAACAAGGAATCATAATATCGTTAGTTAATCTATTATCAGGTTAACTAATGTGTGTTATCTATCTATATATATATATATATATATATATATATATATATATGTGTATACCACAAGTATATATTGATTGAAAAAGAAAAAAACAAACAACATATATATATAAATATATGAGTATAATATTAATTTTTTTTTTTATAATAATAAGTAATCAAATTTCCATGAATTACTGAAGGAGAAAATCACAAAGAAACCTTTTATAAGTTTTATTTTAAGAACATAATATTTAAGTATATGGTTAGATTAAAATGACATTAATCTGTCTGCAAATCTTATTTTTGTGCTTCAATGATAAGTTTCTCCTAAAACACTAAGATCGAATTATTTTATAACTTGAAGAAATCCATTATGTCATTCTCAGCAAACGTTACCACTAAAACATACAAACATATGTAAATACATATTACGTATATTGGTACATATTTCCCATTTATTAAAGTTAGATGATTCACCAATAATGAAACTATAAATAATGATGCGTTTACTCATTCGAGTTGCAACTACTCAATGAAACGTGATAATTTGAAATACTTAACTCAGTGGCGGGTGATATCTCTCTACATATTTATGTATATATATAAATACATATACACACACACACACAGACACGCAAACACACTCAAACACTTCTACATATACATATATGTATTTATCATAAAATGTCAGACTACAGAAAATACTAAATTATTGCAACGGATATACTGTCGGCATTTACAAAAAAAAAAAAGAAAACGAAAAAAATAAGCATTTTGTCAATATATCATAAAAGAAAAAGAAATCGAAGTATAAATTATATTTTTATCATGCAAATTGGAAAATCAGGCACTAATCAACATTCGCGAAAGTGCAAAAACCAATTAACAATTGCAACGCCGCCGCGCCCCTTTCCAAAACCTTTCGGGCTGAAAACGATTTTTGTTTTTGTAACAATTTTTGTATTATTATTATTTTTTTTCAAATATATGTATATCTGATTCGATTTTGGTAAGAATTCCTCCACATAAACTGAATTTGCCAGAGAGTTGGACTTGTTTTTCTGTGTAAATACATATGTATACATAATTAAATGTTAGATTTCCGATATAGTCGCCGGCATGAACTAATAAAAAATAAAATAACAAATACAACAAATATATTATGAATATTAAAGAAATGGTATGCTTTAGGCTGTTAAACATATTCGAGTACTTGTATACTTGTATAATGAAAACAATAACACTCGGACACTGTTTGGCCATGTACATGTACATACATATTGAAGTATTATTTAAACCACTGGCGCTTATGCTAATCTCAGGTTGATTCTGAACACAAGTATATAACTAGCAGCTAGATCAGATAAACACTAGTATGAATGTATTGCCAGTGCTTGGGAGAATTCCTATGGATGCTATCCTGACGATGATCCTTTTAGGCAGTCCAATTAACACAGTACACACACACACACACACATACACATACTAACACACACATATATGTATGTATATATATGTATATACGATAGAGTAAATGATGCTTTTTTGATATCGTTCGTTTGGCACAAAACAAACAACAAATTGAAAATAAATAAATCTCTTGATGCAGGGGCTTACTTCGATTTGTGACACACACCCATAAGTGTATATAAATATCGAAAGAGATCTGAAAAATATAGTATTTAGTATATCAGACAAACAAACTTCCTAAAATCGAACACACATTGTTCGTTTGTACTAGTTGGATTCATATTAGTTAGACTATGCGTGACAACCAGATTCACATTCGAGAGAATAGTAACGGCAACGGCAACAATAACAAGAACAACAGCAATAGCATATTTATGTCGGTTCATTAAGATTACCGTACACCTGTTGATGGTCACGTTATATACCTCAAATGTATGTACAGATATTTTCATAACTTCCTCATTTTCTTACTATTATTTTGCCAGAGAACAACTCGCCACCGAGATGATATAAATAGATGTGTAGAATACCACATATATAGAGAAATATATATATATATATATGTATATATATATATATTTAATTTTCAATTAAACCGTAACTCCTTACTTAATTTACTATGAGAATTCCAGTTCCCCGTGCTTGTTATAAGAAAGTCAAATAATACAAATTAACGTTTAGAAAAGTGATGCTTTGTTCTTAGTGTATTTCGAACTATATCTATGCGTTCTGATTAGTGGCACAGCTCCAGCATCGGTTCTGTATATACACATATACAAATTATCCCTTAAGCTATCTCAAATTCAAAAACCTTTTTCATAATACCGTAATACTATTTGAAAATAACGAAAAACAAAAATGAATGAAACGAAAAGAAAAGAAAAGAGACGCATTACAAACAGTTCTTGGATTACATTTTATGTATATGTAAGTGTGAATTACATTAGCGATACTATGGTAGCGACTAAGGTATTTTTTTTTTATTTAATTTTTTTTCTATGAATTTACACAATCCTGTAAAAATAGTTGAAAATAAATATGATTTAGCTAGATGTATGCTTATGAAGGCAAATTCATCAGATTTCGTTATTCGTTTCTATGCCATTTCAGAAAAGCAAAAAAAAAACATTAAATTATAATTTTCTCAATTCAATTACAATATTATGGTGTCTGTGCATGATGAACATGTACTTGCCTAGTACATTATACATGAGAGAAAAAGAGAGAGATAGATAGAGAGAGAGAGAGAGAGAGAGAGAGAGAGAGAGAGAGAAAGATACGTTGAGCTGTTTGCTCTCCTGTCTTCGGACTACGCAAAAAAATAACATTTAAGAATGAGCTCAACTTTCCAAAGCCTTGACTCATTGCATTTTTGGTTATGGGTTAGCATCTAGATGAATACTGCTGCATTTCAATTTGGAAGCACCGAGTTTCATTCAAAATTCATGAAAAATTCTACCAAATTAACAAGAATGAAGTCAAGAATGAACACGGCTAAGATTGTATACACTTGTGCCCTCATAGACCAGAGTCAACCAGCTGTCATCTAAATTGCACTGCAAAATTTAAAAAACGACTGATTTTTCCTATGGCAACTATATATACATATGATATGCACAAATACGGTTACATTCAAACTTGCATCGGGTTGCATAGAAATTGATGGACAGAGGGTAATGGCTATATCAACGCTAGTAGTGATGATGATCAAGAATGTATATATGGGGTCGCGAATGTCTGCTCACGACATAATTATGTTATCCTTTACAAGTGCATGATAACTTATTAAAGAAGTTATTCGCTGATATTTAATATATAAGAAAAAGTATTTTAAAATTACCGAATAGTTTATTTATTATATGGGTTATTTTTGCTCTTATGCGATACAATAGTAATAGTTTGTTGCTAGTTTTTAGTTGGTGTGTCTCCTGATACGCATGTCTCAGCTGACGGCTTACGACTACAATTCTATATATCTCAATCTCTTAGATGAAAAGCGTTTACTCTGAAAGATCTGTCTTCTTAAACAACTAACAATGAATGCCAGACTTGTTTTGGGTGTGAATTGCGTGTGTATTGTGTGGGTGTATCGTTGTGTGTTGTGTTGTATTTGAGGATGAGGGAAGAGTTTAAGATCATTATATAAGGGTTTGCACTTAATATCAATAAATAAAATGTTCAAGAGAATTTTAAGCACTTACGTTAAACTATGATAATGCTCTTGTTCTTATGTTATTATTATTAACTTATAAATTTGACGCATTGAACATCAGATCTCTACATCCAGAGCTCGCCGCCACAAATTTCCAGCACCATCTTTTTTCGGAAGTACTCCATGTTCTCCTGCGAAAAGGTTAGCGGCTTGTTGCGTGTTATGTATTCGGCGGTCATACAGCTGAATACGCCGCAGTCGCTGCCATTCGTCTGATGTGGCACATCTTTGACATTTTCAATTAGAAAGTCGCTGGTGTCGAAGGGTTTCTTGCGTTTGTCCAGCGACTCCTCCTGCAAATATCTCTCGAGGGCGTTCAACACCTCCCAATTTGGCTTGCCCATTGAATCATAAAAGTGAATTGTCTTGTTCTTCATATGTATAATGGCCATGCACCAATGGACGTTGCTCACATGCACCGGAACCGGAATAATATCTTTGCTGAATATGTCAACCTTGCGAGTCCAGCGTCTCACATTACTATAGCCCTGCAGCAGGCGCGGCACAAAGAATGTGTTCATGGCATAAACACTGGGCAGTGTATCCTTCCGCTGCGAACGATCGGTTAGTAAATTCATATAGAAATTAATAACCTCATCGTTCAGCCAACAGCTGCCAGTCAGTGTACGAATGTCCTCGCGTTTAATGCTTAGGCTAAATTTCGAGATGAGCACCTAGCGAAGAGACATTGACATACAGTTAATATGTACATATATGCATATGCCATTAATAAAGAAACAAGGCAGTGAATTATTCACCTTATCCGGCTTGCCATAGATCAGCTCATTATACTGCTTTTGATGATCATCGGTGAGTGGTATTATTTCCGGCATGTTATCCTCTGCCCCATACTCCGGCTGCTTCTCCAACACAAACAATGTTTGCGTTAGGAAGCGACGTTTGGTTAATGATTCGCGCAGTTCCTGCTCACTAGCACGACGCTCCTCAGTTACCTTGTTAGCTCTGTCGCATAGTTAGTAATTAATTAGTCAGGCACACTAAATTTCAACTATCTACTACTTACTCCTGAAGGACTAGTTTCTTTGCATGGTTCGTTTCCTGGTTCACAAGATCGCATTTCTCCTTGAAAAGTTCCGCATAGTTGTCGGCAAAATAGATGGAATTGCTATGGCGTTGCTGGACAGCTTTAGTCCGGGACAAATTTGGCAGCATCATCTGTGTGCTGTAAAAATAGGATGTACTTGATTTTACCTTTGACTAGCTTATCTTTATTCCTTTGTGGTAAACATTACCTGGTTTCGCGCAGCCCATTCTGGTCAAAATCCTTACCCATCGACTTGGAGACATCACTTGGAATGGTTTGGTCGGTGATGTGGGCGCATTGCACAAATTCATGCGTCAGCGGTTTCTTAATCAATGGGTATAATTTCTGTTTTTGCTCCTCCCGCTCCAGTAACTTGGCATACTGGGCACGCTCGGAGGTGATGGACGCATGGGGCTGTAGCTTGCCTTGTTTGAGATCCCGCCGCCATTCGTCGTCATGTGGACTGATCCGCTGCAGTGATGCCAATGGCTGTGGCTTCTCACTGTCACGAGACGTTATGGGGCGGCGCGTTAGTGAACGCTCACGATCGTGCAGGAACAGATTGTTGATAAGATTAATGTACTGGTTGTGTTCGTGGCGCTGCTCCTCTAGCCTTATCACACTGTTCCGTATGATGCCCTTAGCGTACATGTTGCCGGCATGCCCGTTTAAACGTGCATCCGATGACGAGGAGCTGCTGGAGGGTCGTGGATAATTCAGATCGGCTTTAAAGCCATTTGTGCCGAAACGCACTGCATCCGAATACAAGAGATTCGGTCTTGCCGCTGACGTACCGCATCCAAAATCATTACGCGACGGTGACACGGTGTTCTCGCCGAGACGATCGGCAAATGCTTGATACATTTTGCTTTCATTGTGATGCTGCTCCTCAGTGTCGGGCAGATCGATACTAACGGGAATTTGGGTGTTGCGCACTCGCATATGTCGCGACTGCGGTGCACTGAATATTGAGAGACGCTTCTGTGTCTGATTGCTGTTATTCTCCTGATGCTGCCTTGGATTCGCCATGTGGCCGTAGTCATCAGCTATGAAAATAATTTGATTCCATTATGAATTATGATATATTTATGTACTTATCCTATTCGATCTCTTTCATTCATTTTTATGTTGCCTTGTCTCTTTCCTTATTCGAACACAGCATGTTTACATTTCTTTCTCTTTCCCCCCCATTAATATTTGGTCTTCCGTTCTATGCCATGCTTCGCCATTTAGTTCGATTGTAGTATCATTGTTTTAAATTGGACATTATGTGTTTGACTAGTGTTGTTTTTTTGAGTCTCTGATTAGCTCTCTATGCACTCTCTATACTCACCGTCATTCGGCATAAATTCTGGAAATGTATCATCCACACGACGATATTTGAATATACATGGCGATGTGGTCTCCTTGTTCAAAGTTTGATAGCTGAAAGATGCATGGGAAAGTGGTAGTTCTATTATTTACAACAAAACGTACATATGTAATACAATTCGAATGAGGTGTCAACACGTTCAAGTAATCAAATTTGAGTATATTTACTCTTATATATGTTTACTCTTTGACGATACCAGATAGATAGATTAGCATTTAGATTTTGGTCACAGCGGATCTGAATTTAAAAGTGCCTATAGACAATAAACATATTCACATTTTGTATACCTGCGCTTGAGTTTGGCGGCGATTTCCCCTCTCTCACCATCAATGTTGGCTGGATCCTTGGCGTTGCTCTGGCCGCCCAGAAACCAATGACGTAACTTGTTAAATAGATCAAAGCCCATCGGATCGTGATTGACGTCAATAAATCGGTTTACACTATCGATGTTGGGCACTAAGCCGGCAAGTCGCTGATCGATGCTCTTGAGCAATGCAGTCGAATCCGAGTGTGCTGTTTCAGATGTATTCAATTGTTTTTCACTTTGGAAGTAATTGCGCACCTCGACGAGTTTTCGCTGTAGCACTAGAGCGCTCCACAGATTGTCCTTCTGACGATTGCGGAAGATCTCGTCAATGAAATCCACGGTACGCTGTATGACTGCTAAGCGCTTATCCAGCGGATCCACTGACGCTGCCTGCTCGGCTGGTACTTCCTCTGCTGTTGTCGCTATGAAGGGAACGTTCTGTTGTTCCAGTTGTTGTTCCGTGCCTGCTGGCTGATAATAAATGGGAAAATCGTTCGGCTGCTGCTGATGCAGCGCATCAGCTGGAAACTGGTATGATTCGTGCGTTAGCGTATTAGCTTCAAATGATGAGTTTGGCTCGCCTATGGGTAAATGAGGGCCAGCGCCAGAGCCAGAGCCAGATTCAATTGTCATAAGGGCCGCATTCCAATCGAAGCCATTGATTGACAACGCCTGCTCTAGACTCCAAATAGTTCCGCTGTCCGCCACAGTTGCTCGATTGTTGGGCAATATGTTGTCTATGTTTCACGCACACTGTCCTTACAGTGTGCAATACGTGCTAAACTGCAACTACAACAACAATAACAATAACAAAAACAAACAACATTAAACAAAAACAAAATTAGCAAGAATTCAACTTGTTAATTGTCAATTCGCATGGCCGCCACTTGATTGTGGCTGCTGCGGTACTTGATTGTAAATTTTGCGCGCCAGACGCATTTGAGGAAAACCGACCACGACAAGCAGCGGACAGTAATATGAAGCAGTTCAGCGCTTGTTGCCACGAATATACATGCAAAGCCGAGCACAATTAATTACATTTACACAAACAAAAAATTAGCAACTAGACAGAATTTAATGCCGGCAGACGCTCTCTTGACACCACTCTTTGAAATTGTCGCTGCCATTGCCAGCGAATACACTAAATGATGATTCTCATGTCTGCAATAGTAAGCACGTCCCAACTTACCAGTTGTCTTCTCGTTTGTGTTTAATGTGAAAACAATTTGAAACAATAAATTATTTGCAATTGAAAATTAGATCGCGAGAACGTAGCGTGCTGGCGACATTCTGATATATCGACACAAAGCGACCATATCGATATATTCTCGATAATACCATAAAAATACCATGCAAATATACTAAATGTATTTCGACAGCACTTTTAAATAATGAAATTTTATCAAATTGAAAAAAAAATTCAATTTCATTTTATATGTCTTATTTTGTTTACCCTATTAAAAAAATGACTGAATTTTACCAGACATTAATGAGGCAGTGAACAGTTTAGTTTTTGCCTATCGATTCACGACTGTCCGATAATTAACACCTATTGTCTTGGAGAATCGAAAACAAAAGTGCGGTTTTATGCTTATGAAAATGAAATCTTGGTAAAGATTACATTCGCAGCGCCTATGCTACAGAGTTTATAAATTCTTTATTTCACCACTTAAAAAAAGACATGCTTGTTAATCTGCTAATCATTGCTCTGGCAACAGAAAAACAAAAAATTCCACAGTAATGTTGTGGCGCCGTACAAGGCGCCCGCCAAACCAACAGTTGCCTGAAACGAGTAGTGCACAACGACCCAATGGGCGAGGGCTCCCCAAATGAGTATCAGCAGGCCATTTGTGAAGTGGACGGGCCGTCGTATCGCCGTCCAATTGGCCCGCGTCATGCCCAACTGGAAGACCATCTCCTGCAGAAAGGCGGTGACTACCTGGCCAAAGCCCAATAGCACAGCTGAAACGCTCAACAGTAACTTCGACGTGGAGAAACTAATAACTGATGGATATTTTTGATTTCAGGTAAGTTTGGATTATTTCAATTTGAGTTGAGAGATGAGAAATGCTTACAAATCAGCGCCATACACTTGCAGATGCTGCCCAATGTGTACCACTGTAGCTTACGCTTGTACAGGCTCGAACCGAAGCGCGGTGTCATCAGCGAGAAGCACATCCATGGAAAGGCCAGCAGCGAGAAGAGGAATGGTATTTCAGCATTTTTCAACGCATGATGGCTAACCGCCAATCCGGGCAGCACAGTCAGGCACATAACATAGCTGAAGATGTCCGCGGAGAGCAGGAGCGTGCTCGCATATAGCTGCGGCACCAACAGCGCCTGCTGCAATGGCATCGCGATCTTATCCAGTAGATTCCACCACAAATGCGATGTCACCGCCCGGGACATGCGGCGGATGCGATGCTGCGATGCAAGAGAGAATATTAGAGACATTTCAGATAATCACATTAGTCATAATCATGTAAGGTCCAATAATGTAATGAGACAACCAATGAGCCAAGATAAATGTAACATAACGGCTAGCAAGCAGGGCAAAAAGAAGCAGCGCAAAGCACATACAAAAAATGGTTGCCTATCTTGTTGTTGCTGTTGCCCGCCAACGTAACGGACGAAAATCCCCATCTGCTGAAAGAGCACGAGAGAGTGATCCTTGACTTTGGCAGGCAAAGCGAAAGTGATGCAAAGAAAGATGATTTTTTTTACTTTAGTCTTCTTGGTTTTGAATATTATTGCATGTGGAAAAACTGCTAAGTGAAAGGAATTTGTTAATTTTTGCTGCCACATCTAATATGAAAATAAGAAAATTGTATTTTATGTATACAGAAAAATGTACCCTGTAAATACAAAAATATCATAAATTCGGAAAGTGATCTTATATATGCTATGGACACCAATCAAAAATACTTAAGTTTTTGAATACGAATCCCAAAGGTCCGGCTTTGATTTTCTGAAATAAATTTTAATACCAAATTACCATGAATGTGGGTATTCATATTAGGATTGAGATATCTCCAAGTTGGGCACTCTCGAGTACTGCCTTCTTGTTTGGGTTAGAATTTTTACAAGCAACGAATTTCAATCAAAATTCGTGTTTCAAAATTTTAATGAAATAGTAATAGATAGGACATAGTTTGTCCACACCAATAAGCTCTGCTTTTTGAAAATCAGATCAGTTTAGATAAAGTTTTGACCTATTATCTTTCCTTGCGACCGATTGTTCCGGTAGTTGCAGTGAAAAACGCATTTTACTAATTCGGAATAGGGCTGTTCTCTGATCATCAATCAATCAGTCGGTCAGTCAGTCAGTCTCTTAATCAATCAGTGAGTTAGTCAATCAATCAATAGGTCAGATGAATAGAGCCGCGTCGCACTTACCAGATTCGCGTACGCTTCGGGCAGGGGTGATGAGCTGCCGGTACCGGGGGGATTTATTGGATTCTGCGGATAGAGTCGACCATTTGAATGTGACTTGTGGAGCACTTGTGACTGTGTAATGTTGTAATTATCGATGGTGGCATTGCTGGAACGCATTATGGAGACTGTTTCATCTTCTTCGGGTATGATCTCCATTATCTCAACGCCATTGGGATTCATGTAGGTGACATATGCTTCATCCGTGGCCAGCATATAATTGCTGTGCGTATCGAGGACAGCGGCGGCCACAGCTGCCACTGGCCCCGATGAGCCGGATTGAGTAGTGCCCGTTATCTCTGTTGTCGGATTACGCCATGAAATCGCCATCGTATCGAGTCCATCCAGTTGATCGGCTACAAAGTTGGCCGCCAGTGCACCACGCAATGGCAGCGCACCGAAACCGGTCTCCGCCTTGATCACCGATATGCGCTTGGTGGTGAAGGCATCCTCGCGACGCTTGGTAATGATAAGGCTCAATGGTATCAGGTTTACCAGCATCGCCGACATCAGGACTATCGACTGTGCGGTCCCATACAATGTCCGCAGGCTGGTGAAGACGAATGAGAGGAATAGCTGGCAGAAGGCCTCACCACACAGATGTATTGTTTTGCGCACATACTTGTCCTCGCGCGGACGCACTGCCTCCAGTATGACGTGCGTCTTCCACAGATACAGGCTGGAGCCAATACCTTAAACGACACACACACGCACACACACACGCACACACACACGCACACACACACGCACACACACACGCACACGCACACATACACGCACACGCACACACATACACACACGCAAACACACATAGACACACTTCCAATTGCAATCATAATGAAAATGTGATGGGCAACTCACCAGCAAAGCAGCCGTAGAAGACAATCGCAACGGTTTGAGTGGTGGTGGTGACAACCACCCAGGCGGATGAGAAGAATATGCCGCTGATCATCAGCGATAGACATGCAATCAGCGTGGCCAGCAGAAACATTCGTCTATATTGATTCGTCTCGCACGATCGTCCGCTGTACTCTGTGTTCAGATGCTCCAAAATGGAGCGGCATAGCTCGCCAGTTGCCTGATAGACGATCGCTGGCCAAATGCGCAGCACTAGATCCTTGTCCGATTCGACCACGTTGCCATACAAGTATGCCGGCGTTGCCAGAAAGGCCTAAGAGCGGACACACAGAGACAGAGAGAGAGAGAGAGAAGGAGAGAAAAAGAGAGAGACTAAGTACACTAAAGAGAGCGCTTGCTTCAGTGAGAGTGTGTGTGGGAGACAGAGAGACAGGGAGAGAGAGAGAGAGAGAGAGAGAGAGAGAGAAAGAGAATTGACTATTTACGTGTATGGCAAAGCCGCAGAGCATATACTTCTGTTGTATGTGCTTCTTGACCACCCGACGTCGTTGGACACCGGCTGTGGCGCGTGCACCGGCGCGACGAACGGGAGTGCCACCAACAGCAGCAGCAGAAGCGATTGTTGTTGCCATTATTTGCTCCTTGCCAATCACAGTGATGATAATAATAATAGTAGTAGGCTTCCTGCTTTTGCGGCTCCCTCCTCTTCTTCTTCCTCTTCTTATTCCTTCCAGTGGGGATGATCCGACTTGGAATCTGATTTGCTTTTCGTGTGGAATTTGTGTATGTACTGTGTGTACTGTGGTGCTGTGTGAGGCGCGTCGTCTGCTCGTTAGCATTCATCATTTTACCAAACCGAAAACCCGTTTAGATAATGGCAAAAAAACTGTGATAATAATCGCGCTTATCACATTGAAGATATCTACATACAAACATGCACAGACTGCACAAAGTGTATCTATCCGTATGTGCCTGTGTGTGTGTGGGTGTATCTATCCGTGTATATATATATATATATATATATGTGTGTGTCAGAGATTAACGTCAGATACATAATATGTATATATATATATGTATATATATATATATATATATATATATATGTATATATATGTATGTTTGTATGTATGCATACATATGTTAAAGAGTTTGTCTTCGCTGACGCCGTTTGCCTTCCTGGAGAGGATTATGTTTATGACCACTACACACTGCAGCTGATCATCAGATATCACCACAATCTGATAAGGCGCAGCATAGGAACATCGTCATCTTCACGCAAATGTATATATGTAAGTCGTATGTATATACATATATTGTATATTTTGAGTGCACTTACTTGCCACAGATTGTGTAATTAAATTGTGATATTTCAGTAAGCTCACTCACAAAACAGTGTCCAAATCTTAACGTTTAGCTGCAATGTAATTTTCTTGACATTAATATTGAAAACTGAATGTCATAATTACATGCTGATTAAATAATTAGCATTTCGAATATTTCAATAGATCTGAATTAAATTCAGATTCATCACAGATCTCTTACTTATCTTATACAAAATCAATCATTAAGGAATATCGTTTACTTCTTTATTACTGACTATTATAAATAGCAATTCTAATATAGCTTTTTGGAAAATCTTCCAGCTCTTTGTGTAAAGAGTCAAGAGTTTCGTACACTAATACTTTAATCAGCAGTGATATTCGAGGAAAGGATACAACTTTTAATACTTTGATACCGAAGGTGTCATTGTATATTGGGGTTGTGCTATGTCCGTTATGCTGTCTGTCCGTCTGTAGGAACGCAACTTTTTTCGACACCCTCAGAGATTGAGACTTGAAACTTGGAACACATATTGGTCTGTTTCTGCGTCAGACAAAGTGTACGTCCACTAGGAGGCTAGGAAATCGATAATCGCAAATCGATAAAGCCACATATCTCCCACAATTTGAAGCCCATAATCACCAAATTTTCGTTGGTAGATTGTTGGCGATGTCCTTCAAAGATTAGCATATGCCACGTGCATCTACGCCGCCCCTAATAATATTAAATGACTATATCTTCCTCAGTTTTTGAGTAAGAGCCTTTAAATTTGGTAGGTAAATTACTGGTAGCCGCCTTTCAGAACCGATAACAAATTTGTATGACACCACACCACATATCTCACTCAGTTTGAAAGCTAGAGTCGCCAAATTGGAAAGGTATATGGCTAGTAACACCCTTCAAAAATCCGGCAAAACATGTTGGACCGCCTTCAAAAACGATAAATGCCTATATCGCCCGCAATTTAAGAGGATAGTTACCAAACTTGGAAGGTAGATTACTAAGATCGTACTCCAACATTTTGTCTTGGCCACGTCCATTACCGCCTCCAAAATTCCCAGAAGTCGATATATCCCGTAATTTAAGAGCTACAGTTACCAAACTTCGAAGGAAGGTTTCTATTTTTTGGCTACACCCACCATGTTCTTTGCTACTTGTTATCCGCTGGAATAACTTATGGTACACAAGTATTTCGCAGTCGGTTACATCCGATTACAACATTCTCTCTTGTTTTATAATAACATTGAAAAAAAACCGAATAAATTATGTAATCTTAGTGATTCAGACTTTGTGTTTGATATCTCTGATATAAGAGCAGGTATGTGGCACAATGTACTTATAAATAATGCAGATAGGCGACAAAAAAAACCCCCGCTCTGGCCACCCAGGAGGCCTCATCCGATATTTACAACAACACGTCTGTGTATATATATATATATATGTATATATATATATATATGTCTATGTCTATATCTATGTCTATATCTATGTCTATATTTATATCTATATCCATATCTATACACACTTCCGTTTCACATCCGCGGACATGGCGGCGACCATTGGGCGTGGCAGGTGCGCATTTGCATTGCTGATTTTAATGCTTTACAACTGTTTTTTTGTGACGCTAAGCCAAACGTTTATTTTATTTTTTATTTGCGCTATATATATATGTATAATCTAAGATAGGGCCAGCTTCATAATTTAGGTGCTAGGGTCGTTGATAAGCCGCAGCATCCGCTGTCTGGAAATCTGCTATATAATAGGGTGTGGGTAACGCCAGTAGTTCATACAACGATCGACCGAAGTTAGCCACTGGCAACACGATGACGACCACAACAACCAGAACAACAACAGCCACGATGACTGGCAGTTCGGTGTTATTATTTTGTGCGGTGCTGGTGAGTTCTCAATGCAGCAAAGCTGCATGCCAATGTTGTGGATAAACTAACCGTACCACAACCAAAAATTTCAGCTGATGAGCATGTCCTGCAGCATTCTGGCCCAAACAACTATTTTGAACGAGGTAACAACTGTTGTCGAAGGCAGTGGCAGTGGCAGTGGCAGTGACGTGGAAATACCAAATATCACCACAGATCTGCCCGAGAGTACAACCATTGTCGAGGAACTAACAGAGCCGACCATTGATGTAGTTGATACAACAACAGAAATAAACATAGAAGATGGCGGCATAGAGACCACGCTCCCTCCCAACGTGCCAGAAGTAGATCCGGAGACCACTGCACAACCCATTGAGGATCCATCCACAGCCGGTTCCGGCGGCCAGGAACAGGAAGGTTCTGGCAGCCTCATTCCACAGTTATCAACTTCAACCCCCAGTGTGGAGCTGACTACTGTTCCAAGCCTCATCCAGGGGTCGACCCTGACCCCGATTGCACCAACACCTTCACCCATATTCAAGTGTAGAACCTCTGGAACTTTTCCGGACATTAACGGCGATTGTCGGCGCTATCACACGTGTGTGACAGATCCGCTAACCAATGAACTGGTGAACTTAGAGATGAGCTGTCTACCTTGGTTGGCATTTTCACCTAAATACGGTCGCTGTGTGCGGGATATTTCCGATTGTACGAACGATGAATTTGTTTGCGAGAGCGCCGGGCGTTTTCCTGGCACCAATGATATGTACTACTATAATTGCGTGCTCAGTCTGCGGGGTGGCTTCCATAAGTACATTGTGCGCTGCTCGGAAGGAGAACGTTATCAACCGTTCCTGAGACGCTGCTGGCGATATGACTGGTTGCATGAATATGCGGTACAGGCGCTGGAGGCCCTCGATTTGGCGGCCATTCAGATTGAACAGAAGGTGTTCAAGGTGGAGGAGAAGCAGCGCCTGAAGGCCGCAAAACTTGCAGAGAAAACCGCGCTCAAGCAACAGAAATTGGAGGAGAAACTAGCCAGGAAGGCGGCGAAGGAGCAGGCCAAAAAGGAAGCCAAGGAAGCCAAAGAGCAGGCCATATCCTTGGAGAGCGCTGAGCAGCCCAGTCTTGAAAACTAAACCACTCTAATTGCAGACCAAAAATCTATGTTGGTGTATTAACGCCTAGTCTCAATTTTAGTTATGATTCTTAAATATTTGTTTTTGTCCCCACCCTCCCCCCTTCCATTTTGCATGAATAAAGACAAGAGTTCTTTAATAAATAGTACTTATACCATATGCTGATGGCCACCAGTAGCTGAAGCACCTCGCTTATCAGCTAATCGGGCATAATCTTAACGATTGTCAAAATGTTGTTTGTGGTCGACTATAAAAGAACCGAACCAAGTGCATACCCAGTTAGTCTGTCGAAACGAGTAACGAGTCACAAGCGATACATCAAGCAAGGAACCAATCCTATACATATATATATATATATTAAGCCCCCGAAAATGTTGAACACTTTGGGACTTGGCGCAATTTGCCTCTTGCTGATCGGTGCTGCCCATGCCGAATCCAGTCATCCGTGCAGCCAAACTGGCTTCATTGCGCTCGAGGATAATGAGCAGGAATACTTCATCTGCGATCCAAGTCCAAATGGTGGGTATGACTTGAGACTCTTGACATGCCAGGACAATATGGTGTTTAACAAGGACCTTGCCAAATGTGTTCACTGGAATGATGCTATCCCAGCGGACGGCGGTGACATTGAGAATCCTACCATACCACCAGACAATTTGGATGAAAGCACAACCACGGAGGCACCGACACCAACAAAGCCTGCAGAGACTACCGTATCCACTGAACCGCCCACAACCGGTGAGCCTACAGGTGCGCCGGAACCTACCGTAAAGCCCACTGAAGCGCCCACAACCGGTGAGCCTACAGGTGCGCCGGAACCTACCGTAAAGCCCACTGAAGCGCCTACAACCGGCGAGCCTACAGGTGCGCCCGAACCTACTGGAAATCCCACTGAAGCGCCTACAACCGGCGAGCCTACAGGTGCGCCGGAACCTACCGTAAAGCCCACTGAAGCGCCTACAACCGGCGAGCCTACAGGTGCGCCGGAACCTACTGGAAATCCCACTGAAGCGCCTACAACCGGTGAGCCCACAGGTGCGCCGGAACCTACCGTAAAGCCCACTGAAGCGCCTACAACCGGCGAGCCTACAGGTGCGCCGGAACCTACCGTAAAGCCCACTGAAGCGCCTACAACCGGCGAGCCTACAGGTGCGCCGGAACCTACTGGAAATCCCACTGAAGCGCCTACAACCGGTGAGCCCACAGGTGCGCCGGAACCTACCGTAAAGCCCACTGAAGCGCCTACAACCGGCGAGCCTACAGGTGCGCCCGAACCTACTGGAAATCCCACTGAAACGCCTACAACCGGCGAGCCTACAGGTGCGCCCGAACCTACCGGAAATACCACTGACGAGCCCGAAACCACCGGAAATCCAACTGACGAGCCCGGAACCGGCGAGACCGCTTCCGAACCGAGTAACACAGATGTAACCGGAACCACCAATCTGCCCATTGGGACCACTCCCGCTACGAGCACCACAGCGCGAGCTATTTGCGCCACCACAGGCTTTCTGCCCAAAACTGGCAACTGCTCCCAATACGTATTGTGCTATGAGACAGACGATGGAGAACTAATGGATCAAACCCTAGATTGTCCCGAGGGTATGCAGTTCGATCCAAGGCAAAGATTTTGCGTGCTCGGCTTTGATTGCAACAATCCTTGAGCCACAAACATTTTCAATGTTACAGTGAGAATAAGAGAGAAGATTTAGATAGAAGAAGAAAATAAACTTCTGTTTTCACTGTGTAGCTTTAAGCAGTGCATAACTATATCAAGATATAAATATTTTTTTGATTGTCTATCCTTATGGTCTATATATTGTTTCCATTTTTTTTGTCTGAATAAATTGTAGTTTAATTGATGTTAATTGGTTGATAAGTCTATCTTAAATGGTTCCTGAAATCAATTCGGTTCGTTTTTAATTATAAATATTGACATCGATAAGCTTACGATTCAATTTATTTTCTGCTTTATGGTCTGTCTATCAATATCTTATCAGTGGCACTCAAGCTCAAACAAATATGCCAATATTTGAGTGCTTAATTAAAGAAGTCCTTTGCCACTTCCCGTGTACACTACGACACGCTGCGAGTCAGTCCAGAGTAGATCCATTTGTAGGCCATGTGGTAAACTCAGAACTGCTCATTGTAATCCTGTTCTTATCGGTGTGATTGATGAAGAGTATCTCTGCGTTATTGTCAGTTGGTTTCAACACTCATTTTATTGAATACTTGAGGCTTTTGAGCAAAAGCCAGCATGGTACCGAATTGCAATCAATGCCAAATGATTCAAAACAAATCACACTAAGTACAGATTTAGTTCATTAACAATATTTGTGTATTGGACTGATTGTTGATTAATTGTTACTGCATTCAGTAGCTTAACATTATCAACAATACTTTTTCTTAGTAAATAGATATGTATCTTGACTTTTTTTTTTTAAGATAAACTTAATTGTCAAATATTAAAGACAATTGTGCTATTAAGAATTTCCCCGAAACAATGTAATCTTATCATACGTCAGGACTTATATAAAGATTACAAATTTGCCCAATGTGCAAGTCATTTTAATCATTTTAAGAAGGGTGTTGCGAGGTGCTGCTGTCTTAGAAAGTAACAGTCTCTTAAAATAATGTGTCATATTTGATAATTGATAGAACATCGTATTCAAATACACACATTAAATGCAATCTTCCGCATATTGAATAAGAGCAAGTAATTGTGTGATTGTAATTATAATGAGATAATAGTTATTAATATGATTGATGAGAAGAAGTGTGTGTGTGTGTGTGTGTGCTTATGGATATGGAATGTCTAGAAATCTGTAATGAGCGCGATAAATATGCAATTATATCGCACGGCGGCTACAACTCAATGAATTCTCAAATGAGTGAAAGTCGACAGTGCGCCGCCTCGATTGCATAAGGCAATGGGCAAACGGGTGGGTTGATGGAAGTGGTGGGGAGGAGGTGTTGCGTCAAACGAAGACGAAGCGGGAACCGTCGCTTGGTTGGACAATTGCGCATGCGCGTAACTCGTTAAAATTATTTCAGCGCTGGCGACAATTAAAGCAGGCCGCAGCTCCAATCCCCCAAATGCCAGACAGGTAGGCAGGCAGGCAGGCAGGCAGGCCGGCACTCAAATGCAAAATCATTCCGGCATTGGACGTAGTCCAGGCACGTAGGCATACACTATTCCCTCCCTCTGTCTCTCTCTCACTCTCTATCTCTCGCTGTCTCTCTCGCTCTCCCTCTCTCTCTGTGTCGCCCGCCCGCCTCTCCTTGCCAGCTGATGTTGTGATAAGCGTTAGAGCTGCGCCGAAAATGAAACGTGCCATTTGGCCCTAAACAGTCATATACTACGAGTGAAATGTAACTTTGGCCATTAAGCAACTGCCTATCTATGTGTGTACATCTTCAGCCTGCATCCACACACACACACACACACATAGCTAGATACTTTTGTATCTGACAGTGATGGGGTTTTGTTCCTCACTTTCTTCAGGGCAGGTGTTGCATAGCTGACCCAGCAAACAAGTCAACTAGTCAAACAGTAAACAAATCACAAACATTTCGTGCGAACTTTTTTTTATTTATTTTTTATTATTATTATTTGGGCACACAAACAGGGCCCATTGCCGAACTCCCCCCTGCTAAGATAAATGGTCAGATACAATTGTATTTATTTTTTTAGCGTTGCTCAGACTCGCACTTGTTATGTAATTGGCGCATTTACACGTTGTTTTCATCTTGTCGTTGTTGTTGCTGTGCCGAAACATTAAATAATTGAAGAAAGAAAAAAAATATTTAAAAAAATGCTAGCCCAGATCAGCATTTAAATGTTGTACAATTATGCGACCTGACTCGAAAATGGAATCGACAACAATTCCACAGTTGTTTGTTTCTACAAAAAAGAAAAGGAAACAAGTAAGAGTGCTGTAGTCGAGTGAGCTCGACTACGATTTACCCTGAACCCAGCTGTTAAATATATTCTACAATAAGTTTTGCACCCAAATGTGAGCAGGTTTCGGGCACTGAAGAGTAAAAAAAAACGAGCAGCGCATGTTTTTATTCACAAGCCCCAACTGATCCTAGCTGGCTGGCAACAAACATGTGCACATATAAATACATACATAAATACATAAATACAAATATATACAGTAACGGGGGTCTGCAGAATACACACAAAGACATATTGACGCTCGCGTCGATTATCATGTCATCTTTTTCTCACACGTGCGCTCGCATATTGATGCATACAGAGAATGCTTGCGGCTGCTGATAGAAATTAGATCAGTATGATCTAACTTGTGTCTTTTTTATCCAATCTTGATGAAATTTGGGCAGTTGATCGATATTTTGCATATACATAATATGTATTAATTAGAAGAATCTGCCTTTAAAATTTTAGCATTTATTGCAATCGGAAAATTAAATGTTTAGATAATCAAGAAACGGGGGCAGTTATCGATTAAATAAAGCAAACTTGATCTGCGCTTGGTATACGAGAACCTATATTCCAAATTTTAATTCTCTTGCTCCTATAGCCTCTGAGATCTGCGTGTTCATACAGACGGACGGACGTATAGACGGACATGGCTATATCAACTCGGCTGTTGACCCTGATCAGGAATATTTATATACTTTATGGGGTCGGAGATGCTTCCTTCTGACTGTTACATACATTTGCACACAACCAGTATACCCTTTTACCAATTTTTAATGGGTTCAGGGTATAAAAAGTAAGAAACTTGGCCCGTTAAGTTTTTGAGGTCGGAGAAGTTCAGTTCAATTTGGATCTCAATATGCACAGAACTATAAGCACAAAGGTAATATTGTCAAGACACATTGTACCTTGGAAAAATTGCATCAACCGAATTTCATGCTGATCAGCATTCCTTAACATTATAATTATGTTTAAATTGATTTGTATTTTATAACACTTTTCATGGTAGTCATTTTTTTCTGTCAAAATTTACCAATAAACTATGTTATCATATAGTTTCTATGGAAACTATCGCTCGAAAGATTCATTTATTTACCAGGATCTCCATCCGGCCAAAGTCGCCACTGCTAAACTTTATACCTACATATATTGAAACATTAAATTGTTTTTATTTTTAAATTAATAATTCATTTTAATTGTGACTTCATTTAACTTATCCGATTCCAATAAAAAAAAGAGTATATAAGTTTTGTGCAATTATCGTATATACATACATATATTTGAAAATATATTCGCCTAACACAAAGTATCAAAATTGGCAAATCGATAACAACGATAATTGTAAATCGATAAAACTACAACTTGGAGGATAGTCGCCTGGTCGTGTCCATCTTTAAAGATTGATATATATTTTACAGTATATAGTCACTGATTTTGGAAGATATATTACTCGTAATACCATTAAAAAAATATTACAGATATAACTATCAAAATTGTTAGGTAAATTCTAATACTCCCTCCAGAGAAAGGTAAAACAAATACTCCCGTTCACGCCTACTCCGCCCCAACACACAAACACATACACAAATTGTTAAAGTCTATATCTATCACATATATAGAGCTATAGTTAGCAAATTTAAAAGGCGCATTAATAACAACCTTTTTCGGTTGCTGTAGTTCTTAATTGCCTCAATTAGATCAGTGGATGCGCAGCATATCGGATGGCACTTCCACTTCCACTTCCACTGCCACTGCCATTGCTGCAGTTTGAGTTTCAGACACAGTCACAGTCACAGTCTCGATCTCAGTTTCAGTCTCAGTCTCAGTCTCAGTTTCAGTTTCAGTTTTAGCGGTGCTGTTGTCACAGATATTTGCAATATTTTGCATGCTGCCTTTGAGCAGAAACCGCCCGCGAGCGCTCACGTACTGCTTGCTGGAGACAACCACAATTCGGCTCTCCGTTTCCATCTCGCTCTCTCTTTCATGTTGCTGCTGATGTCGTTGTTGTCTCACGGTGCGACGTTGTTGCTGTCGTTGTTGTCGTTGTTGCCGTTTGCTGTTTGCCGTTTGCCGTTTGCCGCTTTACCTGCCGCATTTTCCATGCGCGCGACTCAGTTTGTGGGCGCCTGCGCGCATGTGCAGTTTGTTTTGGTCTTGGGCTTCGATCGCTTGGTTAACGAGATACTATTGTCGAGAGGTACACATATATGGAACCAAGATTCCAGATACAAATCCGTGGGTGAGCATCGAGCATCACCGTGCACCGTGCCTGTCTATCGAAAATGAAAATCATGTGAAAACAGCAAATCAAGTGCAAAAATTTACTTAACCAAAAATTTGCATGAAATGTTTTGGTGCAAATTTGAGAAATTTTTTTTTGTTTGTTTTACTCGATTCCAAGAAAAAGTTTTCGACTTTTAATATATTTGTGTTACAAAAAGAATAAATAATATTTGAAAAGAAACGACGAAAGTATTTTTTACCTGTTGGACATACAGGATAAATCAAATTAAAGGACAGACCCATCGACTGGATAAGTGGGACAATAGACAAACAATTTCCCGAAAGCGCGGCGCAAACTCATACTTTAGAGTTTTCCTGTGAAATTGTATGCATTTGCAGTGAAAATGGTAAGTGTGGAAATAAAAATGCAGGCCAAACAAAAGCAAAGCAAAGCAAATAAAAACAAATGACGCATTTACCGAGAATCTTCCCATACGAACTACACACCCGCCAGTTAATGGGTCTTGAGTTGTGGATTTTGAGCCTTGGGTCTTGGGTTAGGTCAGGTTTTCTGTGATCGCGATGAGTCGGCAAAGTGTCAAGGGCTCATAAATGGGTTTATGGCAACTGCCTGTTCGCTCACTTTCCACTATCCTATATACATATGATTCATGACGAATAATAATTATAAATGAATAAGAGCGATAGGAGGAGAATATTTTAGCTGCAGTTTTCAATTGTTGAATGCACTTCTGACTCTTCTCTCTGGGCCATGAAATATTTTAATTTAATCTGCTATGATATATATATATTGGATGAATATATCTTTAGTTAGAATATTTTTTTTTACAAATGTTGTTCAGGTGCTAACATATATTTACAGTTTCCATATAGCTCAATTATACAAGTATAGTTTCAAAATTGTTTTACCAATTTGCCAAAGTAAATGAAAATCGAATTAATATTTCTCTTTACTGCCACTGAAAACTGAGTTAAATAACAACTCAAAAAAAACCCCATGAAAATTCCTAGAACAGATCAATTCTTTCAACAATGAAATGAAATGAAATTCATCCAACCCGTTATCGAATAATTACACACAAAACAAATCATTCATAAATAAGGACTTATAGTTACTATGTAATCTGCAACCGATTTATAATACCAAGTTGCAATTGCAAGCAGTTATGGTTTATTTTTGAGCCCGATTAAGCGCTTGTTAAATTTTACTGACTCTCTTGACTCAAATGGGCCATTTCTTGCATTTAGTTGGCAACATCGTTGACTAATTTACACATACATATTACAAAAAGGGTAAGCTAGTTGGCAAAAAAAAAAATCGCCAGCACTTTGCAACTTCCTAATGCATTTGCAATTAAATAATTATCACTTCAGCGCCTCTTCATGCATCGCCTGGCCTCTCTCTCGCTCTCTCTCTGTCTCTCTCTCTCGCTCTCTCTCTCTCTCACTCATTTGTCTGCCTGTTTTTCTTTCTGCGTGTACTCCTGTCTGCAGCTTAGCTTTAGCTAAGCCAGATATAAACAGAGAGTGTGAGAGAGAGAGAGAGAGAGAGAGAGAGAGAGAGAGAGAGAGAGAGAGAGAGAGAGAGAGAGAGGGAGGGAGAAGAAAGCCCAATGGCAATGACGTTTGCTCCGACGTTGACAGTCAGTCTGTCGTCGAGTCTATTAAAGTGCCATCCATCAAGCAGATTATATAATTGTGATTGTGGGCGCATTAAGCAGTCAATGACACCTGCTCCTCTGCAGTGTCCACACATCGGTCATTCACAAAAAAAAGAAGAAGCAGCAGCAAAGAGAAAAACAATTTGGTGCAATCCAATGCAAATTCAAAAATTACACAATGCTACACATTTGAAGTGCTACAATTACGTGGCATTATCCATTATCCATTATCCATATATATATATATATGTCTATATATATGATATGGCATATGGCGTGTATGCGTGTCGCGTACTCCCTACATACCGCCTGCCTCCCTCGCGATTGGTGTACTAGGTTTTGGTGCTCTTCCAATTTGTGTTTCACTTTTCAATTGAAATGCACTACGGGCAATTGTGGGGCGCACCTGTTACGCACGCAAAGGCAAACCGAACAATGCCGAACCACACCCCCCTCCCCTCGCGAACTAAAAAAGGGGCAAAAACAATAAGATTAACTTTAACAATGGCAATACAACCAATGTATGTTATATATTTAAACATCATTTTTGGGCATTGCTTGTAGTGCTTTTCGGCATTTGGGCATTTGGGCATTTATATAACTTAACAGACACGTCCATTTACTGCGCTTTTCGCATGCCAACAAAAAGGCCAAATCGATCTTTTGTACAACATAAAAGCAAAGCAGAGCCGCTGATAAAATTGAAAATACTGTCATGGGAATCACCGTTAGCTAATTGTTAACTGAATGGAGTATCACTTCATGTTTATTGGTCATTGGAGAGCATTCGAATACCTTGAACCCATTAAATACGGGTACTGATCAGACGCCATGGGGGAAATAAATTCCCGATAAGTATGAATAAGCGAGTTGATCTTGCCATGCCTGTCTGTCCATCCGAATTGAATTCAAATCGATTTTTGTTTACAAGTTTTAAGTTGGCTGTATTAAATACAAGTTAAATAAAAAAATAAAGAACCACACTTTCTCCAAGAGTGCCATATAATTCTTAGATGTGAAACGCCCACATTTTCCGTATAGTTAATGACTATTCGTATGGTTAAAGTCTGGATTTATTATTCAGTTCATGTCAAGGCTCATGCAAACAAATAGCTAATATTTATTTACGAGTTAAAGTGTTAAAATATTTTAAAATAGTTGAGCAGAAACCAGCATATTTCCTACATGCTAATTATTTACACTTTCAATATTTGCTTTCAGGCGAGTGAAATTTGTTAGTCAATTGTTAGAAATGTTATATTGGACTGCTACAATATCATTTCCGTTTTGAAAGCCAGCTTCCGTTATGGGTAGCAAACTCATTTCCATATTGTTTCTAATTGGAATCCAATTGGGAAAGCTAATTAGCCCATGTGAAAAACATTTGCATATCCCTACAACATTTATCATTCATTTGCAAATGTGTCGGTTGTCAATGAATTATTGCTTGCCAAATTCGATTATATAATCATCTGCAATTGTGGCCCTTATGTAAAGAAGAGGAAGAAGAAGAAGAAGCACGCATTACGCATACGCAGAGTCTGTTACACATATGTTCATATAGAGATGCAAGTCTATGTATGAGTTTATTAATGCTTTCAGTTGACACGCTTTTGATTAAAGCGGCAGCCAATTAAGCTGATGCCCAAGTAAATATCTCGAAATTAATGACAGAGACGCGAACGTGGATAAGAGTTGCGAATGGAAACAATAAACAATACTATAACTATAACTATAACTATAACTTTGACTATAACAATAACAATAACTGTAACAATGGCATAATCTAGTTTATATTATTTATAAGCGCTCTAGCGTCGCGCCATTTAATTATAACTCAAATATTATGCGACTTTGCGGCTCTGTGGCTTTTCTATCATTATGCCCTTTTTTTAATGGGCCAAAACAAAAAACAAAAAATGGAAAAAAAGAAGACAATTCAAATAATCAGTTGCAATTTCACTTCAATTTTAACAACTTAGAAAGAGTGTCAGTTATTTATGTGACTCGACGCGACTTGACTCCGTCCGGTTTCATAATTGAGGCCTGTCCACGGCCAACGTTTTTCCCACAGATCCCAAAGAAAAAAAAACGAATTAAACAAACAAGAAACAATTTTCGGCATTTTCCCCTGCAGAACTTGCATAACTGAATTGGTTGCAGCGAGTGAGATAAATCTGCCAGATACTATATATGCCACAGCTTTTCTTACCAATTGCCAAGTTGAGGTGGTATATGTATCTGCCCAGCGGCCCATAAAAATATGGCTTAATTGGCGTCACTTAGGCCGAGCAACAAGATCTTAATTACCAAAGGGCGGTTGCTTGGCTGCTTGCTGGCCGCAAACATGAGCGTTAACACACACACACACACACACGCACACACACACACATTCGCACACGCACTTGGCCAGACGCCGGTGCTCGCATTTGACCCGAAAAAAGAAATGGCCACAAAAGAAAAAAACCGAAAAAGTTCAACAACAATAGAAAATGCTTAGAAACAACGAGCGAGTACAACAACAACTACAACAACAACAACAACTTTTACTTTTGTTTTAATTTAAATTTTTCAACACCCAAGTTCAACGTCACAACGTGTGTCGCCTGCACAGTGGGCTGATGCAGCAAACAAATCGGCGAATTTGATTCAATCTGCAGCCATAGTTTCAAGGCAAAGGCAAAGAAAGCCAGTGCCTTTTATAATTAAAAAGACTCAAAAACAATAACCATATTTGCGATAAATATTACTCGTATTATAAATTTCAGTATCTTTCCTATCTTATTTCATAATAAATCAATAATTTCTCCCAAAAATATGAATCAATATCATTAAAATGAAACAGTTAATTAAACAGCAAATAGTTTTAATCACATAATATTACGACAAAAACTTTCGAGTACATATTTATTTATATTTTATTAGAAGCACACTTTTACAGAAAAGTCACCGATAGATATTGTTTGCAACTATATATACATATATATATATATATATATCCTTATAGTCATATGGTGGCTTTCATTCGTATTTAATTCGTGTAGTGGAAAGATGCCATTATTTGTTGCAATGTGCCGAGAGTCGATTGAAGTGGCTTTCCAGCCAGCCTATAGGCCATTTTCCTGCCGCCTGCCTGCACTCCCTTACCCATGTCACCCAATCGCCCATTTTGGGCTGCTACGTGCATTTTGGAAACTAAAGCAGAAACCTGAAAGATGCACGGAACACACGACCGGTTCTACGTTCAAAGTTTTCAAAGCAAAGTCATCGGTGCACATTGTCACACGTCTTAAAAAAAAAAAGAAAAAATAGAAATAAAAATAAAAAACAAGGCAAGTGCTGCTGGCAGCGAGTGAATCTGAGGCTGCGCGTGTGAAAAGCGCATAATTTTTGGACGCGGACAAATTTTCACTTTTTTTTTCCACTGTGTTGTGTTTTCCTGAGCGGCGGTGTCTTTGGCGTCGCCTTTGCCGGTCGCGGCCTGGCGTGCTGGCTCTTGTTATTGTCATTTTTTTCTTAACCCTTTTTGTTATTGTTGGATGCGGCGGCACTCTGACTCACAGTAATTTGCTGTAGGTGGAGCTGTGGCTCTGAAATCGCAGCTGGTGGTGGTATTGTGGGTGCATGGCTAGTTAGCTGAGGCTGCTCGGCTTGTGGATTGTGGGTTGTGGGTGACTGGAGCGCCATGCGACAATGCGATATAACAATAAAAACAATCTACAATGCGCCGATTATGTTACCAGTCTTGGCAGCTGTTATTATAATTATTATTATTATTTTTATTTTTTATACTGTATCACTTTTGTATCACTCACTCGGCAGCAACATCAACAGCTCTTTCTGTGTATTATATTGAAATCTAGTGTTTATTATATTGAAATCTGCTCCTCTCTTGGAGTCTTGGCCACAATGTACTTATATATATATATTGTGAACTACAACGGCCAATTGTGAGACATTTTCTTGTGCATCTCTCTTTGTGCGCTGGGAGGGGAAGACACATTAATTGTGGATCCCTTAATGGTGGCTAAAAACACAGTGCCATTATTTTAAAAAGGGATTCTAGTATTGCACGCTATCAAGTTGTATTTTTGAACCTTTATATAAAAATGTTTCTCCATATATATTGTTAATTCGTATTTCTCTAAGTATTCCACGTTTTTGTTTTGTTTTCATTGATTATTAACAATAAAAAAGAAACAATAAAAAGCAAAATTAATACCCAAAATGACTCAAAAACTTTTTTAGTGGGCGACAAAAAGACTTTTTATTCGGTGCTACTTTTAATAAACATAACTTGAATGTTCAACAGATATTTTGAATAAGAAATTAACTTGGATAACTGTAGTATCTGGTGCTAGGACCTCGACTGTGTTTTTGTATTTTACCTTCCTTGTCTGGGCCTAACCGTGGGACATACTGGTGTCTATAAATTGTAATTGATAGCCAAACAGAAATACCACAAATACGCTCACACACACACAGTGATAAATGCTTCGCCAGATTGCGGTCTTCCGGGAGCTGAGTGGAGCTGGAATGACAATAGCATCGATTGATGCAAACATTATGCAAAGACAATACGAATCGCTGGATTACATCGACATCACCATCACCATCGCCATCGACATCGAAAGCGACATCGACAGCTCGAAGATGGCGCCACCTTTTTGATGGTTCGCTAACTGATCGATCGTTGGAACATAACGCCAGGCAGGCAATAATTTGTTTATAATGCGATTACGCGATAAATCGCAGAAAAAATAAGTAAGTTAATTACTCGCGTGCTGTCACTGCTGTTGTTGACTCCCCTTCTGCTTCTGTTTCTCTTTACATTTCCCATTCCCATTCCATCTCTCCAGATCCATCTCAGACTCAGACTCAAAGTGTCTCCATATTGTGTCGCAGGTGCTCTGCTGCTGCCGTATATGTAATTCCGCATTGCCGGTCAGCTACGTATTCCGTACAACATTAGCGCATTGCTCACAAATTACTTTGTATGTGAGTGCATAAAAGAAATTGCGCAAAATGTCTTCGTTTTTTCTTGTTTTTTTTTTCTTCTTTTTTTTTGGCTTTGGCAGTAAGCAGAGACAAGCGACAAGCGCAACTAATCAAATTATATAGCATTATAATTTGCCACATTCGAGTGGTTGCTTGGGTTGGCTGCTTGTAGCAAGGCCACAATATTTGTACAGCCAGGTCGAGGTTGAAACTGTTTTCTACGCCTAATCAAATATCACACAAAAATGTAACCTAAATTAATTCAAGCACTTGGAGCCATCTGTAAAACTATTGTATCATAATCCTAATTCATGAAATAACAAAAGTTCAAGCTTGGTATATTGGGTTGTCAGTTGTCAGTCAACAAATTAATTAAAAGTATTACAATTAATTATTGTTGGTTCCAACCCAATACTACAGAAAGTGATTTTTTCCTAACAGTTTAAATTACATAAATTTCTTAACTGCTATTAGCTACAATCTTGAAATTCAAATTTCAAAATCAACT
Organism: Drosophila grimshawi; assembly: GCF_018153295.1. Taxonomy (NCBI): domain Eukaryota; kingdom Metazoa; phylum Arthropoda; class Insecta; order Diptera; family Drosophilidae; genus Drosophila; species Drosophila grimshawi. Next base: position 1,785,492 of record NW_025062489.1, on the reverse strand, counting down.
CTGGCCTTAACAAAGTTTTGACTGCTTGTAGTTTTAGAAGTAATTTCTAGATAATTGCAACTATAAATGTCCCAATTTCTACATGGAACATTTCATACAATAAGTATTTTATACTTGTTTTTATTTATGTAGTGATCAGGAAGTATTTAAATTCCTGCATACTACACTATATCGTAATAATACTGTATATCGTAATAATCTGATAATGGTACCACATAGGTACATATTTGTATGGAAATTCGCATCGTTTCATCGCAACAGCCAATGCTTACCGATTGTCCATTGTCGGTATCTGTGCCGGTATCCATTTCCATCAATTCGAGCAACGAGGCTGTTTGCTTGTGAGCCAAGTATGTGAGCCAAGTTTTTGTGTGTATTTGTGTGCCAACTGTTTGCATTATCAGGCAAATGTATATTGAATGAATTTATTGGGAATTTTTCCAGAGGCTTTGTCACGTGATCTCTGCCCATGTCCCAGATTCCGGTGCATAATTTCAGTTTTTTATTGTTTTCTTATTTCTATTATTTTTTATTCAGGTATTTTGCGCCAAGTCATTTTAGGAAAAGTTGTCCAGACGCAGGGTGCAATGATTTGCAGCACTGAGACAACAGAAATATCCGCTCGGAGGCTTCCCGTGAAGATGAAAAAGTCTTTATGTACTACCACTTAAGCCAAAATACTCGTATATATAACATTGCGAAATCAAATGAAAGTCGGCAATTGATGGGCGTGGCTTCATAGTTCCCATTATTGTAGTCAAATCTGAGTTCATTATTTTGAATTGAAAGTCATTGTAATAGTATTTCAAACAAAATAACTACTTTAAACCCGACATGCTTCTTAATATAAGTTAAATTAAAAATATACAAGCAGAAAATATAACAAACTTAAACTTATATCGAATTTCTACCTGACAAGGAAATTTCGAAAATGCAGCACATTTTCAGCCAGGAATTGATTAATTAACTAATTAATTGTTAATAATAACAATTAATAAAGGCATAAATTGATAAGAGAGTATTCCGTGGTTGGTTACGCCCCACTGCAATCATTCTCACTTGTTTTATTTTGCATTTTTTGCATCTCTCCTCTTGCTGTTTGGTTCAGAAACCTAATAAATTGTAATGCTTCTTTTTATGGGTCACGTTTTCCAACTTAATAATCATTTGCACTTCCATATGACAATAAAAAGACATTGCTTTCGTTATTGTTGTTGCTGCTGCTGCTACTGTATTGCCGTGCAACATTGAACGTATGGGCGTTGCTGGATTTTTTCTAGCAATATTTACGGGCCATACGATGAGTATTTTCATAATTAATTTCTTTCAGCTGCCTTCAGCAAAAGAAATATGTGCGGCGCCTACTGTGAATTATTGCGAATGTTGCTGCTGCTGCTGCTGTTGCAACTGCAACTGTAATTGCAATTGTTGTTGTTGCTTGGAAAACCCAATCCCGTTATATATATGAGCATATGCATGCATATGTATGTTGTGCTGTGCTGTGCTGTGCTTTTCACGCTTGTGACAGTTTTTGTTGTTGCATTTGCCGCCTCTTTTCACATTTTTGATCGACAATTTCACTTTTCGTTGCCAGACACAGACTCGAGGAAGACGCCAGACACACTGAGAAAAATAAATAAGAATCTTGAATCAATCCGTAAATCCGTTATCGGTTAGAACCGCATTCTCTATGACAAACAGAACTTAAATCTCAAGTACAAAATAACTCTTAGTCTGAGAACAACAAAGTCTTACAATAAAATCATTTGAAACTTATTAAAGTTATTGTAAAAACAAAACATATTTCATAATAATAATAACAAGTCTTGAGCCAGATCAAATTAGATATTATACATGTTAGTCTGATTCTAACTCAATATACTAAGAATGTCTGGTGGACTGCCTTTCTTTCTGAGTGTATATGCTTGCACATACACACAAAATATATGGCATATAGGGTCTATATTATAGACATGTATGTATATAGGGTCGACAACAATTGCGGTTTGATGTAGCATCGCTGCCGGCGTTAAAAGATTCCCAGGCGCATTGTTGGATCGCGTGCACTTTGGATTTTATATGAATACATATGTTGGTGTCCGTCATTGTGCATGTGTATGTGTGTGTGTGTGTGTGTGTCGCTGTGTGTGTGTGTATTGTCTGCACGCTGGGGTCGTTTGTCAAACCTTATGGCGTTTTCAAGAGCAAAGCCAAGGTTGCAGCATGCAAAGGAGTTGAGCAGCAGTTGCCTCCATTATCGACACGAAACGGGTTTCCAAGAGATCGACAGCGAGACAGACAGAGAGAAAGAGAGAGAGAGAGAGAGAGAGAGAGACAGAGAGGGAGAGAGGCTAGTTTCATCCATCAGCTGTAGCTGAAGCTGAAGCTGGCAGCAGTTGCAGAATTTCACTTTCTTTCGAAATTGCGTTGACCCCAATTTATTACCAATGACAACAACAACAACAACAACAACAACAACAACAACAACAACAACAACAACAGCAACAGCAGCAGCGTGAATATTTTGGCCATAAACCGCACAACCCCCGGAGATTTTGGACGCTGCTTTTGTTTTGATCTCTTGTCGCAGCGCCTCTAATTGAATTACGTTGAGTCTCTGCCCTCTCCCACATGAAGAGGTGCCAGTTGAGAAGACGACTGATCCCCTGATCACCACCCACTCCCCCCTCATCCTTAATAAATAACTATGAGAAAGTCAACGCCCATTGTTAGTTGTTATGTTCACGTTTTTTTTTGTTTTTTTTTCTCTTGTTTTTTTTTTGGCTACTTACCCATTTCCAGTGCCATTGATATTGAGCTGAATGTGCTGCTTGTCGTTTTCACATAATTAGCTCCGTTGGCAGCTCCAAAAGTAGCTGTGGGTCAAAGTTGACACTGTCTCTGACACTGAGTCAAAACATAAGTATTATGTATGCATTATGTTAATTAGCGGCATCCTAATGAGCTTACAACCAATAAATGCAATAGATATTGTTTTATCCAATGCTAGTTTTTTAGTCTTAGTATTAGCAAATTAATTGTATTTAATAAGGTCGTAGTTCAAACGGCTTTCCCTGCCCAAAATCGTGAAGGATCTAATACTCTATTTGGAACCAATTTCGTAGAACTTCGATGACTATATGTAAAATCGAAGCCGTTTTGAATGAATCAATATATCAGAGATTTAGGAAATTAAGTTCCTTTACACAATCTTCTCTATTAAAATTAATTGGCTATAAATATGCTCTATGCTCTAAATATTTACTTATTTATTCTAGAATTTAGCAAATAACCAAGTTGTGCAATTATTAAGTGAGATATTTGTGTGTCGCGCAATTAGATCATTGTTTAGATTCAAATGAGCTCTTCGATGAAATGCGTTTTTTGGGTATGCCAAAGTTATTTGAGTATTAGCCGATTATTTTTAATCGTATTCGCTATGGGAGACTGTGGGCCAAGATGCCGATTTGAGTCGAAATACTCAACGAGCTGAGTGTCTTCGACATCTTTTTGCGGCGCATCTCAACGATGGATAATCTAAGAAAGTCACTTAATGGACTCGGAGTTGCGTCCTTCTGTAGGATACTTTTGCACAATTTCATTATACCCTTTATACCCATTTGAAGTGGGTGCAAGGAAAGACGACAGATATGGAGACAGGGCGGAAGAAGGAGAGAAGTTTGGATGTCAATGAGCGAGGCGAATGTTAAAAGTAACCATAAATAATGGCAAATTGACATTTAGGCGCATATGGAAGGAAGTTCAACATTTTTGTGGGTTCATCGTTGGTCTCGCATGCAGTTGGTATTTGTGTATTGTGGTCGCCACGAAAGAAAGAAAGAAAGAAAGAAAAAGTAAATGCAATGGCAATGGCAATAGTAAAAGCAAAAGCAAGAGCAAAAGCATTGCCAACAAAAATTAGTTGCTTAGTTACTTGATGATAATTGTGACGCCACCTGGCGGCCGGTAGCTGGCAATTGGTTTGGGCCAATTAACAATTTGGGCCACGACCCCGCCCCGCAAGTGCAGAGAAAGCAACAACTTAGCCAAAATTCATTCGACACACGCATAGTCACACACATATATGTCTATATATATATATATATATATATATTGTTGTGCACAGTGGAATAATTTGAATTAAATAGATATTGCCAAAAATTTGCAAAAGCAGTTAATATCAATGTTAGAGAATACTAAATAGTGGATTATCGAACTGAGCTTTCGTGAAGAGTAACGCATTATAATTGATACAAATAAAACCTGTACAATTTACCATAGAAAAGTCTCTAAATCAGTCGATTTTCCTTTTTTGTGAATTGTCGCAAATATTTAATTGATTTACTTGGTCAGCCGGAGTGCTATCGGTTGTTATCTCTCTGACATTATTTTTATTTGGATGTGCGTGACTTTGACTTTAATTGGCTTTTAATCTAAAGAAGCCTCTACAAATTCCAACTGACTGTTTCACACATTCATCGTTTTGACCACAAGTGGTCGACCGGGGCGAAGAGATTGGCAGTAACTCGCATTGCCAGTTGATCGAATGTGGGCTGCATATTTATTCCGAGTATATTTCAGTTTCGTAATATTCGTAGAATTGTGGGTTCAATATATGTACATATGCAAGATGGAAGATGCCGTATCGGTTATGCCTTTGGCTTATGGCAGGCAACTCTCTTTTATGTTGATGTCGATGTTGATATTGATGTTGATGTTATGCCTTATCGTTGAACATACATTCGAATATTTGTAATCAGTTTTGGGCCGGTTTTCATTTCAAATGACGCATTATCACATGAAATGTCTGGCAATCAGATAATCGGTATTAATAGGCCAATTCTTTTTTTTCTTTTTTATTGGCATAGTCACTCATTTTATCGGCACAATTAAAAATACTGCTATCAATGCTATGCGTAAATACTTCAAAATGAACTAATAAAAACACAAATCAGAACTCCAATATATTTCACGCCTGAATGAAAATGTAATGAAATAGTTTTTTTGATTGATTGTGCATTTAGCGGGTGACTACAAGAAAACATTTTTTATTTCCACGCAAATCTCATTCAGTTTTAGCCACAAAACAGCTAAGCTTTAAGTTTTTATTTGTAAATATTCGAGTATATTATAATATACATATATGTGTGTATTTAGTGTATCTTTATACATCTTAACCCTTTTTCGTCTTTGGATTAACCCTAAAATATGGTACTCTAATTTTCCTATAATAACCAAGTTATTTTTGGGCAAAGCAGACAACCAGTTTACCTGTTTGTCCGCACCCCCTGCCAATCACATTGGGTGGCGCCTCAAGCTCAAGCCAGGCCAAACCTTGGCCGTGAAACGGTGTCGCATAACCGGCTCGCAGGTGCTCTGTGCTTATTGGGTCTGGCAGCGTAACCGGATCAATAATGCCAATCATTTACGGCCTGCTCCAATTTGGCCAAAAATTAATGGCTGTCGTCTCACTGCGACTATTGACCGAAAAGTGAAATGTGAAATTTTAGTGCAGTTGCAATCAATTCTTCAAGCCAGCATATCTGCATATCTGCGATCCCCAGACATGAGTGCACTGAGCGAAATACAATTCATTGTGCATATTTAGCTTAATAACTTTTCAAAAATGTTAAGAAAAGTGTATGGAGAAGTTGAGATATTGTTTGTCAAATGCTAAGGACAATATATTCTTGATCTAGGACATCTAACTAAGGCAATGAAGCCGCTTCCATTTATCTCCGGGATGCCGGAAAATACTTTCTGGTATATCTTGTATTTCATTTTGTAGAAAGTGTGTGGTTTTTTTTCAGTGTACTCTCGCTCTTACTTGCTCTCTTGCACTCCCACTCACTAACTGCATTTTGGTCTTGTTGCAGGCAAATAACAGCCAGTTGACAACTTTTTATTTGGCGCTGGCAACGCTGCTGATGACGGTAGCATCGCTGGCGCTATCGGCGCAGCCGCCGCAGCCAGCTGATCATTTGGTGCCGCCACCAGCACCACCCGGATCACCAGCAGTATCAGTACCGCTACCCGTTGCGCAGCGTCTCACACATGCGGGCTACCCGGCTCTGGCGACGTCTCCGGCTGCGGCACAAGATGGTGGCGGTGGTGGTTTCATGACACGCGTGGCACGTTGGTTTGGCCTGGGAGGTGCAACTGCAGCTGCATCCTTGCCCCGGGATCAGCAACTGAGCGCCAGTTCGTTGAACTATGCGTATCCTAAGCCGGCGCAGCACTTTGATGCCGCTGGCAAACCGTGCGGCCTGTGCAACAAATATCCCTGGGTACCCATGCTGGGTCAGCAGCAGCAACAACAACAGTTGCCACATCAGCAGCAACATATTTTAACCTGGCAACAGCCTTTGGGGCAGGCGTCTCAGCATCGACAGCGTGCTGTGCAGTTCCATGCACCGCCACAGAGCATCTTTGTGCCCATCTCGGCGCCGGTGCCGGGACTCAGTCATGTGGCGATGCCACCACTCTATAGGGCACAACCATTTCGACCGCTCGCAGAGAATGTTGGCGCCCTTTCGGAGCTGCGACCGGTGCCCGTTGTGCCAACAGCAACATCAAATGCACCACAATCCGCTCGACCATTTAAGCCAGCTGAAAGCAGCAGCAGCAGCAGCAGCAGCAGCAGCAGCTTTGAGATTGTGCAGAGCCATCAGTTGACGGATTTTGTTACGTCCGTAGAATATCCGGCTACGTATGTGCAGTCGCATGCCATTGATCTCGGCCAGACATCGGTGGCAACATCGCTGCCCACAAATCATCATTCCCAACAGCAGCTGCAGCTGCAGCAGCAGCAGCCATCGGAACCAGTGCCTCCGCTGGACATTAGCACGGTGCGCTATCAACTGGAGGATTTGAGCGGTGGTTCAGTGCATCAGCATTTGCCTGCCTCGCAGCTCCTCACCGAACTGGGTCACCTGGAGGCACAGACTACAGTGATACCGCCGGCAGATAACTATCCCGCGGCATCCTCGCAGCAGCAACAACAGCACGAACAGGATCAGGAGCAGGAGCACCAGCACTTGTACTATGCGGAACAGTATCAGGAGCTGTCCAGTGAAACTAGCACAGTGACGCCGCTGTACGATCAGCTAATCTACACCACGGAGCAACCGACGCCAGCCGCCGCCGTTGAGCTGAACAATCATTTGATGGTCTCCACCCATACGCGAGATGGTCGGCAACGGGACACACCCAAACGTCTGCTCGATTCGCCCATCAATCACGCGCAGAGCGGCGCACGTCCATTTACCCGAGATCCCTCCGATCTCCACATCCGTCCGGTGCAGCCGACGCGTGAGCCAACGCCAACATCGACCTACGGTGCCATTGATGCCAGTGGACAATATGCTGGCATGTCGCCACCAGGACCTCAGCAGGTGATCATACCATATACGACGAAACAGAAGCCGCGACCCTTCGAGCCAGCCAAATGGACACAAATGCCCAATTGGCGCTTGCATGCCACCCAGCAGCACCAACAGCAGCATCAGCAGCAGCATCAGCAGGACAACGATGTGGAGCTACACGAGCAGCAAGAGTCAAAGGTGGTGAGCACGGCGACAGCGGCACCGCCACCAAATACCCGGCGCACCACCAAATATTTAACTAAAATACTCGCCTCCAATCTGCGCGAGCTGCTAAAGCGGGAGCGAGAGACAAAACGGCGTCCCATGATGCCATTCTTTGGTGTGGACATCTCGAAGCTGCAGCATAACATCGATGGATGGACGGAGCAGGAGTACAACTCCTTGTCGCATCGTCCCAGCACACCAACCATACGTGGCCGTTCCAAGCATATACCCAGCGAATATCTGACTACAACGACGCCCGCTACACCAACTGCATCCACTGCATCCATGCGACAGTCGAAGACGACGCGTGGCGGCTTCGAGTTGGGCGTCAGCGCTGTCAATAATGCCAGCGGTGATCTCTCCACGTCCATTAACAATTTGGAACAACTTCATCTGAAGCACTACCAACCTGTCGATGACAATCGACTGCTGTTGCTCGACTACTACGATTCGCAGCATCGTCACAGCACAACACCGATGCCCACAACGACAACCACAACCATGACACAGCCCACAACGACAATGACAACGATGCCGCCAGTGACGCCGCTTTATGTCCGCACAACAATCCCAACGCCGACGCCCATTGAGGTGTGGAAACAGGCAAAGGTGGCCATACTGCCCCAAACCAATGAGAAGGTATATGTCGTCACTCCACAACCACGCCATCAACATCAGCTGCAGCATCAGCATGGCGAACTATCCGCATCAGCATCGGTGCCGGCGCCAGTTTATCAAACGCCTGCACCCAGATTTCCACGAGTGCGACCAACGCCAGCCTCGGCGACAGGTGAGCCAATTAGATGTATATATGTATTTAAAAATACCTGATCAGCATCAATTGACGAGTTTATATAGCCTAGTCTGTCTGTTCGTTGTTGTTTAATCTTGGAATTTATCCGTATGTTTGCTGCACTATTTCCTATAGCTGCCAGAGGAACTATCGGCCAAAAGATAAGTTTCTGCCATATGGGGATACGCCGAAATTTTAATCATCATTTGGCCTCTAAAATAAAACAACATTTAAATTTTGAAAAATGAATTTTTGATAAAAAAAAGGGATGATTTTGTGGTAAGCTACAAAATCACATGGAGAGAAGCGTTCAAACTCATTGGCGAAGTCAGACTTATCAGATTACATCAAATCAATCTGGGTATTGGTACTGATACTGGCACTTATAATACCCTCTGCAAGGCTATACAAAAATGTTTTGAGCAAATACAATGCCTTGGAAATGGACAAATTCAATATTTAAATATGTTTTCGTTATTTGGCGACTCTTTGTTAATATTGCACTTTTTTTTTGCACATTTCTAATATGTATGCTTTGCAACGCAGCAGCAACTAGTGAACTAGTGACGGCTGCCACGCCCACTCCGGCAACGGAACAGCTGCGCCACTATACGCCGGACATATTTGGTCTGATGGGTCTCTCGGCTTTTGTGCCTGCCGAGCCTGTGGAAATCATTGATGGCAATTCCAAAGTAAATCGCAACGCAGCCACAACCGGTCGCATCGATATGTAATCTGTTCTTTTATTTTTGGTTTTTGCTCCAAACACACTAACATTTACACTCACACACACACACACACACCATGCCACAAATTATTCATGACCACATTCACCCACCCATTCACACACACATAAATACAGGTTAACACAATTGTGACGTCGGCGCCAACTGCGGCTGCGCCACAGCGGCCAACCACAAAATCCACAATATCGCCAAGGCCCAGATAGACAGTGAACAGTGGACAGCTAGACAGACCGACAGACAGACAGGCATTCAACCCATATGAGGCAGCCCCGCTCAGCAGATCCGAGAGCAGCGGAGCAGAGCGCATCTATTGTAATATATATTTCCCCATTGGTCGATCGGATCGTTTCATTGACTTATTGTGTGCTGCGACTTTATTTTGTAAGCCTAAACCAATTTTTAGAATATTCTTGCATTTGGTAGTTTCACACGTACACCTAGTTGTATACATGCACATATATACATATATATATATATATATATATATATATATATATATATATATATATATATATATATATATATATATACACACATATGTAATTGTAATTTGCTTACTTTTTTTTCGCGTCGTATTTTTTTTTGTTTTTTTGTTAGTGCTTTAATATTAAATATACAAAATATGTCCATTCATACATGCATTTGTATATAGAAATATAGGAAGTCTAATTGGCATGGCCACGCCCCTTGTCACGTGTGTTTGTGGACGGCAAAAATGTGCAATGTGAAATGTGTGTATCTTTATAATTAATTAAGCTAAACAATTTAAATATATATAAATACATATATTTATATTTATATATGTATATACACATATATTGAAATGCAACAATACCAATCAAAGTCACTTTATATATTTAAGACAAGAAAATTGCAATTTTTCATTATTTACCAAATAAAATATATATATTATTACTTGATAATTGGGTGTTTTAAATAAAAGGGCTGCCCACAAGCAAGCAACATAATATTAAATATATTTAGACACTAAATGTTGATTACATATTACCTCGAATTACAAATGGATTGCTGTAAATGCAGCTTTTATTTCGACATTTTCGAACCAGTACATTGAAAATGATTTTCAAATTTGCCGCTAAATTGTGCGCTCTGGCACCACTAGGTGAAGTTGCCAGACCACTCAGCAAAAATGTACGTATAATTGTAGAGTTGCCACCGGCAACTGTTGATCGCAATGAGAAGGTTACACCTTCTGGAACTAGCGATAAGTGAATCAATATATTAAATTTGAATTAAAAGCATGATGAAAAACTATATAAACAAGCTAATATACAACTTCAACCAATCAACTAAACGAGTACTGCAAACACTGTTGACAAATAAAACAACACTTCAATGGCTAGACAAAACATAATATAAATGGTCATCGCATTATGACGTAGATGCATGAATCGTAGCATACATCATATGTTGGTTGCTTTCTTGAAGGCAACAACCCTAGTATTGTGTTTGTGTCGTTTTTTTATTTATTTTTTTTTTATTTATGAACTGTTTGTTGATTGTAATGCATTAGCATTTTGTTTATTGTTTGTATAGCCGGGATATATAATCACAATGTACACATTACTGCACGGCTTCTACAAATATCTCACACAAAAAGATGATTTTTGTGTCGTCATACTGGGCCTCGACAATGCGGGCAAAACGGTAAGCTACTCCGGCATAATGCAAAAGGCCGACAAGACATGACACGACACGACTCGACACGTCTGCAAATGCTGTCAATAATTTATTTATTATTGGTAGACGTATCTGGAGGCGGCCAAGACCAAATTCACAAAGAACTATAAGGGTCTGAACCCCGCAAAAATTACAACGACAGTGGGTCTTAACATTGGCACCATCGACGTGCAGGGCGTGCGTCTGAATTTCTGGGATTTGGGTGGCCAACAGGAGCTGCAATCCCTGTGGGACAAATACTATCAGGAGTCGCATGGCGTCATCTATGTGATAGACTCGAATGATCGTGAACGCATGGATGAGTCCAAACTCATATTTGGTAAAATGTCATTTCAGCCACTATTTTTTCACATCTGCCAACTAATGTTGGTTCATTTGCAGATAAAATGATTAAAAATGAACTGTTGTCGGGGGTGCCGCTGCTGATACTGGCCAACAAACAGGATCTGCCCGATGTGATGGGCGTGCGCGAAATTAAACCGGTGTTCCAACAGGCTGGCGCCCTCATCGGACGGCGCGATTGCCTCACAATACCAGTCTCGGCGTTAACTGGTGAAGGTGTCGACGAAGGAATCAAATGGCTGGTGGAGGCCATTAAGCGGCATTCTTTGGTTCGCCCGCCCCGTGAAAACGATTGAGGAGCTGCACACAAAGGATGCAATGCTGAATGAATGCTACGAAAGATTCCAGAATATAACATAGAACATAGTGAGAACCTTGTAGAGTAGTGGCTTCCTGACATTAGGTAGGCCATAGTGTTAAGCATGTATTAAATACATAAAACACACACTTTTTTAATGAAGGACAGCTATCGTCAATTTTATACACACATATACGGAGATATGGGAGTCGTTCACTGAATAATCAGACGGCTTAAATATGTATGTAAGCTGAAAATATGCAAAGTTGTTTTTCCCTTGGTGTATATTATTACAACTAGCAGCTAGGATATAAGGAAGCAATAACGAATGTTACGTAATATAAAAATTCAAGGGGTTCTCATCTGTATATCATCTAAATCCAAAATCTGTATAAAAAACGGACAAGCTTTTTAAATGAAATTAATTGTAATATTTTTTGAAGCCGTACAAACCATAATATTTCATTTGATTTAACATTAGATACGTGCTATATATTTCCCTTAATATATATATTTCACATTGTTTCGTATCCAAGCGCACGTTAGGCATGAGAAAAAGATGTCAGCTGTAATTCAGCTCAATTTTATAGTCTTCTCATCAGCTGTTGGCACGTGAAAGCAAAAACATTTAACTATCTTCCCCTTAAAGATAGAAGAGCTTAAACTGTTTATTTTTCGAGCGTGATGACATGTTGAACATTTCAGTGGAAATGCCCATATGTACATATGAATACTGCGAGCGGTGGCTATTAACTTTTACCTGTCATGGACTCGCATTGACACTTATCAGCACAGCCGGTGACGACTTCGCTTATCCATAACGAACCGTTCTCACGGCTGGTATTTGTGCTATCAGTGCTATCAGGCCTACTCCTCACAGATAAGTTAGAATGGTTGGTATGTGTCTGTGTATTCAACGAACGATGGTGGTATACCATGGCAGCCATGGGAGAGTGTCTACTACGATAACTATATCAACTTTGCCCCGCTAGGTGCACATGCTGGGCATATGTACATGGGCTGCTCTTCTGCAATCGTCGATGGAGTCTAAGGGACACAAACTTTCAGTAATTTCAGTCTATTGCCAGAGTTTCAATCGCGCGGGCTGCTCATTAAATGCGCGTATGTGTGTGGTGTTTCGTTAATCCGCGTCGACCTGGAAACCGCAACTTTGGGAACATGATGATGGTTAGCCAAGCTGGGTTAAGCTAAAAATCGCTGACAAAAAGAGTGAGGCGTGTTTGCGTTGATTGTGATTGTGTGTGAGTGGGAATTGGAATCGTAATAACTTAAACATTAGATAACACGTATGTACGCTCGCTCACTCGCTCCTTGTCTATGTGAAGCAGCGTAACCGCTTATCATTATTCCAGTGTCATTACCTGTGCGGGGTTCGTATTTGGGACTGTATATTGAGTTAGTTAGTGTCCAGTGTTGTTTATTATTGGGCAGAGGCGAGAATCATGTATCCGTATTATGAGCAGGATTGGAGCGTTTTGCCACCGGAGAACAATCGCAGGTGAGTTGCAAGCGATGGCGTTTCTGATTGGTTTGCTTTTTTTTTTTAAATTGCGTTCTGCGCGAAATAAGTTGTCATCGTCAGAATCGGCAAGCACAGTTATCGATAGCTGCATGCTCCGATAACAGTGCTGCTACTGTCAAAACGAAATGTCAACCGCATACTAGCGCTCTCTCGCTCTCACTGCTGGCAACAACTACTATTACTACTACTGTTGCGCTCATCATCAACATTCTACGAGCATTTTTGTCGCGTTGTTAAAATTTGCATTGGAAGTCGGAGGCGGCAGGTGGCTACGAATCAAACGTTCAGAACGTTATTTTGTGCAATCAAGAGTTCGAAGCAGAAAGAAAATCGACAATCAGAGTTTGTGGCAAACTCACAATTAATTAATGTTTAGTTTTTCTTGTGGCCAAAAAGGAGCATACGCTTAACTCAGTGGGTGCTTGTGTGCGTTCCGCGTACACATGTGTGTGAGTGTGGGTGTCTGTGCGTGTGTGTCTACTTGGGCTTTCCAATGAAATCACATCGATTAACAAGAGCAGAAAGTAATATAATATTTAACAATAATACATGTTCAATTCAATTCAAGGAGAGTGCATGCAAGCAGACACGCAACAGCAAATACGTGTATTTTCTGTGAAATATTTTTTTCTTTTGTTTTTTTGCAACGCACGCAATGCACTCGATAGATGCCCATATCGATATCGGGTATCGATAAGAGACAGCAATGACGGCAGCTGTTTTGGTTTTAGCCATGACTGGTGACTGGTGACTGTGACTGCCTTTTGGGCCTTTAAACAAAAGTTGAATCAGTTGTAAACGTTTTATGTGGCAATTTTGACTGCATTGTTTATCATTCGCGTAGAGCAACGTTTTAAGGAGCATGTAATTAGAATTATATGTCTCTCATTTCAATTGGATTTTGATAAGTCTCTCGCCGTTTGTGTTTCTGTTTGTGTGCGTGAATGTGTTTCGCTGTCAGCTCAATGCGCGCTAATCGTCTATTCGGCTCGGCTCACGCTTCAAGTGCGATTTTCGCATTATTCATACAAGTAAATTAATCATTTCATTTTCATCAGCAACAGCAGTGCAAGCTGTTTTGCATTTGCTGTGAGCCTCTTCCATTTTTTGTCGTCTTAATTAACACCCCACACACCTAGCCTATTTTTTCCCTTCTTAAATTTTTTTTTTCGTTGTGCGCTTCGTTGGCCAGCACTGGCAACTACATAAATGCATATACACACACATATATACACATATATGTGAACATATGTAACTGATGCCAGTTAAAAAGGTACTACAATATGTACGAATGTGTGTGTGGGCACAGAGCATTTTGTTTGCATTGAGCGACGACAGATCATGTGTACTTCTGTGCATGTGTGCTGTATATTTGTTTAAGCTTCGGCATACGCACACACATACGCAGCTACTAGCCATATATATATATGGATATATTTGTGTGTAGCGTTAGCGTTTCATAACAGCAGCAAGTTTATTACTGATATTGTTTGTGCACTGTGAGATTTGTGTTAGGAATAATAATAACACATCGAGTGAGATTCAGACTGCTAAATCTAACAGTCTATCAGTAGCAAAGAGAGCGCTGTAAAATAGTGTGTCTCTCTGGGAGAGTGCGAGCAAAAGTGAGCGACGAGTGAAGCAAAGCAAAAGCTGCACTCAACTCAAATAGCGGCCGGCTGTCAGTGTTGTTCTTGTTCTTGTTGTTGTTGCTGTTATTGAGCTGTGCAATACGGTGGCGAGTGTTGCAAAGTGTGCGAAACTCGAGATCGCATTTTTTATTTTATTTTTTTCGTTGCCACCTCGCCAACGTAACTGTAATAAAAATAATAACAGAAACGACAACAGGAGCAGCAGCAACGGCTACAATTGAAGTTCAACATAAAAGCATAGGCCGGCAAGTTGTAGAGGAAGCAGAGCAAGATATATAACCATCAACAGCAGTAGCAGCAGCAAAAGCAGTAACATCAGCAGTTAGTCTGCTTGCCACAACCAAAGTGCTTCAGATCCGCCGAAGCAGCAGAGCAGCCGCATCGCCTCACAATGAATTCCGAGCATGGGTATGCGTCTTTAATGTACAGTGATCCCTCGAAAATTGCAACTCAAAGTTTTCAATCATTAAACAAATTTATTACATGTTCGCGAACAATTTGTTTTTTTTTTACTATCATTTATTTGGAAATCTGTTGGCATTTCCAAAAAACTCGAATATACAAACAACATTTAATTTTTATTGTGTTTGTATAAATTACAGACAATCAAAATATAAGAGTCAACTGAAGCAATGAAAACAATATATTCTAATTTTCGAGCGACCACTTAACATGTACAAATTGGCATTAATATGCATGCAAACATACATAGATACATACGTATATTGTTCAGTTGGTCATATCAGTCTCTAATTATTTAAATTGTATGCCCAACAGATTCAATCCTGCCTTCAATATGGCCACCATACGGCAGGCGTTCACAGAGGCCGTCGAAAGAGGTAAGTAAACCTTTGCCTTTGCTTTTGCTTCTTCGTCTCAAATGTAACTGACTGACTCGTTCTTGTTGTTCGCCCACACACAGTTAGAATGCCAACGCCCACACGACTGCGTGATCTTATCCGCCAGATACGCGCCGCCCGCACCGCAGCCGAGGAGCGGGCCGTGGTTAACAAAGAGTGCGCCTACATACGCAGCACATTCCGCGAGGAGGATTCCGTATGGCGGTGAGTGGGCCATTAATTGCAATTGCATTACGTAAACGACTCAATAATTTTAACCTGGTTTAATTTATTTTTTTTTTGTGTGTTGCAGTTGTCGGAACATTGCCAAGCTGCTGTACATACACATGCTCGGTTATCCGGCACACTTTGGCCAGCTCGAATGCCTCAAATTGACGGCCAGCACGCGTTTTACAGATAAACGTATTGGTTACCTGGGTGCCATGTTGCTGCTGGATGAGCGCCAGGATGTCCATTTGCTGATCACAAATTGTTTGAAAAAGTAAGCGAAAAAAAGCAACATTTGGCTTGGCAATTAGCCACAGGCAATTAAATATTATAATCTGTAGTATGTACATGAAATTAGTTGTAATTATGGCAGCATACTATTGGTGACTTCGTAATAGAAGTGTCTTTTAGCTATAGCTAAAGCTTAGTCAGTCTATTTAACGAGTTGTTCTGGCTGTTCTTGTAATTTGCAGCGATTTGAACAGCTCGACACAGTTTGTGGTTGGATTGGCGCTGTGCACTCTGGGCGCCATTGCATCGCCAGAGATGGCCCGTGATTTGGCCAGCGAGGTTGAGCGCCTCATGAAATCGCCCAATACGTATATACGCAAAAAGGCAACACTTTGCGCATTTCGAGTTATTCGCCGCGTGCCTGAACTGATGGAGATCTTTTTGCCGGCAACGCGTTCGCTGCTCAGCGAGAAAAATCACGGTGAGTGTGTATGAAATACTGTAATCAATTTAAAATAAATAAATTTACATTAACATTCACCTGACTTGCTCTTGCAGGCATCCTTATTACCGGGGTGACGCTCATTACGGAAATGTGCGAGAACAGTTCGGATACGTTGATGCATTTCAAAAAGGTAAGTTGTTGGCCAGCTCACAGCTGGCAGCTGGGCTAACAGGCAGATAGGCTCCCATATCAGCGAAAGGTGTTCCATATGGAAGTGAAAACAAAAAGAAATAAAGGCCTTCAACGGTTCCCAGGCATCGCTTGCGATCCGCTCCGATCCACCCCCATTTTCAGATATGTGGGCGGCCATATTAGTGTATGTTGTATTATATAGTTTTATTTTATGATTTTGTGCCCTCTTCTGATTTGCGCTTTTTCTTGACGCCTTCTGCGAATGGATTCGTATCTATCTGTTTTTATTTGTTATCGTTATCGTTCTTAACGCTTTGCCACTTACTATTTTTGACACCTATCGACATTTTGTAATTACAAATTAACGCTTGTTTGTTTTTGATCGAATACCGCGCAAACACAAAATGAAATTTGTTGTAATTTGCTTGCCAGGATAGCGGAAATCGAGAGGTATGATTGTGATTTGTGCCTTAACTTACAATTAAACACTATTACTGTTGTTGTTATCTAATTGTTGTTGTTGTTGTTCTTGTCGCTCTTTGTTTTTGTAACGTCTTCCCCTATACACACATTGGTATTGTTTTTACACTCTGTTAGGTTAAAAAAAAAACGAAAAAACGACAATTTTGAAAAGAGCTTACTCTGTGAAGCTCTTCCGGTTGTGTCAATCTTAAAGACAACCAATATTTTGGGTTTTCTTAGTTTAGTTTAGTTTTTGCTGCACTTTCCACCTTCTTTCTTCCTACTCTTTCTTGCACACGCACCAAACACATAACTCGACCCGCTTTCCGCACACACTCACATTATACTGCTATTCTCTTTCCCTTTTTCTCTCGCTCTCTCTCTCTCCTCCCTCTCTCTCTCTCTCTCTCACACGCAGACACACACAGACACATACATATGCTTATGCTTATGCACTAAACTCACGTTCTCCGTCTGCCTCCTTTTGCCATAGATCGTGCCGAATCTGGTGCGCATTTTAAAGAGCCTTATCTTGGGCGGCTACTCGCCCGAGCACGATGTCAGCGGCGTCAGTGATCCGTTCCTGCAGGTGAAAATCTTGCGCTTGTTACGCATTCTCGGCCATAACGATCCGGATGCCTCGGAGGCAATGAACGATATTTTGGCGCAGGTGGCCACCAATACGGAGACCAGCAAGAATGTTGGCAACACCATTCTCTATGAGACGGTGTTATCCATTATGGATATACGGTATGTGTGAATCCTTATTGAAACATTATTAGACGTCCTTACTGTTGGGACTACAAGTAGCCTTAGAGCTAACTAATTAATTGCTGCAGCTGTGTTCATTTCTGTGTGTTGCTTAACCATTTATAATATTTGCAGTTCGGAGGGCGGCCTGCGCGTCTTGGCTGTGAACATCCTGGGACGCTTTCTACTCAATTCGGACAAGAATATACGATATGTGGCGCTGAATACGCTGCTGCGAACTGTCCACGCCGATACGTCGGCGGTGCAGCGGCATCGCACCACCATATTGGAGTGCCTCAAGGATCCCGATGTGTCGATACGGCGGCGAGCAATGGAGCTGTCATTTGCGCTGATCAATGCACAAAATATACGTACAATGACCAAGGAGCTGCTGCTGTTCCTCGAGAAAGCCGACGCAGAATTCAAGGCTCAATGCAGCTCTGGCATGATACTGGCCGCCGAGCGCTACTCGCCGAATTCGCGCTGGCATCTCGATACACAGTTGAGCGTTTTGATTGCGGCCGGCAATTATGTGCGCGATGATGTGGTCTCCTCCACCATACAGCTGGTGTCCAGCAGTCCCGTGCCGGAGCAAACGTATATCACGAATCGATTCTGGGAATCGCTGCAAGTGGCCAATCACTGTGAGGACAAGCAACCACTGTTGCAGGTCGCCGTCTGGGCCATAGGCGAGTACGGCGACCTCTTCATGTACGGCGTTAATGAGGATGGTGAGTCAAAAGAGAATATAAGATATGCCCCCACCCCTCCATACATTTTTATGTTAACTACGAACGGAACGAAAAGGCACAGTTATTGTCCTTTATATAATCATCATATCTTATCGGTTTCGGATCCGAAAACTAAGCTCTTCTTTTGAACGGCAGTGCCAACATCAGTTATATTGGTCCGATCTGGCCGACTTTTATATTAAGAAAAGAAACCATGTGCAGAGTGTTATTAATATATGTATGTACCCTTAAGTTGAGATATTCACACACATATACTTAACATAGAGTCGTCTGCAGGAAAAACTTAGAATGCCTTCTGCAGGGTCGGGTCATACAATAGGCAATTAGTTAATCCACGTTTTTTTTTTAACTTTTCACAGAGTTTGAGCGTCCCACGGAGAGCGATCTGATCGCTGTGTATCATAAGTTTTTAACCTCTGCTCAAGTGTCCACCACAAGCAAGCAATATGCGCTCATCTCCCTGGCCAAGCTGAGTACGCGCCTGCAGCAGTGCGTAGAGTAAGTGATGTCGTTCCCAGGTTTCTGCATTGTTCACCCGTATTCAATATTCAGTGTTTTGATATTTTTGCGTTTTTGATTGCAGAGAGATCCAGGCGTTGATTACCTCGTTTGGCAGCCATCTGAATGTGGATCTGCAGCAGCGCGGCGTTGAGTTTACGCAACTATTCGGAACTTACAAGCATCTGCGTCCGCCACTCCTGGAGAAGATGCCAGCCATGCAGATCAGTCGCATCAGTTCGCAGAATGGCGAAAGTGGCGGCTCCTTCGATGACAACAGTCCGGATGTCATGGAGAATGGCATCGAGTTAGGCGGCAGTGGTACGCATCCCTTAATCGAAAGCAATATGAATACAATGGGTGACAATACGGTGAGTGCATTTGGCATTATGCTGGCATGCAGCGATCTAACTTCATTTTTCCCTTCGCCTTATAGAATATCCTGTTGGACTTATTAGGCAGCACAGATTTGTCGGTGGGTGCCAGCGATTTGGCCATGGCCACAGATCTGTCTAATGCGGTGCATAAAAAGAACACACGCAACGCCAACAATGATGTCACGTCCAATGCGACGGTGTCCAATAATCAGGATCTGCTCGATTTACTCGATCTGGACATGTCGGCAGCCTCGACGACAGCCGTCATGGGCGTTAATCTATCAGCTGATCATAACAGTGCCGCCAACATGAACACTATGCTCGGTGGCCTCGATCTGAGCGGCTTTGGGGGCTTGAACTCAATGCAGCCCAGCAGCATACCAACTAACGGCAATGATCTGGCGAGCATGCTGGGAGGCCTGAACGCTGGCGTTGGTGGTGCGCCATCAACTGCTGCTGTGCCGCCCATTGGCGGCGATGTGAACAGCAGCAGCCTGCTAGGTGAACTAAATCCGACAACAGTATCCAACAATGTGACAGTGGTACGTATGCGTATAAACGATAGCTCCTTCTTTCGCATACCGATCAATCGAATCAATTAATTCTTGCAGCCTCTGCAGCGTGCCAAACTGACGGCCCTGGACAAGAATGGACTGGTGGTGCAGTTGTTGCCGGTGCCGGGCAGTGACTGTATGAAGATTTGCATTACAACCACAAATAGCTCAGACAATACATTGGAACAGTATGTGCTACAGGTGCGTCTACTTCGTGTGGTTGTTTATCTTATTTATTCTGTTGGACATTCGTAATTTGGGGCTGATTTAATTTTTTTTTTTATTACAGGCAGCGGTGCAGAAGAGTTTTAAACTGCAAATGCTGACGCCGTCTGACTCTGTGCTGCCTCCAGGTGGCGTCATCACACAGGAAATGCGGGTTGTGGCCACATCCAATGTAAGTTTGTGATAAGCAATATGCAATTTGCATTATGTGATTAAAACTGTTGTTCATCTCTCTCTCTCTGTCTCACTCTCTCTCTCTCTCTCTCTGTCTCACTCTCTCTCTCTCCCTCTCTCTCTCTCTCTGGATAACAGGCTGTGCTGCGCATGCGTCTGCGCATTCAATACACGCTGGATGGTCAGCAGCTGGTAGAACAGACGGAGGTCAGCGGCTTCCCAGAACAGCAACTATCGAACGAATAAATGCGTGTTTTGAAGCAAGCGTAGTAAGCGTTGCCTAAAGTCTAAAGACATCTACTCCTGCACACACACTCCCATACACACACACACAGACACACACACCCAGGCAGACATACAAACACACGGAGCACATCTAAAAACAGTGGTTGGCACACACGCATATATTGTAAAATAAGTTAACATACACACACACACACACATACAGACATTCACTCATACAGAAGGACGCCAGAAGAGCGAGTGTGCCGTGAATGAAGAATTGGGCAACAGCAGCATCGCATAGCGTTGCCAGACTGTCGTGGCGTCTGGTAGACGTGTGTGCTCGTAACCAGTTGCTATAAAAATACACAAAGCATAATTTATAATTTATATAGTATATATATGTGTACCTAATTCCCCGATGATTTTTCTGTCAAAACATCTTTGATTAGTGTCCGCGTGCGTGTATACAATTGATTACTATTATTATTAATAATTTTATTATTATTCTTACGACTATTTGCCTTTTTGTGCGTGTAATAGTTTTTATGTAAAAGACAACATTCAGTTTTAATGTAAGACAATAAAGTCATTTAAAAGCGTCAAGCTACATTACATAGCCACTACTCTAAATTGTAAAATTGCAACAATTAACAATAACAGCGAATGTATTTTATTGTACTTTAACTGACAAACAAAAAAAAAACTCAAACACGCAACTGAAATGTGACAAATTGTGTATAGCAAAAAGCGCAGCGCATTTATTCAAGCTTAGCATTTCCGGATTGAAAGCAGCAGTTTATCGATATGTCAATCGATCGTTACACTTACGTTCGTATATCGATTAAGATTGCAGATAGAGTGCATAGTTATTATTATATAAATGAAACTTAATTTGTTATACGTATGTATGTATGTAATATGTATTAAATCTTTTTTTTTTATATAATCAATTAAGGCTTCAAGTGCTGGCGCGCGGACCGTGTGAACTTACAGCAGTGCAGGCACAATTCTCAGGATTGAGTTGTGTTGTGCTGTGACGTCACACAATATTCGTCGATGGACGTTCGACAGACAGAGACAGATTGACAGACACAGACACACGCGTACAGATACAGACGGAGACAGAAGCGCAGTGTTGGAAGCCGGCACATAAGCTCAGCACACCGTGTGGCCTACATTTCCACAACCTATCACCCGATTAATTGTTATTTCCTGTGCGCACGTACTTAAAAGGGATTCAACAGATACAACTGTAACAGCAAATAAAGAACTGCAACAGCAGACAGCACTGTGGAAAACTAGATAATTATAATGAATATATATGTATACATATATATTATATTAATAAAACAAAATATATGACTAAAGAAGCAAACACAACAAAAACTATGCAATTGATAACTGGTAACCTTTAGTTGCGGGTCAATGCGTATTATGTTTAATATTTTGGGGGGTAACAAGAGAGCAACATTTATGTACTATTATTATGTATGTATGATTATACGATTATAAATATGTCGAGCATCAGAATGAGAAAAAATGAAAACAAAACAAAAACAGCAACCACAACAACTAATAATAATAATATAAAATCAAGATTAACATATTGTACAATATCTTATATATATTTTTTTTTGTATTCATCAAACCTTTGAGCTGAAATAAACACCAACATTTTGTTTTATCAAAAGAATATACGGCTCTTTGCTTGCATCTTACTTTTACAATAAGTGTTTTGCTCTGAATTAGCAATAATGGAATATGGATACATCTTCTTCACAACACTTACAAATTCTGAAATCTAATATCGTTCATTCTTAGAATTAGAACTGTGTTTATTTTGTCGAATTTTAAACACATCATAAGCCCTGCAAAGTATACAGTATTTTCGTAAAGAAATCTTGTATTTTTTTGGGATGTTCCAAATTACATATTTTATGTCAAGTTTCGTGAGCTGGTCGAATTCTAATCAAAGATTCAATGCATATAATTTCTTTCGGTATTTTATTTCCGATTTTTATTATTCAAAATTTGACATGTTTATTTTTTTTGCCAAAGCATTGCGGTGAAGAATAGAAGAAATATATGTACACTTCGGGAAATTCGATTAAAGGCACTTGTGATTATGATACTTAAAACTGTACCAAGCCTAACAGGACTTTCCCTGCGCAATTTATAACCGTGCTTATTCTTCTTTTTACACTGTTATGATGCATTGGACTGAAAGTGCCGTTAGTATTTTTCAAGATTTTTGCACATTTGTGTTTTTGAGCTAGTTTTGGTTCGAAATTCGATTAAAGGCAGTCACTTTCTAGCCTTCGGAAAAGGAAGTAGGGCGTTATGCGGAATTCTTTTTGAATGGATGAATAATAAAGAATACATTATTATTTCATATTTTATTGGTAAAAAATTACAAAAATTTGGAATGGGAAAGGAAAAAACACTCTAACCTGAGGAGATAGCTAAGATCCTTGCTTACAACAATGCTGGATTGAACAACAGGCAAATATCATTTAAATTAAGTCGATCGGTATCAGCAATTGACGACAATACACAAAAACCAACATAAAATAATTATCAAACAGCAAAAATCTGCAATCTTACGGGCTGGGCTGGATAAAAATGCTACGCCATCTCAAATTATATTTGATTCAAGGTTACAAATGTTGAAACAAGGTGTTTAACAAATTTTATCAGGAAGTAATCGATTAATTTGGAAGAAAATATTGTCAAGTCCAGTCAAAGGCACACCACATAGCCAGATTAAAAATTGGAAAAGAACACATGTCCTGGACCCAAGTGTGGCAAAATGTGATAAAATCAATTTCGATGGTTTCAACGGTTTAAATGATTACTGGCGCGATTTAAAGAAGTCTGAGAGATTTTTCCATACTCGAAGTTGAGGCGGTGCTTCACTCATGATCTGGGTTGCATTCGTCATTACAACAGGATCCTCATTTGTAAAACTTCAGGCCGTATACATTTGAGGGTTATATAAACCTGTTGGACGAAGTTTTGGTGAACTTTATGTAGCATCAGCCAGACACAAAAACTTTATTTCAGCAGGATATATGTAATATATATATATGTGTGAATATATCTGTAATTTTAAAACGATTTGTTTGAATTAAGAGAAATTGTGCTCATCATGGTCATCTTTTGTATCGCTCTTGCCAGCATAGCCAATCTCATTCTCTGCAGTATTCGGCTTCCAAAGCAATGCAGTACAGAAATTGCCAAAGTTCATCCCCAACCCACCGGGAGACAATGCGTCAATCAAGCTTTGAATTTCCTCCACACTGTTGTCATATCCAAAAGCACGCATCATAAAGCTTAGCTCCTTGGCAGTTAAATATCCACGTCCAGTCACATCCAATACGTTGAATACATATTTGATTTGCGATATATTGACTTCTTTTGTAGTCTCCATTTTTTTGTTATGTAAATATTCGGTCTAAATGAAATATCTAGTTGTTTCCTATTCTCTCAAAGTTTACTGGGATACAAATTGAAATAAATTTCTTCACCTAATTTGGATCTATCTCTAAGCTTTTGTGGATATTACTAGGTATTATATGTATGTATTTTTAGTTTTTGGTGCGCACTGCTAAATTTTTTTTTGGCACAGAACAGGGTAGGTTTAGCCAAGAAAGTCCGATCTTTGAAGGAGATTCCTAATAATCTGTCCTCCAAGTTTGGCTTTGTTTTGGCCGATTAAAAATGTTGGAGGAGTTTCCTAGTTCTAAGCTTCCAAGTTTGGTAGTTTCAGATTTAAAATTGCGGGAGATATTGGCTTTAGAAAATGTTGAGGAGGCTCCATAGAGCACTGGCGAAACGAACGCCTGTTGCTGACGACTGGGCATGCTCAAAGTCGACAGTCACAAAGGAGAGACTAAATTGGGCAATTGGTACATTCCAGCCCTATAAATCTCCCGGAATGGACGGCATAACGCCAGCCTTCCTTCAAACGGGCTAGGACATACTCCTCTCCCGTATTAGGAAAGCTCTAGTAAGTAGTAGTAAGTCATCGGACACATACCGAGCGCATGGAGGAGAGCTAGGGTAGTCTTCATCCCCAAAGCAGGGAAGAAAGATATTACCGACCCAAAGTCCTTCAGACCCATCAGCTTAACATCGTTTTTACTGAAAACGTTGGAAGAGCTGGTGGACTACAAGATTATAAGCACTTTGCTTAAACAAAGGCCGCTGCATTCAACGCAGCTTTATACATGTCGTAGTATTGCCGGCAAATCATGGGGTACATCACCACAGATAGTAAGATGGCTATAACTAATGGTAGTAAGACCCGTGCTAACCTATGGGGTAACCGGGATGACAGAGCACGGTTGATCACCGTAAAAAGCAACTGCAAAAGTTGCAAAGAATGGCATGTGTTTGTATGACAGGAGTAATGCGCACCTTGAAGCCTCACACCACTCCAACACATCATAAGGCTCAAGCAGAAAGCGACGCTTTTGAGGATGTCAGCTGAAGGAGTTGGGGGCAATCGCATCCTAAGCAATAAAGATGCCCAACTCCACTCAAATGAACTGCTCCTGCTACTGCATCCCAGGGACGAAATGAAAGCCGAATACATCTTCGAGCGAAATTTCACAGTTTATATGAGCAGTAAAAGGGATTGAACAACTTTGGAAGTGGTCCATCCTATGAAACCGCACATCATTGTGTGAAAAACGAAATTAAGTGCGCGGATGCATTCCGAATGTTGATTGTGGCATACGGAGAAGCTACCTTGGACCGAAGCAACGTTTATCGGTGGTACAAAATGTTCTCAGAAGGCCGAGAAGATGTGAACGACGAAGAGCGTGCCGGACGCCCGAGCACTTCAACAACAGACGAAAAAATTAATGGAGTGGAGAAAATGGTATTGGCCAATCGTCGAATCACCGTCAGAGAAGTTGCTGAGGAGCTAGACATATCGATTGGCTCATGCTATTCGATTTTTATCAATGATTTGGGCATGAGACGGGTCGCCGCGAAATTCGTACCAAAATTGCTCAATTGCGACCAAAAACAGCATCGCATGAACATTGCTAATGAGATGTTGGACTCTGTCCGGGACGACCCAAATTTGCTCCAGAGTTGCTTGTGCGCGACTTTTTGGCCAAAAACAACACACTAATGATGCCGCAGCCACCGTATTCCCCAGATCTGGCCCCCTGTGACTTTTTCTTGTTCCCTAAACTGAAGAGGCCCATGAAAGGACGACGTTACGCTACACTTGACGAGATAAAGACGGGATCGAAGGAGGAGCTGAACAAGATAAAAAAAAAATGATTTTTTGAAGTGCTTCGAAGATTGGAAAAACCGTTGGCACAAGTGTATAATATCTCATGGGGATTACTTTGAAGGGGACAAAATAGATATTCATGAATAAATAAATAATATCTGAAAAAACACAAAATTCGCGATACTTTTTGAACACACCTCGTATATGATTACTGGCGCGATTTAAAGAAGTCTGAGAGATTTTTCCATACTCGTAGTTGAGACGGTGCTTCACTCATGATCTGAGCTGCATTCGTCATTACAACAGGATCCTCATTTGTAAAACTGCAGGCCGTATACATTTGAGGGTTATATAAACCTGTTGGACGAAGTTTTGGTGAACTTTATGTAGCATCAGCCAGACACAAAAACTTTATTTCAGCAGGATATATGTAATATATATATATGTGTGAATATATCTGTAATTTTAAAACGATTTGTTTGAATTAAGAGAAATTGTGCTCATCATGGTCATCTTTTGTATCGCTCTTGCCAGCATAGCCAATCTCATTCTCTGCAGTATTCGGCTTCCAAAGCAATGCAGTACAGAAATTGCCAAAGTTCATCCCCAACCCACCGGGAGACAATGCGTCAATCAAGCTTTGAATTTCCTCCACACTGTTGTCATATCCAAAAGCACGCATCATAAAGCTTAGCTCCTTGGCAGTTAAATATCCACGTCCAGTCACATCCAATACGTTGAATACATATTTGATTTGCGATATATTGACTTCTTTTGTAGTCTCCATTTTTTTGTTATGTAAATATTCGGTCTAAATGAAATATCTAGTTGTTTCCTATTCTCTCAAAGTTTACTGGGATACAAATTGAAATAAATTTCTTCACCTAATTTGGATCTATCTCTAAGCTTTTGTGGATATTACTAGGTATTATATGTATGTATTTTTAGTTTTTGGTGCGCACTGCTAAATTTTTTTTTGGCACAGAACAGGGTAGGTTTAGCCAAGAAAATCCGATCTTTGAAGGAGATTCCTAATAATCTGTCCTCCAAGTTTGGCTTTGTTTTGGCCGATTAAAAATGTTGGAGGAGTTTCCTAGTTCTAAGCTTCCAAGTTTGGTAGTTTCAGATTTAAAATTGCGGGAGATATTGGCTTTAGAAAATGTTGAGGAGGCTCCATAGAGCACTGGCGAAACGAACGCCTGATGCTGACGACTGGGCATGCTCAAAGTCGACAGTCACAAAGGAGAGACTAAATTGGGCAATTGGTACATTCCAGCCCTATAAATCTCCCGGAATGGACGGCATAACGCCAGGCTTCCTTCAAACGGGCTAGGACATACTCCTCTCCCGTATTAGGAAAGCTCTAGTAAGTAGTAGTAAGTCATCGGACACATACCGAGCGCATGGAGGAGAGCTAGGGTAGTCTTCATCCCCAAAGCAGGGAAGAAAGATATTACCGACCCAAAGTCCTTCAGACCCATCAGCTTAACATCGTTTTTACTGAAAACGTTGGAAGAGCTGGTGGACTACAAGATTAGAAGCACTTTGCTTAAACAAAGGCCGCTGCATCCAACGCAGCATGCATATAGAGTAGGCAGGTCCACGGACACAGCACTTTATCAGCTGCAACGTACTTTGAGTGCGGCAATTGATAATAAAGAAGTAGCATTGTGCGCCTTCCTAGACATAGAGGGTGCCTTTGATAACACGTCTCACGATGCAATCAATGCTACCCTCGAGAGAAGAGGCCTTGACCATACTACCAGCAGATAGATACTCGCACTGCTACGTTCCAGGCAAGCCACGGCATCATTACATGATAGCACTGTAACAGTCCTAACCACCAAGGGCTGTCCCTAAGGGGGGTTTTGTCTCCGCTCCTCTGGAGTCTGTTGGTAGACGAACTACTAAACAGACTCACCAACACTGGTATTCAATGTCAAGGTTGTGCCGATGACATTGTTATCATAGCGCGATGCATATTTGAAGAATCACTCTGTGACATAGTCCAGTCAGGGCTAATGATAACGTATGACTGGTGTAGGGAGGTTGGACTCAACCTAAACCCTACGAAAACAGTCATTGCCCCCTTTACTAAAAAGACACAAGCTACAGAGGATGAGGCAAATATGGCCCTCAGAGACCCTGCTGGAAACGAGTAGGGAGGTCAAATACCTGGGAGTCACATTTGACAGCAGACTTAACTTTGGCACCCATGTGCAAAATGCGATACTGAAGTGCTCTAGGGCGCTTTATACATGTCGTAGTATTGCCGGCAAATCATGGGGTACATCACCACAGATAGTAAGATGGCTATAACTAATGGTAGTAAGACCCATGCTAACCTATGGGGTAACCGGGATGACAGAGCACGGTTGATCACCGTAAAAAGCAACTGCAAAAGTTGCAAAGAATGGCCTGTGTTTGTATGACAGGAGTAATGCGCACCTTGAAGCCTCACACCACTCCAACACATCATAAGGCTCAAGCAGAAAGCGACGCTTTTGAGGATGTCAGCTGAAGGAGTTGGGGGCAATCGCATCCTAAGCAATAAAGATGCCCAACTCCACTCAAATGAACTACTCCTGCTACTGCATCCCAGGGACGAAATGAAAGCCGAATACATCTTCGAGCGAAATTTCACAGTTTATATGAGCAGTAAAAGGGATTGGACAACTTTGGAAGTGGTCCATCCTATGAAACCGCACATCATAAAGTGGTACACCGACGGATCACACACCAATCAGGGCACAGGTCTTGGAGTGGTGGGCCCTCGGGTGTCGTACCATGAATGCCTAGGAACGCACACCAGCATATTCCAGGCTGAGGTATGTGCGATAGGAAGATGTACGGACTTTAACTTAAAACGTAACTATCGGAATACAGATATATCCACCCTGTCCGATAGTCAAGCAGCATTAAATGGAATAACGGGGAGTAAAATAACATCAAAGATAGTCCAGGAGGCTCGTTCAAAGCTAAACCTACTTGGGACTCACAACAGGCTTACCCTGCGATAGGTCCCGGGCCACAGGGATATAGCGGGTAACGAGGCGGCTGATAAGCAGGCGAGAATGGGGGCAGAAAGGCCCCTGACAGGACCAGAACCGTATTGTGGCATAGGTAGACACACTATACGACTGGTACTCAGAAATGAAGAGAAACAGATGCGGCAGCAGAGCTGGTCGGAGGCAGTATGCCTCCGGCAAGCGAGATATCTCCTAGGTGGTTATAATCTTAAACGATTTAAGCAAGTTATAACCATGGGAAATAACAATCTTAGGATACTTACCGGTCTAATGACGGGACACTGTTGACTAAGAAGTCACCTAACTAGACTAGGTATACGAGGTGTGTTCAAAAAGTATCACGAATTTTGAATTTTCGTGGGTTACGTATATTCGAATTTCGATTTTTTTGTAGCGTTATGTTAGTACTCAGGTCTCTCACTTATGCCGACAAGCTCGGCCATTTTGAATGTTCACTTAATTGTTGACAGCTGCTTTGCTTGCACGTGTTTTGGATCGTCTTCGATTTTTACCTATTCAAACAAATGGATCAAAGAACCTGTATCAAATTTTGTGTGAAAAACGAAATTAAGTGCGCGGATGCATTCCGAATGTTGATTGTGGCATACGGAGAAGCTACCTTGGACCGAAGCAACGTTTATCGGTGGTACAAAATGTTCTCAGAAGGCCGAGAAGATGTGAACGACGAAGAGCGTGCCGGACGCCCGAGCACTTCAACAACAAACGAAAAAATTAATGGAGTGGAGAAAATGGTATTGGCCAATCGTCGAATCACCGTCAGAGAAGTTGCTGAGGAGCTAGACATATCGATTGGCTCATGCTATTCGATTTTTATCAATGATTTGGGCATGAGACGGGTCGCCGCGAAATTCGTACCAAAATTGCTCAATTGCGACCAAAAACAGCATCGCATGAACATTGCTAATGAGATGTTGGACTCTGTCCGCGACGACCCAAATTTGCTCCAGAGTTGCTTGTGCGCGACTTTTTGGCCAAAAACAACACACTAATGATGCCGCAGCCACCGTATTCCCCAGATCTGGCCCCCTGTGACTTTTTCTTGTTCCCTAAACTGAAGAGGCCCATGAAAGGACGACGTTACGCTACGCTTGACGAGATAAAGACGGGATCGAAGGAGGAGCTGAACAAGATAAAAAAAAATGATTTTTTGAAGTGCTTCGAAGATTGGAAAAACCGTTGGCACAAGTGTATAATATCTCATGGGGATTACTTTGAAGGGGACAAAATAGATATTCATGAATAAATAAATAATATCTGAAAAAACACAAAATTCGCGATACTTTTTGAACACACCTCGTATATGATTACTGGCGCGATTTAAAGAAGTCTGAGAGATTTTTCCATACTCGAAGTTGAGGCGGTGCTTCACTCATGATCTGGGCTGCATTCGTCATTACAACAGGATCCTCATTTGTAAAACTTCAGGCCGTATACATTTGAGGGTTATATAAACCTGTTGGACGAAGTTTTGGTGAACTTTATGTAGCAGCAGCCAGACACAAAAACTTTATTTCAGCAGGATATATGTAATATATATATATGTGTGAATATATCTGTAATTTTAAAACGATTTGTTTGAATTAAGAGAAATTGTGCTCATCATGGTCATCTTTTGTATCGCTCTTGCCAGCATAGCCAATCTCATTCTCTGCAGTATTCGGCTTCCAAAGCAATGCAGTACAGAAATTGCCAAAGTTCATCCCCAACCCACCGGGAGACAATGCGTCAATCAAGCTTTGAATTTCCTCCACACTGTTGTCATATCCAAAAGCACGCATCATAAAGCTTAGCTCCTTGGCAGTTAAATATCCACGTCCAGTCACATCCAATACGTTGAATACATATTTGATTTGCGATATATTGGCTTGGTTTGTAGTCTCCATTTTTCTGTTATGTAAATATTCGGTCTAAATGAAATATCTAGTTGTTTCCTATTCTCTCAAAGTTTACTGGGATACAAATTGAAATAAATTTCTTCACCTAATTTGGATCTATCTCTAAGCTTTTGTGGATATTACTAGGTATTATATGTATGTATTTTTAGTTTTTGGTGCGCACTGCTAAATTTTTTTTTGGCACAGAACAGGGTAGGTTTAGCCAAGAAAATCCGATCTTTGAAGGAGATTCCTAATAATCTGTCCTCCAAGTTTGGCTTTGTTTTGGCCGATTAAAAATGTTGGAGGAGTTTCCTAGTTCTAAGCTTCCAAGTTTGGTAGTTTCAGATTTAAAATTGCGGGAGATATTGGCTTTAGAAAATGTTGAGGAGGCTCCATAGAGCACTGGCGAAACGAACGCCTGATGCTGACGACTGGGCATGCTCAAAGTCGACAGTCACAAAGGAGAGACTAAATTGGGCAATTGGTACATTCCAGCCCTATAAATCTCCCGGAATGGACGGCATAACGCCAGCCTTCCTTCAAACGGGCTAGGACATACTCCTCTCCCGTATTAGGAAAGCTCTAGTAAGTAGCCTAGTCATCGGACACATACCGAGCGCATGGAGGAGAGCTAGGGTAGTCTTCATCCCCAAAGCAGGGAAGAAAGATATTACCGACCCAAAGTCCTTCAGACCCATCAGCTTAACATCGTTTTTACTGAAAACGTTGGAAGAGCTGGTGGACTACAAGATTAGAAGCACTTTGCTTAAACAAAGGCCGCTGCATCCAACGCAGCATGCATATAGAGTAGGCAGGTCCACGGACACAGCACTTTATCAGCTGCAACGTACTTTGAGTGCGGCAATTGATAATAAAGAAGTAGCATTGTGCGCCTTCCTAGACATAGAGGGTGCCTTTGATAACACGTCTCACGATGCAATCAATGCTACCCTCGAGAGAAGAGGCCTTGACCATACTACCAGCAGATAGATACTCGCACTGCTACGTTCCAGGCAAGCCACGGCATCATTACATGATAGCACTGTAACAGTCCTAACCACCAAGGGCTGTCCCTAAGGGGGGTTTTGTCTCCGCTACTCTGGAGTCTGTTGGTAGACGAACTACTAAACAGACTCACCAACACTGGTATTCAATGTCAAGGTTGTGCCGATGACATTGTTATCATAGCGCGATGCATATTTGAAGAATCACTCTGTGACATAGTCCAGTCAGGGCTAATGATAACGTATGACTGGTGTAGGGAGGTTGGACTCAACCTAAACCCTACGAAAACAGTCATTGTCCCCTTTACTAAAAAGACACAAGCTACAGAGGATGAGGCAAATATGGCTCTCAGAGACCCTGCTGGAAACGAGTAGGGAGGTCAAATACCTGGGAGTCACATTTGACAGCAGACTTAACTTTGGCACCCATGTGCAAAATGCGATACTGAAGTGCTCTAGGGCGCTTTATACATGTCGTAGTATTGCCGACAAATCATGGGGTACATCACCACAGATAGTAAGATGGCTATAACTAATGGTAGTAAGACCCATGCTAACCTATGGGGTAACCGGGATGACAGAGCACGGTTGATCACCGTAAAAAGCAACTGCAAAAGTTGCAAAGAATGGCCTGTGTTTGTATGACAGGAGTAATGCGCACCTTGAAGCCTCACACCACTCCAACACATCATAAGGCTCAAGCAGAAAGCGACGCTTTTGAGGATGTCAGCTGAAGGAGTTGGGGGCAATCGCATCCTAAGCAATAAAGATGCCCAACTCCACTCAAATGAACTGCTCCTGCTACTGCATCCCAGGGACGAAATGAAAGCCGAATACATCTTCGAGCGAAATTTCACAGTTTATATGAGCAGTAAAAGGGATTGGACAACTTTGGAAGTGGTCCATCCTATGAAACCGCACATCATAAAGTGGTACACCGACGGATCACACACCAATCAGGGCACAGGTCTTGGAGTGGTGGGCCCTCGGGTGTCGTACCATGAATGCCTAGGAACGCACACCAGCATATTCCAGGCTGAGGTATGTGCGATAGGAAGATGTACGGACTTTAACTTAAAACGTAACTATCGGAATACAGATATATCCACCCTGTCCGATAGTCAAGCAGCATTAAATGGAATAACGGGGAGTAAAATAACATCAAAGATAGTCCAGGAGGCTCGTTCAAAGCTAAACCTACTTGGGACTCACAACAGGCTTACCCTGCGATAGGTCCCGGGCCACAGGGATATAGCGGGTAACGAGGCGGCTGATAAGCAGGCGAGAATGGGGGCAGAAAGGCCCCTGACAGGACCAGAACCGTATTGTGGCATAGGTAGACACACTATACGACTGGTACTCAGAAATGAAGAGAAACA
Source organism: Drosophila grimshawi (assembly GCF_018153295.1). Classification (NCBI taxonomy): domain Eukaryota; kingdom Metazoa; phylum Arthropoda; class Insecta; order Diptera; family Drosophilidae; genus Drosophila; species Drosophila grimshawi. The sequence continues at coordinate 1,752,315 of NW_025062489.1, read as the reverse complement.
GATGCGGCAGCAGAGCTGGTCGGAGGCAGTATGCCTCCGGCAAGCGAGATATCTCCTAGGTGGTTATAATCTTAAACGATTTAAGCAAGTTATAACCATGGGAAATAACAATCTTAGGATACTTACCGGTCTAATGACGGGACACTGTTGACTAAGAAGTCACCTAACTAGACTAGGTATACGAGGTGTGTTCAAAAAGTATCACGAATTTTGAATTTTCGTGGGTTACGTATATTCGAATTTCGATTTTTTTGTAGCGTTATGTTGGTACTCATGTCTCTCACTTATGCCGACAAGCTCGGCCATTTTGAATGTTCACTTAATTGTTGACAGCTGCTTTGCTTGCACGTGTTTTGGATCGTCTTCGATTTTTACCTATTCAAAAAAATGGATCAAAGAACCTGTATCAAATTTTGTGTGAAAAACGAAATTAAGTGCGCGGATGCATTCCGAATGTTGATTGTGGCATACGGAGAAGCTACCTTGGACCGAAGCAACGTTTATCGGTGGTACAAAATGTTCTCAGAAGGCCGAGAAGATGTGAACGACGAAGAGCGTGCCGGACGCCCGAGCACTTCAACAACAAACGAAAAAATTAATGGAGTGGAGAAAATGGTATTGGCCAATCGTCGAATCACCGTCAGAGAAGTTGCTGAGGAGCTAGACATATCGATTGGCTCATGCTATTCGATTTTTATCAATGATTTGGGCATGAGACGGGTCGCCGCTCAATTGCGACCAAAAACAGCATCGCATGAACATTGCTAATGAGATGTTGGACTCTGTCCGCGATGACCCAAATTTGCTCCAGAGTTGCTTGTGCGCGACTTTTTGGCCAAAAACAACACACTAATGATGCCGCAGCCACCGTATTCCCCAGATCTGGCCCCCTGTGACTTTTTCTTGTTCCCTAAACTGAAGAGGCCCATGAATGGACGACGTTACGCTACGCTTGACGAGATAAAGACGGGATCGAAGGAGGAGCTGAACAAGATAAAAAAAAAATGATTTTTTGAAGTGCTTCGAAGATTGGAAAAACCGTTGGCACAAGTGTATAATATCTCATGGGGATTACTTTGAAGGAGACAAAATAGATATTCATGAATAAATAAATAATATCTGAAAAAACACAAAATTCGCGATACTTTTTGAACACACCTCGTATATGATTACTGGTGCGATTTAAAGAAGTCTGAGAGATTTTTCCATACTCGAAGTTGAGGCGGTGCTTCACTCATGATCTGGGCTGCATTCGTCATTACAACAGGATCCTCATTTGTAAAACTTCAGGCCGTATACATTTGAGGGTTATATAAACCTGTTGGACGAAGTTTTGGTGAACTTTATGTAGCAGCAGCCAGACACAAAAACTTTATTTCAGCAGGATATATGTAATATATATATATGTGTGAATATATCTGTAATTTTAAAACGATTTGTTTGAATTAAGAGAAATTGTGCTCATCATGGTCATCTTTTGTATCGCTCTTGCCAGCATAGCCAATCTCATTCTCTGCAGTATTCGGCTTCCAAAGCAATGCAGTACAGAAATTGCCAAAGTTCATCCCCAACCCACCGGGAGACAATGCGTCAATCAAGCTTTGAATTTCCTCCACACTGTTGTCATATCCAAAAGCACGCATCATAAAGCTTAGCTCCTTGGCAGTTAAATATCCACGTCCAGTCACATCCAATACGTTGAATACATATTTGATTTGCGATATATTGGCTTGGTTTGTAGTCTCCATTTTTCTGTTATGTAAATATTCGGTCTAAATGAAATATCTAGTTGTTTCCTATTCTCTCAAAGTTTACTGGGATACAAATTGAAATAAATTTCTTCACCTAATTTGGATCTATCTCTAAGCTTTTGTGGATATTACTAGGTATTATATGTATGTATTTTTAGTTTTTGGTGCGCACTGCTAAATTTTTTTTTGGCACAGAACAGGGTAGGCTTAGCCAAGAAAATCCGATCTTTGAAGGAGATTCCTAAAAATCTATCCTCCAAGTTTGGCTTTGTTTTGGCCGATTAAAAATGTTGGAGGAGTTTCCTAGTTCTAAGCTTCCAAGTTTGGTAGTTTCAGATTTAAAATTGCGGGAGATATTGGCTTTAGAAAATGTTGAGGAGGCTCCATAGAGCACTGGCGAAACGAACGCCTGATGCTGACGACTGGGCATGCTCAAAGTCGACAGTCACAAAGGAGAGACTAAATTGGGCAATTGGTACATTCCAGCCCTATAAATCTCCCGGAATGGACGGCATAACGCCAGCCTTCCTTCAAACGGGCTAGGACTAACTCCTCTCCCGTATTAGGAAAGCTCTAGTAAGTAGCCTAGTCATCGGACACATACCGAGCGCATGGAGGAGAGCTAGGGTAGTCTTCATCCCCAAAGCAGGGAAGAAAGATATTACCGACCCAAAGTCCTTCAGACCCATCAGCTTAACATCGTTTTTACTGAAAACGTTGGAAGAGCTGGTGGACTACAAGATTATAAGCACTTTGCTTAAACAAAGGCCGCTGCATTCAACGCAGCTTTATGCATATAGTAGTATTGCGGCAAGTCCACGGGGTACATCAGCACATATAGTCAGCTGGCTATAACGTACTTTGAGTGCGGCAACCTGATAATAAAGATGAGTAGCATTGTGCGCCTTAAAAACAACTGCAAAAGTTGCATAGAGTGGCATGCGTTTGTATGACACGAGTAACTCACCTTGATGCCTCACATCAATGCTACACTCCTCAAGCAGAAAGCGACGCTTTTGACCATGACTACCTAAGCAGATAAGATGCCCAACTCCACTCAATGACTGCTCCTGCTACTGCATCCCAGGGCGAAAAAAGCCGAACATCGAGCGAAATTTCACAGTTTATATGATAGCACTGTAAAAGGGATCCTGAACCACCTTGGAAGTGGTCCATCCTCCCTAAACCGGACATATAAAGTGGTACACCGACGGATCACCACCATCAGGGACAGGTCTGTAGTGGTGGGCGAACTACTATGAATGCCTAGGACTCACACCAACACTGGTATTCCAGGTCTGAGGTATGTGCCGATAGGAAGATTGTTCGGACTTTAACTTAAAACGTAACATATTTGAATACGATATATCCACCCTGTGACATAGTCCAGTCAGGGCTAAATGGAATAACGGGGATGAAAATAACTAAAGATAGTCCAGGGAGGCTCGTCTCAACCTAAACCTACTTCGGACTCACAACAGTCATTGCCCCGCTATAGGTCCCGGGGACACAACGGTAACGAGGCGGCTGATAAGCAGGCGAGAATGGGGCCCTCAAAGACCCTGACAGGACCAGAACCGTATTGTGGAGGTACACACATACGACTGGGACTCACAATTGAAACAGACAGCAGACTGTAGGCACTTTGCCCCGCAACGAGATATCCATAGGTGGTTATAATCTAAAGATTTAAGCAAGTTATAACCATGGAAATGCATCTTAGGGTACTTACCGGTCTAATGACGGGACACTGTCGACTAAAAGTACCTAACTAGACTAGGCATACGAGGTGTGTTCAAAAGTATCACGAATTTGAATTTTCGCGGGTTACGTATCACTCGAATTTCAGATTTTTTTGTAGCGTTAAGATGGTACTCATTTTCTCACTTATGCCGACTAACTCGGCCATTTAGAATTCACTTAATCGTTCAGCTGCTTTGCTTGCACGTGTTTTGGATCGTCTTCGATTTTTACCTATTCAAACAAATGGATCAAAGAACCTGTATCAAATTTTGTGTGAAAAACGAAATTAAGTGCGCGGATGCATTCCGAATGTTGATTGTGGCATACGGAGAAGCTACCTTGGACCGAAGCAACGTTTATCGGTGGTACAAAATGTTCTCAGAAGGCCGAGAAGATGTGAACGACGAAGAGCGTGCCGGACGCCCGAGCACTTCAACAACAAACGAAAAAATTAATGGAGTGGAGAAAATGGTATTGGCCAATCGTCGAATCACCGTCAGAGAAGTTGCTGAGGAGCTAGACATATCGATTGGCTTATGCTATTCGATTTTTATCAATGATTTGGGCATGAGACGGGTCGCCGCGAAATTCGTACCAAAATTGCTCAATTGCGACCAAAAACAGCATCGCATGAACATTGCTAATGAGATGTTGGACTCTGTCCGCGACGACCCAAATTTGCTCCAGAGTTGCTTGTGCGCGACTTTTTGGCCAAAAACAACACACTAATGATGGCCCCCTGTGACTTTTTCTTGTTCCCTAAACTGAAGAGGCCCATGAAAGGACGACGTTACGCTACGCTTGACGAGATAAAGACGGGATCGAAGGAGGAGCTGAACAAGATAAAAAAAAATTATTTTTTGAAGTGCTTCGAAGATTGGAAAACCCGTTGGCACAAGTGTATAATATCTCATGGGGATTACTTTGAAGAGGACAAAATAGATATTCATGAATAAATAAATAATATCTGAAAAAACACAAAATTCACGATACTTTTTGAACACACCTCGTATATAGTAGCGATCTCTGCAGGTTCTGTGAAAGAGAGAAGGAATCCTCGAAGAAGAAGTAGCATCCTAGGGTTGCATGTCTTAAATTTTAGAGAAATAGAAGACCTCAACCCAACAAAGATCCTAGCATTCGTACGGGGCTGATGGAAGAGCTATAGGCGCTGAAGGAGGCACAATAGATCCAGCAGGTCGCGGTGAGGAGATAGCTAAGATCCTTGCTTACAACAATGCTGGATTGAACAACAGGCAAATATCATTTAAATTAAGTCAATCGGTATCAGCAATTGACAAAAACCAACATAAAATAATTATCACACAGGCAAAAATCTGCAATCTTACGGGCTGGGCTGGATAAAAATGCTACGCCATCTAAAATTATATTTGATTCAAGGTTACAAATGTTGAAACAAGGTGTTTAACAAATTTTATCAGGAAGTAATCGATTAGTTTGGTAATCGATTAATTTGTTATTTTCATGTCATTTCTACATATTGTATTAATTTTATTAGCCCTGCCTTTAATCGAATTTCACACCTTAAGCTGACTTTGAACACAGAAAAATGAATAAAAACTGTTTTGTCAATGTTACAAAATTAATTTCTTTTAATTTGACGTATATTTAAAACAGTTAACTTTTCTGGAATACAACAAAAAAATTGTTAATTTTATTTTCAATTCCATAAGGAAAAAATCAAGTGCTTTTAATCGAATTTCGCGGAGTTTGTATGCCGATCTTTGACGGAGGTTATAAGCAAGTTACCATCTAACTTTGGTGACCGACTTACACTTTCAGATATATCGCTTTTGGGGATAATGGGGGCAGGTGAGGGCGTGGGAATATAATTAATATACTTTCAAAATTGTATGGTTTTAACTAAAAACTGCGGAAGATATAGACATTTCCGACATTTGGGAGGTGGGCGTCGTCAATTTTGGTGGCTGTAGATATAAAATTGTGGGAGATAATAAGGCTTTATCGATGCAAATATCGATTTTTATCGATTTCGTAGCCTCCTAGTGAACGTAGTACCCCAATTTTGACACCTTAACCGATGCTCGCACAGACTAGTATATGTTCCAAGTTTCAAAGTACTTCCTTTAAGGGTGCAGAAACAAGTTGTATTCATACAGATGGCATACACAAAGCCAATATACTCCTAATATCTTCAGTATCTTATTATAATAATTGCTTAAGGTCAATCATTAAAAGCATACAAAATAAACATTGTTGAAACGCAACTGGTTCGACAACTTCACTGTGGCAGAAGCTCAGCGGCTGAGTTTAAAGTTTGGGTACGTTTAGTAGGCTCTTAACTACAGATACATATATGTACTTACCTACATACGTATGTATGTATATATATACTTACTATAAGTTAACCGACAAATCCGTCCAGTGATTGATTGTCAGTTCGGAATGCAGTGATATATATATATATATATGTACGTATCCGAGTGCTATTAAAAAATCAGTCATCAGAGCTTAAGGGACTGCCGATTGAGAGCTGCTGTTGCTGCTGCTTGGCAAACGCTTAAGGCAGATTAACAATGACACATGCCCTTCATGTACCAAAGCCCAATCTGATTGTCTTTTAATAAGACAAGCCTGAAAATCAAGTGTAACGCAAAGCGAATTAGATGAAATCTCTGAGTATACAATGCTGCTGCTGCTGCTGCTGTTGTTGCTACTGCTGCTGGGGCTGTGCCCCGTATCAACATGTTACCGCCCGTCACAGCTGTCAATTGCAATGGCAGCACCCAAGAGCCGGGAGAGCCAGCCAACCTAGTCGAGTATCAGCTCATCATCATCTCCATATCTACCCAGACAGCTGTGACGGGGCAAAAGCTTCAACAGCGAGCTCCTCGGAACACGCCAGCTGTCGTCGGCTAACCTCGTCGTTGTCGTCGTCTTTAGCTCTCGCGCGTTCTCCGCATGTAACCTTTGGTAAGGTTAAATGTGAGCGCCGCGTTCGCGAATTGTGCCACGCTAAGAGCAGGCAGCAGCAGAAGCAGGCACCAGCAGCACGCACCAGCAGCATCATCATCAAGAGCAAGGCAAAAGGCAAAGGCTGCCCCATTGTTTTGTGCCCGTTGTTGCTGTTGCTGTTGCTGTTGTTGTTGCCGTCGCTGCCTGTTTCCTGCCCATTGTGAGCGAGGCGGGGCGAGGCGCCGACGCACTGCAAAGCTATTGGGATATGGATACGTTTTATCCTTTGCATCGAACCAAACGCTGACTTCGCAGCCTTCGAACATGTTTGGCCTTGTCACGTGCAACCGACGACCCAGCTACAGCTCTGTCTTTCATTTTGTCTGTCTGTCTGTCTTCCAGTCTCTATCTCTGTCTGTGTCTGTGTGTGTGTGCTTGTTTGTTTGTTTGTGGCACAGCTATAAACAGCATAAGCATCTCTGTGTGTACTACATACAATATACATATTTATATATATATATATATATATATGTATGTATGTCTGTGTGTGTGTGTGTGTATCTGTATCTATGGCAGCGCGGCTGTGTGTGTTGTATATCAATCGCCCTTTGGGCGGTTGCCTGTTCCCGACTCCGCCCCGCCCCGCCCCGCCCTAGCACTTCAGGCAGCCAAATACACCTACTGCTGCCGCCTCCCCACTTCCCTCCCAAAATAGAGCCGTTGGCGCTGAGAGAGCGACGCAGTTGAAGCATCCACAAAACAAAACAAAAAAAAAAAAAGAAGTAATTTTGTGCAACGATGCGACCCTTGGCCAAAAAATTGTAATGAGAAACCTTTTATGGCACAAACACATGCTCGCTTTTTGTCTTGTTGTGCTTGTTCTTGCTACTGTTCTACTGCTGCTGCTGCTGCTGCTGATGCTGCTGATGCTTTCTCCTCCTCCTCCTTAGCCCCCTCACATCTAGTGTTTGTAGAATTTCGCTTGCTTTGAGTTTTGTAGTCTAATTTTATTTGTTTCTGTTGCCTTTTCTGCATCTTGTTCTCTTGTCGTTTTGTCTACTTAAAGTTAATAATTTGTGTTGTTTTGTTAATGTTGTAATACAATATGTTTGTAGGTACGCTCTATATGCTTTTCGGTTTTCGGTTTTCGGTTTTCGATTTTGTTTTTCAAGTTGAAATTTTCGCTTTAATTTTTTATTTTGACTTTATATATTAATATCATCATATATTTTATAAAAACAAAAATAAAAGATATAATAAATAAATAAAAAAGCAACAGCACAATGCAAACAAAATGAAATCAAATTAAGTTTTCGGGTGTTCTTTCTTCTTCTTCTTTTGTTTTAGCAGGTGATTTTTTTTGTTGGATGTTGGATGTTGATAAAAGACGGAGTGTGGTAGAAGAGCCCTTGGGGCATGAAAAATCCAAGCATCAGGCATCGAATTGCCCATAACATTGTAATTGCTTTTTGATAAATGAAGCACGCGCTGCACAGCTGACAGCGGCAACAACATCAACATCAACAGCAACAGCAACAACAGCAGCAGCAACAAAATCAAGAACAAACAAACAGAGTAAAATCTAAAGCCATTGAGGAGGAGTTGGAGGAAGAGGAGGAGGAAGAAGGAAGGAGATGGGTGTCGCATAAGACGACTCACTCAAGTGTTGCCCCCGAGAGCAGATCGGAGAGCTGGGGCCACGCACTCGGCGAGACAATTTAAAATGTTGAAAAATGCTCAGCTAATTGGCAGTTGACAGCGTTGAGAGCATGGGAATGGAAATGGAAATGGGTATGGGATGGGAATGGGTACTTGTATGGGTGAGACCTAGGTGCCGAGGGATGTCGAGGGGTGTGCCGAGGGGACCATATAAATTTAATTTGGTTTATAAAAAGTGCTTGAGAACAACGAGTAGAATGACGAGCAAAGTTGAAAGCCAAGTGCCCAGCCAGCCAAACCGACTAACAAATGCCAGCCAAGTGCTTCATAGTCAACGGAACAGCGTCAGAAAGATACGAGAGAGAGAGAAAGAGAGAGAGAAAGAGAAAGACAGAGATAGCGACCCACAGCGCCCTTGTAGGTGAAGCCAACCCCTTGGTTAACTCCAAATGGAACTTGAGATAATGCAACTTGAGATTTTGCTTGGTGCCATGTTGTCATACCTTAAGTCTCCTCAACCCCAAACCCCCTCATTCCACCCCTCCACCAATATGGTATCTATTTTTTGTATTTTTCGCTGCTGCTTTTTTCTTATGCTTTCTTTGTATTGAAATTCAAAACAAATCCTCAAGTGGGTAAAATACGTAACAATGTTGAGGCTGTGTGGTAACGGCATCTTAAGATAAAAATAAAAGTGTTACATTGTTAAACAAATCATGTAATTGCGTCGAGATTTTACAAGAAAAAGAAGAAGAAGACAAAGAAGATAAAGAAGAAGAAGATGAGCCTGCACGCCATATGAGCTTACAGAGTTTTGGAATGTTTGTTCAGCTTTCGAAAGGAAATGCCGACATGGTTACCATAAGATAACCACAACACACACACACACACACACACACAGAATATGTACATAAATATGCACAAATCTGTTTGCTGCTTGAATAAAGACAAAATCCATTTAAGCATCCGAAAACTGTCAAAGCGCTTCGGAGATCAGCATCCATTAAAAAACTATTATGGCCTAATTAAAGACAACGCGTCGACGATGAATTTATGACGAAAGAGCTGGCGCTCCAAGAAACTTGGGTTAAGTATTGCTGACGGAGACCCAAATTATTCATACTCGAGAGAATACTGAAAATATTCAACAACAAAAAAAACACTCACACAAATATGTACATAAATGTATAAATGCATAAAAGTATGTAAATGTAAATTGTGTTGCAACACAATAAGTGGGGCGGTGGCATAGTCGAATCCCTGCTCCATAAGTAGGTAAAGCAGGGGGAGAATCCAAACCAATTGGATAAGGGACACACACACCCCAAACAAAAGCTGCTTCTCTGCGTTTTTTTTTTATCGTTGGCATATTTTGCGGCTCCAATTTATATGGTAAGTGGTTATCCATTTTGTTTTTATCAACATCCATGCCATACCGCAAAAAAATCGATGAGTTTACTAGTTGGACAAGCCTATATGCATATATATATATATATATATATATATGTATATATACAAATACTATACAAATATATTTCCATGCCAACCCAAAACAAATACGACTAAAACCCCAAATGCTGCGGAATAACAATTCAAATTATATTTACATAATAGAATCAAAATAATAATAAACAATAAAGTTCTTCATTAACACATTAAATCTAGATAAAAAAAAAATAAAATTGAAAGAGAAATCATTGTTAAGTAATTAATTAGAATAATTACAATATTGAGACAAGAGACAAGAAGGACTTTTACACATTTTCTTATATATGTAAGTTAGTAATTTCGGTGAGCACCGAATCTTGTATGCTCTTTTCCGGTTATTTAGTTGATTTGTATGTATTGTTTATGTTTATTGACAAGCTATTATTAATCTAAGCATCAGACTTAACGAAAGTGTTTTTTGTTTTTGTTTTGTCTTCTTCTAACTACTGTTGTCTACACATGTTTGTATGTATGTAGTTATATTTTAGTATATATATATATATATATATATATATATATATATATATATATATATAAATGTGTGTGTGTTGTGTTTGTAGTTTTTGTTATCTAGTTCGATTAGTCTATATGCCGCACTCTATTGTAATATCTATCTATAGCTATAGTTGAGCGTATTGAGACTGATTTCGAATTCGATTTGGCAGCCTATGTGGGAATTGCATTTACACAATTGAACGCTATATGTATATATGTATTGTATTGTGTGTATGTCAGTCACAAAAAACAAAAAAAAAAAAAAACAAATAAATAATAATAATAATAATCTTAACACAATGAACATAGCATAACATAGAAGGACAAAAACAACAACTTGAAGTTGGTCCGATTTTCAAAAGCATTCAATTGCTAGTCTTAGGTAATATATTACTACAGACTTGTAGTTGATTATCATATAGATATAGATGTGTGTATGTATATGTTTGTATATATGTATATATCAGACAATCAGATAGAACAGATTTTGTTTTGATTTATTGCCTCTTCTGCTGTTACTGCCACTTAAACTGTATAGGATACTTTGACCAGGAAAAGAGCTTGATAAGACAATATATGTATATGCATATGTATGTAAGTGTGTAGATAGTTTTAACAAACAAAAAACCCAAAAAAGTACGATAAACAATTCAATTCATTAATTTAATGACGCTTAAATATTTACAGGCATTTTGCGTAGCGAAGCTTTTTAATTTTTTTTTTTGTTTTTGTTGAGATGCTCAAGTACCTATTTTATTTCCATTACATATATGAAATTTAGGTTTGCTTGTTTTTTATTTGTTGTTTTTCTTTTTTTGTTTCGTTTTTTTGTTAATGCATTTTAGCTATGTATAAACATTTAAAAAATTTTAAAAATATTTCGTTTTGATTTCAAATTTGTGTTGAATTTGTTGTATATATATATACATATATATATTAAATAGACGACGAATTGAAAACGACATGCGATCTTTAAGATTTGTAAGTTTTTTTTGTTTTTGTTTTTTTTTTAAGTTTTGAAAAAGCGACGCGACGAGAAAAAAAATTGTATGTTGCATAAAAATTTGTAGCAATTTGTTGCATTTAGTTTGGTGTATGTAGTTTGTTGGCCAAGGCCCCTAGATTATGTCTAAATACTTGCATCTGTATATAGTATATGCAATATATGTATGTATATATAACTATGATATATGTATATATATAGTGTACGCGTAAATTTATGTATATTTATTTATATATATATATATATAGTTAATATATATAATTTGATGACTGTTGTTGTTTGGTCTAAATACTAAAAAGGTAAAACTTAAACGATACTTTTTGAGCGAACTTTTTTTTCATCTTTTGCTTTGCTTTGTTTTGTTGTTATTTTTTGACTTGATGTGAGATATTTGCCTTTGATAAATACATATGTTACGCCATATGTATAATATGGAGAAGCATATCATGTAGTTGTTGTAGATGTATATGTGTGTGTTTGTGTGTGTGTGTGTGTGTGTGTGTATATGTATGTATGTTATGTACAATTTGGGTGCAGAATATCACATAGTCAGACATATACGACTACAAGTTCTCTCATTTAGTTCACTTTGCTGTCCTCTTTCCTCGTTCCTCCTTCTTCTGGGCCGAGCGCCTATACATGGAGCGTGGAATTATCTATGGAAAGACGGGAGCGACGTCCGCTTAGCAGAGAATCAGTGTCCGCATCGCCATCAGTTGGCCGCTTGCGTTGCGGACGCATCAACAGGAACATGACCAACAGTGCCAGGAAGAAGGCCAACGCACCAAATGCCGGATAGACAACGCCACTCAGCTGACTGGCCGTGGGCAGTGCACTGATGATGTACACTCGGTCCGTGGGTCTGGCACGTTGCAATGTTGTTGTTGCTGCCGTTGTTGTTGTTGCTGTTGCTGTTGCTGCAACTGTTGTTGCAACTTTCGTCGCTGCAACTGATAGAGATACGGATAGGGGCAGCAGACTGCTTGCTGCATCGGACAACAGCTGATGTGTGTCCACATTGAGCTTCAATGAGCGTCGCATCTGGCCCGTTAGCTGCAAGGAATAACAGAGAACAAGGACGAGTGTGTGACAATATTCTTTTGGCCAACAATTCCTGTGTGTGTGTGTGTGTGTGGGTTGGGTTACTGGGTTACTTACCTTGTGCTTGCAGGTGACCTGTATGTTATAAACCGTATCCGGCCAGAGTGATAGCTCGGCTCGTGCGGTGTCTGTCAGCAGATTGCCCATCAGCCCACCGCCGGACACCTCCCAAGTGATCAGGCATTGACGAGATGCGTTCGCAATCAGCTCGTCCCAGCCGATGTCGGTGAGGACCAAAGCGCCCTGTCGCTGGGCATGATGAACGCGCAGCTCAAAGGGCGCCAATTGCCTTTGGCAGTTTTGCCAGCACTGTGTGTACGGACGGGGTTAGAGACGGTCAGGTGGCGTTAGGTGCAAAAGGGCAGCATACAAACAGCAACAGCATAACATACATACATACATATATATATATACATACATACATACATATATACATACATTGCTTGAAGTGTCGCTGAGTACATAGAGTTTGGTATGGAGAGAGCAGGCAGGTGCGGAGTCGCCACTTTGTTGGCCACAAATTGGCAACGCAATTTCGACAGCCGCCCGCAGCAATCAACAGCAACAGCAACAGCGTTTAACCCATTAATGTGCCCACCGTCCTAAAATACGCACACCAAAAATGAACATTCGCAAAGCAATCAATTCAATAACTGTACTTATTGCTGCATTTATTGTGTCTGCTTAAACACACCAAATACTTGGTAAATCAATTTTGTCCATTTCTGAATTGTCACATTTTGTCAGCGCTCGTTTTTCAATTTATAAATAATTCCAATTCGTAGAAAAAATGTACTTTATTGAATATTGTGATTCTGTGCTGTGAATGTGCTTTTGGTGCTTTTGCAAGAAAAACCAACAATTATTTATTAATCAAGTGACTTAAATAAATAACTGAATTGAAAGTATTTTGAAAGCATCTTGCTTATCTATTCAAAAAATGATGTTAGCTTTAGGCTAAATCGAATAAGTACTTTAAGTACTTTCTTCTCACTAGATTAAATAAATTGAAACCTAAACAAAATGAATTTATTACGCTAAAAGCTGATCTGCTTCAGTTACACAAACAGCGCAATCAACTTAAAAACTCTTTTGAGCCACGCTGTAGCTTGAATACATTTCTCATTTGGGGGGCACGCTTATGGGTTAACGGAGTGTGGGGTGTGTGTGTGGATGGGGGGGGGGGGTCGCAATAACAATTATTAACTGTTGCTGGACTGTTTAGATAGCCAGGGCTTAGGGCTATTCGGGCTGCTGTTATCGCTTCTCTACTCATCATTATTAAATAAGGGGGTTGGGGGAAGCTTTGCCATAGGCATGTACTTACATTTCTGCAATCAACGAAATCCGTGCAATAATGCCAATCCTTCGCAAACTGCAAACAAAAAGAAGAAAGAGAGAGAGATGAGATGATGAGTGGGAAAAGGAAGAGCAGCGTGTCGCAAGCAAAAAAGTTAGTTAGTGGGCGTGGCCTAATCGAATTTTAAGTAAGCTAGAAAAAGTAATCAGGCACAGCGCCGCAGGCAACAGCGCTCGGTCGACCGAGGCATCCCAGCACAGCTCAGAATCCCATCCCAGCCATTATCAACAATAGACGCAAATTTGTAACTGTAATATAAAAGGCATGACTGTAGAAAAAAAAAGAAGAAAGAAACGACCACAAATATGCGACTAGCTGTGCTAGTATGTATATATATATATATATATGTGTGGGTGTGGGTGTGTTTGTGTTTGTATAAATGACCGCAAAGCTGTATGGCGAATTGAAATTTCCACGCTGTCGACAGGAGATGAAACTGTGGACTAACTGGATGACTGCGACTGCGACTGTGACTGCGACTGCGACTGCCTGCTTAGCCTTTGTCAACTGTCGTTTTAGTTACGCAGCAGCGACAGCTGGACGAACGAACATCCTGCCTTGCCCCTTGTCCCTTGTCCGTTGTCCCTTGTCCGTTTCGTTTATGAATGAGCACGCAGACAAATGAATGAATGTGCTGATGCGAACTGAGATGGAGATGGGAGATGGAAGATGAAAGATGGAAGATGGAAGATGGAAGAGAGGAACATCGACTTCGACTTCCACTGTGACTCTGACTGTGACTGAGATGGCGAGCATCAAGCAGCAGCAGCAGCAGCAGCAGCACTTTGTCATCATTACACAATAAGGCGGCCAGATAAACGAGCATGCCAAAAGGAAAATCGCAAAGACAACATATTTTCCGCTCAATTGAATTTTTGGCCTTTGCGAAACAACTTGGGCGATAAGTAACAACAATAAGGCGGCAAATGAACGAATGGACGAATGGATGAATGAATGAGTGAGTGAATGAATGGCACAGGCAATATCAATTAGAGATGGCAGCGTGATTTCATTGACCCAGCCTAAATAGAATCATTATAATTGTCGTTATCGTTATCGTAATTGAAATTGTTATTGTAATTGTAATTGGAATTGTAACTGGAATTGTAACTGGAATTGGAATTGGAATATATGCTAGTGTGTTCAAATGAATCTGTGTATATATATTAATAAGAATGGCTATTGAAAGCGAATGAGAAATATTGAATGTTAATTGTTATATATAAATATTATATAATTGCTATCAATTTATTTGAATATATATTGGTTTGAAATCGTCAGCTACCCAATTATAAAGTGAACAGCTGAACAACTTCTCCGATTTGCCGCTATATTTAATAGCTTTATCTAATCGATTTTTTACAGAGATAACCCTAACCAGAATGGTCGTAAATCGTGACTCGTGAGTCACGCGGCCATCTTTCGTTGGCAATGAAAACCAAACGCTGCACACGATCAATGGAAACGCTGAGCAGGCAGAGTCCAGTTCAGTCGACATATTCCTGACCCGTTCCCTACCGTCTCATCCCTTCCCTTTGGCCTACCCCTGTCCACACATTTATTTGTATGTCTTGTGGCCTACCTGGCATAGTTGTTGGCCTATATAAATTAAACGCAGGCAGCGGACAACTTTTATATGCAATTGCCCACGGAATTGGAGAACGCTTCACACCCAGACCTGGCCATGCCAGGCCAGACCCGGCCACATAAATTACCCATCCAGGTCAGTTTTGAGCAGTTTTATGAGCTGCCGTCTCAGCAACCAATGCCAATGGCCTATTGCCCAAATGGACAGTGGCCAGAGAACAGTGGCACGTAGTCGCCAAATGCTGCGCTTGTCAATTATTGAAGCCCCTGTCGAAACAGATTCCACCACCAGCCAAAAGAATACGTGCTGGGCATACGCATCTGGCATTACGTATTCGACTGAGACAGAGACAGAGACGATTTCTTACGACACACACACACACACACAAGCACACACACACAAGCACACACACACTTGTACACACGTACAACCACCCCCACCCCCCGAACCCCTGAAAAAAGTCAAAGGAACAAAGTCTTTGGATGCTGCTAACTTTTATGGTGTTAATTTGGCGCTGATTGAGCGACGTTCGTGGGCTGCTGGCCTGTGCCGGGGATTAGATCCGGACTGGCGTGAAATTAGCCTCAGTGCATACAGTGGCAGGAGCAGCAGCAGCATCCCTTTGAATGCAGGGGACAACCCTTAAGGGTCAACGGATTGCATTTGTGACGCCAGATGGATCACGGAACAAAATTGAACAACGTTTTTCGTATGGGAAAAACGCCATCGATTCCCGAAATGAATTCAATGAATGAATTGAAGTCACCACTTTTGATTCCAAATGCCAAAAAGGGCTTAAATACGTTCGCAAGCGATTTAAAAAATCGTCAATCAATGCTCGTTATCGCTTTAAAGGGGCGAGTTGAAACTGTATAAGCTCAATTTAGATGATATATCAGTTAAATAAAGACAAATTATAAATTAAAAGTGCAACAAATATATATAAAATGTATCAGATTTGAATGAGACAGTAATCTAGAATCTACAACACTAGTTCATTTAGACAGGCCACATAAATTTAAGATTAGTTTCGACAGAGACTTATGTATCCAACAGATGCATTTTCTAAGTAATCAATCTCAAGTCTTAACTAAGTCCAAAATAAAAAAGCGATTTAACATTTGTAATGCTGGCGCATTGAAAGCTATAGCCTTTAATTTATGACACTTGTCACTAGTCACTAGTTATGAATTAACTGGGAGGATAAAATTGACTACAGATTGGAACTTTGCATTAATCTCTGAAGTTCATCGAGCATAGACTTGGGACAGTTTACCTTATCCAAGTGTAGAAACCACGTTATTTTCCAATGCTCTGAAAATGTTCTACAATGTTGTTTTTGTTACTGATAATATTGATGCCTTCCGAATGGATGGATATTGCTTGGATTAAATCTTTGAAATACCTCTAGCTTCTTTTTATGGTCATTTAATTGAATAAGTTTGTAAACTCAATCCTCAATCCGTTCAGCAATGCGCCTCAAACTATGTTTTCTTTTTTGTTTTTGGGGAAACACACCCAATTGAGGCTTGCCTTGCTTCATCCCCTACCCATACCAACACTGCCTAATCTCTATTAGCAGCGCTATGACTGGCATGGACCACCCAGCTGACATTGTCAACTGACAGCGGCAGCAGCTACCTGAGAAGCCCCGACAACGACGACGACAACGCCTGCGACTGCGACAGCGACAGCGATGTCAGCGAGCAGATAAAGGCGGGCAGCCACATTAAAAATAAAAGAACGTTTTCCCGTTGCCTATCCCCGTCCCCTTGCCCTTCCCCTTCCCCATTCCCACTCTCTTTGCTTATGCTGTCTGTGCCCATTGTCATTGCCGTACTGGACACTTAGAGGTGTACCAAGTCGTTCCGAGCGAGTCGTTCGTTTGACCAAATCAATTCAAACATGGTCCAAATAACAGATACATTAGCAGCATAGCATTATTATGAAATCTCCTTTTAATTGAATAACTCAACTGAAATAAAGTGAACTGAATTGGACTGAACTGCACTCAAGTGATATACAACTAACCGATGATGGAAATTGGATGAGCGTTCGTTCAGTAAACAAAAATGAACTACTGAATTGAACTAGAAAGTGCAACTCTATAACTTTTTCTTGGCTGCACGGCTCTAACCTTGAAGTTGAGCTCACAGCGAGAGAAAGAGAGGGGGAGGGAGGGAGAGAGTTACCTCTCTTGCTCAGTTGAGCGTTGTTGTTGTTGTTGTATACAAGTGTCCATCAAGTGCGACTCTTATCTTTAGTGGCCTGACCGGGGCTTACCTGCTGATAGCAGCTTTGGCGGCATCTGGTTAGTTGCTTGCTGCCGAATAGCGTTGTTGCGGCTGATGATGCTGCTGCTGCTGCATCTGTGTCCGCATTCGCATCCTTCGGTGACTGGGCCACAGCTAGGAGTAGAACTAGTGCAATTGACTGAAACATTCTTCTTCTTCTTCTTATTGTTCGTCTTGTTATTCTTCTTCTTTTGCTTGCAGTTTGAAGTGCGTGTGGGCGTTCTGAGCGTGGGCGTGGCCGGGGAGTGTGGGCGTAGACGTTAACGTAAACGTACGCCTGGGGCGTGTTTCACAGATTGATTAATTGATTGATTTTGTTTGTTTATTTTTGTATCAAGTGCTGCTTTTGTTGTTGTTGTTGTTGCTGTTTGGTTAGGTCCATAATTCGCGACGACTGTGACGACAGCGACGTCAACGCTGACGTCGGCTGCATTTAGTGAAGCAGCGCACTCAGCGCGTTTTATTGTGTGTATTGTATTTCTGTTGTTTGTTTTCCTGTTTTTGTTGTTTGTTATTTGTTGTTTGTTGTTCTTGTGTGTGTGTGTGTGTGTGTGTGTGATTTGGCGACTGCCTATTGCGGCAGCAACAACAACAACAACGATAACAATAACTGGACTAAATCGAAAAGCTTTAGCTCGCACATGCTGTCTGAGCTTGATACACGCCGAAAGCGAAGGAGGCGAAAGAGCGAGAGGAAAACTGTCACAGGCGTTTAGCTTTTTTTCGTTTTGTTTGTTTGTTTGTTTATGATTTAGTTATTGGTTAGTTTGTTTGTTAGGCAAGGACAACAACAACAGCATAATGAAGAAGAAGAACGTGAGCCATGAAGCTGAGTCCAGTGGCTGCGCACCTTGTTTGTGAGTTATATTTGTGCGATATCAGGTAAGTTGGCATTGGGCACCATAACAAAAAGCACAAGCGAACAACACAACACGACAACAATAAATAAAACGTGCACACACACAACACAACACAAGAGGAGCAGCCAGCAGCAGAAGAGCGGCAGCGAAAAAACAACACACACAAAAAAATAACAACACCAGCGGCTAGGCGACAATCGACTGCGACGGCGACGGCAACAACGACGACTACGAATATAAAAATGGCAGAGGGCGAAGCCAAAACCAACCAACTTCGTCGAGCATAAATGCTGCACTAACGGAAAACGAAAACTGAACCAGAACCAGGCTGCGAGATAACACACAAGTACACACGCACACACACACACACAGACACAACTCGCGCGCGCAGCCACAGACACATGAACAGCACACAACAGTGTTCAGAGAGCAGAGTAAAGGGCTGCTACACTCGCAGCTGCTTTAGCTAGAAAATGGCTAAATTTTAGCTATCATCTTCAATTGGAAACTTTATATTTATATTTACAATTTTATAATTTCTTAGGAAGAGAACTATTTATGTTTTTATTATGTATGTATTTGTTATGTAAGCTTTGCAAAATTGATTAATGCTCCTTTTTCTTTATTGAAATCGATGGTTTGACATTGTTAAATCGCTTATTGTTATTTGATTGAATTGCTCAGCTATCCAGTTGAAGCAATACAGTTGTCTTAAACTTTATATAGACATTTATTTAAAAATTAAAACAACACGTGTAACATGGAAATATAAATTCAATGTCAATTTGTAGCTACATTGGTAATAATTGCTTAGTCTTTTTCAGCTAGTTTAGCTAGGGAGACAATGGCAAGATTTTACAGCACTGGCCGCACATACTCGAAAGGGGCGTCAGTCAGTGGTTGTTGCTCGAACACGAGATCCAACACCGAACGCGAACATGTTCGAAACGAAATTTGAATTGCATTAGTAATGCTAGCGTGATCGTGACTTTAATGATATATAGAAGAAGCAATAGGCAAATACAATATTTATTAAAGTTAATGTATGTAAAATAACTAAAAAAATAAACTCAAGATATTCATTTAAAATGATGCTAATAAATGATGGACTACACACTGAGATTGTCGTCCACTTGTATTGCCTTGCTCGTGCTCAAGCCGATTCGTGCTTTTCGAATTGAGAGCCCGGCGCCAGATCTAAATTGCATGAACACGGCAAAAAGTCGGAGTTAAAGTTGGGCCAACGGAGTCACGGAGTCTGTGTGTGTCTGTGTTTGGTGGTTGGTTGGTTGCTCGCTTCGCCCAGTTGGGTTGACTTTGATGATGATATTGTTGGGGTGGTGGCACACCGGGCCTAAGGATTTAGCAATGGCTATGGATTTAGCATTGGCTATGGGCTATGGCAATGGCTTAGACTCCGGTGGTAGTGGTGATGGCGATGGTGATGGCTCCGCTTCAATGTCCCGGCATCGCGCGTGCATGCAGATGAATCAAAGCAGCCGCTGATTATAGCAACAATATGGAAATGCCGCTACCTCTCTCCACTGCCCTCTCCGTCCTGCCCTGGGGTTATATAAGGGCATTGTTTATTTATATGCCATGCACATGTGCTTGTATGTGAATGTGTGTGTGTCTGATTGTGTGTGTTTGGTTTTTATAACTTCCATTTGCCAAAGCATAGTAAATTCTTTCAAAGCGTGTACTACATTTATTATTTAAGCCACGCTGTTCTCACTCTCTCTTTCGCCCAGCGTTGCTCTCCCCCCCCTGCACCCAGCACCATCCTCGCGCTGCCTTCCTTGTATGCACATTGTTCTAGCCACAGCTCATCGTTTGTGTGTCTGTCTGTCTGTCCCTCTGACTGCTGCTGTATTAGCTGCCCCTCTACACCCCCCCCCCCCACCCCACCCCATCTCCCTGCAGCAGCAGCAGCAAAGGCAGCGACAACAAGAAGAGCCTGCTTTATTTGCATATTTTGACTTTTATGCGGCAAAAATATTACTTGCTGCGCTGCTGCCAGTAAACAAACAGCCCCTATACACCCTACTCCACCACCCCCCTGCTCTACCAACAGGTCACCCCTGCCAAAAACAAGGCAACGTTAATAAAAACGGCTGAATAAAAAAAAAAAACAACAAAAAAATGAAAACGGCAAAAATTAAGGCAAAAACTTTTTTCCATTTGGCATGCTGCCCTCACACGCGCGACCCCCGCCCTTCCCCACCCTGCAGCAACTTCTTTGCACCACCATACAACAGCTATATTTGTATGTACATTTCTTATATAAGTCGTCTGCAAAGTTTAAAATTTGGGGCCTGGCTTATAGCTTCATTGCAACATGTTGCATGTCTGAATTGGCAAAGCCAAAGAAACAACAACACACATAGATCAGTTATCTAAGCATGCAAGGCACAAAAGTCTGACACACTCATAAATACTTGTAAAAAGGTTTACATATGGCTCACATAATTTGTTATCAAGTTTTATGCGCTAAAAAACAATATTTAACCACACAACCCACAAAGTATATATCTATGTTAATATATATCTATATATATATATATGTAGATCTGGATCAGCGTCATTAGGCGAGTCGGAGTAGCCATAGCATACATGTGAGCAGCTCATCTTCATAGCCATCAGATTAGCGAGCGTTCCTGCTTGAAAAACGACATGACCTTTGTCTGGCTTACTTTTAATTTATGTACTTGTTTTCGGTTGGATAGTTGCAAATACTTTTGAGTTATGTTTGTCAGGCACGGCTGTAACAATTTAAAAGCCCACCGTCAAATGATATATGCAAATACAAATACCGCATTTAATTCAAATTAGTAGTTTCAGAACGTTCATATATTCTAGCATATGTTGCATTGTTGCCAAACTTATGCGCTCCTCTCTCTCTCTCTCTCTCTCCGGAGGACCCCCTCCCTCTATACGAAGATTATGGGAAGAAAAAAGACCAAAATATAAAAAAAGTACTTTGAAATTTATGCGCCCATTGTGAGCCATTTTGTAGTGCAGAACTTTTTAAAACAAAATTCCATTTTGCGGCTACCGCAATTGACTTTGTCGTTGCGGATGCCCCAACTGCGACACAACCCCCCCAAACCCACAACCCCAACACTCATATGTTGTGGTCATAGAGAGATGCGGGCCAACTGTCCGACTTATTAAAAGCCGTTTTACACTAATACTAATTCATGGCAAGCCGGTTGTCATTTGTTTTAGTTTGATTTACGCATTTTTGAAGCATGCGGCAAAGTTGGAATTGGAATTGGGACTGGGAGTGGGACTGGGACTGGGACTCTGAATGGGACTGGGAGTGGGACTGACACCAGCTGCATCTGGGCAAATGGAGAGCTTCCGGCTAGTGGCATATTCCCCTGGGTGATAAGTTGAAATGACGCACAATGAGCATATCCGGTCCATGCAAGGGGTGGGCTGGGGCGCATAGGGATGCATGGGAATGAGCAATGAGCAACAATGAAAAAATTACAACAACAAAAATGAAAGGGGTTAGGGAAACAAAGAAGACCAAAGTCAAGCAGCTCTCTCTCTCTCTCTCTTGCTCCCTCTCTCTCACTCCGCCTCTCTCACTCCGTCTCTCTCACTCTATTTGCCCAAGATAACAGGCAAACTATCACCAAAGGGGCAACTGAGAGGATACAGCGAACCCATTAAGAAATTTGAAATTCTTCAAAATTAGCACTCAAACCGAGTAAGATCGAAACGACAACAGAACTCAACAGAATAATTAATGGAATTTTTGAACTTTCGGTGCAAATGCTTAAATCTGCAAGAAAAAGCAAGTCAGAATGTTGTATAAGCTTGAGCTCAACTACGAGATACCCGCACCCAGCTGTTAAATATGATAATATAGTTTTATTGACAAATTTCCCTTCAACAAGATTTGCAAACTCAAATGTACGCAGGCTTAGAAGATCGATAAGACTATAATTAAAAACTGAAAAGTTTGTGCAGTTAATCAATAATATGTCAACATATTTTATATATCAGCTATAAAATTGTGGCTTTGATTGTTATCGGAAATCGATATGTATCGATATTCGCGAATCGGTATCAGTTATCGATCCGATCAAGATTATATTTGCTTTATGGGGTCGCAGATGGCTGCTTCTGCTTCTGTTACATACTTTTGCACAAAACCATTACACTCTTTTTGCCCATTCAGGGTTCAGCGTATATACAAAAAATACGGCATTCATTTCATTTCATTGATGGAAACGGCAATGGCGATGGCTCCTTCTTACTTGCCACATGGGCCGCAAATAAATTTGTCGTCGTTTGCCGTTTGCAGTTAGCCCGAAATAGAGCAATTTGCATTATTCGCATTCGGGCAGATTTCGCTTAATGAATTGCGCACAACTTGCCAAGACATTTCTTCTTTTAGAATGCATCACAAAAATTAAATACAAAGAAATAAAAATTCAACTGTCATCACACCGAAGACTGCATTTTCTTTAAGCCTCAAATTTGTAGAAAAAAAATCGACGTTATAAGTATACACAACTAATATTATCCAGTCTATAAATTGATGATTTTTCACGAAATTAAAGTACATTTCGAATATTCAAAGGACTGCGTACCGCTAGATCGATTGTCGATCTTATCATATTAGGAACCCTTGCCACCATTTTTGCCCCCTTTTTTTTTTTGATTTCTCTTCAGATAATATTTGTTAGAAAATGTTCGATTAATGTTCACCTGATAGCCAGCGACTTTATTACGTGGATACAACTCCATGAGGCTCGTGGGGCACAGCAAGTAAAGTAGACTCTGAGTCTGTAGTGTATGAACAAGATACAATACATATGTATATATATGTATATATGTACAAGTGTACATTGTATGTCTGCGTCTGCCACTTTGTCTAAAACACATTATGCGCCCATATCGTGCACATCTAAAGCTGATTCCGATTCCGATTTCGAATCCGTATCTGAAGGGGTGTCACTGTCGTCTTCCCTCTGTGTCTGCATTTGCACCGTAATCGGAATGTGCTCATCTTCATCTGCCGTGGCGCGAATGGACTCGCTGACTGGTTGGCTGGGTTTTTGGGATGCCCCATGTTCATTCGCAATGTTAATGCAAAATAGCATTTGCATTCATGCCGATGTCAGGATGCCGCCGTTATAGATGTTGCTGCTGCTGCTGCTGCTGTTTCCCCACCCCTCCCTGTCGCATTACGCACTCACCACACCGCAGCTCCAACAGCTGTGCTGATTCGCAATTTTTCGTTGTCAAACCAAAAAAAAAAAAAAGAAGAAAAATGGCCCATAACTCATGTCACCGTTGTGTTCATTAAATGTGAACTGACTCTGGCTGGTCACCCGTCTGGTCCTGGTGCTTCTGCTGCTGCTGCTGCTCTGCCCTGCTCCTTGAACTGTTGCTGCTCCTGCTACTGCTGCTGATGTTGCACCAGTTCTACCAGTTTCACATTTGATTGTCTATGTGCACATATGGTCAGCTCATTGTGTAGTCGCTTATATTGCCATTATCATCATCATGTAGCGATTAATGCCTCTCTTCTATTCAGAAGTGAATGTATGTACGTATATGTGTATGTGTGCGTGCGTGCCACATCTATCACAGCACACGTTGCCGGCCCTTTTTCATTATGGTAGGGTGGGTGCGAAATTGTTTTGGGACGTGCATCTCCTGCCACACTTTTTGCTATTTGTCCGCCGTGGTGGTTTTCATGCCAAAATGTATACATATATAGCACATAATACTGAATGCTCGAAGGCATTAACGCGTTTTCACTGTCGGTAGGGGGACGGAGTTAAGCCTAAGCTCAAGCTCAAGTGCAGCAGCTTCATCAAAATGTCATAGAGCTATCATTATATAAATTAGAAACGTAGCCTCAAGCAGGTGCGGGCCAGGTCAGAGGGAAAGTCAATTCACAACATGTGGCGGCATTTTTGTTCTTGATTAATGAATAACTGAATTAAAAATTTCAGCAGTGAGCATCCCACTCATCGTGATATTTTTACGTACACTGTACTTCAAGAAACTTAACTTTCCTACGCAATTAGGGAAACTACATACGCAATATATTTTTAATCATAGAACATCTACAATCAACATAAAGTATAGTTACAAGCTTATAAAATTAACAGAAACAAGACTTTCAGTCGCGCGTAACCGACTGCGAAATACTCGGATATAAATAAGTCATACCATCTGCTGGCGGGAGTGGCCAATATTAATGTTTGGAAGGGTTTTCAAGTTATCTTCCTTCCAAGTTTTGTAGCCATAGCTCTAAAATTGCAGAAGATAAAAGCAATTGAGAATTTTGGTGGTTTTAGTTCTTAGTAATATACGGGAAATAACGGCTGTGAGAATTTTGGGGCGGGAGTGGGCGTGTCTTAAAAAAAATATCAGAGAAGGTTCCTAGTAATCTTCCTTCCAAGTTTGGTAACTGTAGCTCTTAAATTGTGGCAGATATAGGCTTTTAGACTTTATGCGGGGAGAGGGGGCGTGGTCCAACTTTTTTTTTCCAGTTTTTGAATGGTGTTACCAGCAATATACCTTTCGCATTTGAAAGCGGAGGAGGCCATGGCATATGCCGATCTTTGAAGGACATCGCCAACAACCTACCAACCTAATTTGATGACTGAACCCTTAGTCAAATTAAGTGTAGGAGATATGTGATATTGTCGATCTGCGATTATCGTTGCGTTCATACAGACGGACCGATAAACAGACAGCATGACGGACATTGCACAAACCAATATACTATGATACTTTCGGTGTCAGATTATATAAATCGTTTTAATATTATTATTATTTTCTACACTTTATTCAAATGATTTTTTTTATAAATGTATATTTACACATTTTGACAGTGAATATACCGATATATAATTTCAAATTTTTTCGTGACCCGCCCTTGCGATAACTTATAATCGAAAATGTGACTATGCGATAAATTATGGCACAACAATATCGATGCGTAATGACCCAACACTGTGTCAAATATACATATGGTTAAACTTGGCGTGCGCTTAGTTGTTAGTGCCTGCAAATCATTTTTTGGGAACAAGTGAGCAACTGTATAACTGTATAAGCACTGTAAGTAAAGAAATGAACATGACAACACTCTTCCCAGAGCGTGCGGGATGAAATCGAATGTTTTTCTTGCGGCCACTGTGAATTTGTAAGTGCATTTCTTCGTGTGTGTGCGTGTGTGCATGTGCCTGTGTGTACGTGCATATTTGTCTATTTCTTCTCGTGTGCAAATCAGTGCAAGTAATAGCATAGATACAACTGCAAAGTGTCGCCGAAAACGGTCCAAGAGGAGGGGGGCACTCCACTTCCAAAGTGAAGGCCAGGTAATTTTTGTAGTCGGCGTTATTGCTTCGCCTTAGAGATGGGTGCATGTCGAATTTTATTCA
Source organism: Drosophila grimshawi (assembly GCF_018153295.1). NCBI lineage: Eukaryota > Metazoa > Arthropoda > Insecta > Diptera > Drosophilidae > Drosophila > Drosophila grimshawi. The sequence continues at coordinate 1,726,618 of NW_025062489.1, read as the reverse complement.
ACAAGGATACGCAACATGGCATGGCTAATGCACAAAGTGCAAAAACATTGAATATATACAATAAACATCAATTACTAACATCGCTTATATTATGCAAAAAGTTCTAAAATTCAAATATGTTAAAATCCATGCATACCAACATGTACATATGTATGCATGTATGCTTATTTTTTGATTATGTGTTAAACAGCTGTTGCCATTTAGATTATGTGCTCGAACGTAAATAAAGTGTGCTAAATATGCAGTTATAATCATCAGCAGCATCAACAGGATCTAGCAGATCTAGCAACAAGCATTTTTTCTTTGTTTGTAGAGAGCTTTTTGCTAGTCGCAATTACTTGCGATAAGTCGATAACTAATCGGTTAGCATAGTCCATGTTGAGTATACATAGATTCGTGAGTGATATGTAGATCCTTGTTGAATCGTGTGTGTTTCATATCGTGACACGCGCCTATCTCTGCTTCTTAGATATCGAGAAACCAATCGCTGCCCTTTTGCAGATTCGTCCACATCTGATATGAACTTTTTAACTGGCGAGCCCGTTCCGCCCGGCTTCGAGGATGAAATGTCGCGCACGGCGGTCATACTGAAGTTAATTGAGAGCCACAAAGGCGGCGCCCTCATCGGCACCGAATATGTTGTCGAGCTGCACGAGGATGGCCAAAAGCTTCCCGATTATTTTTGTGTGCTGTGCAACACGTGCAACGATTGCCGCTCCATATTTGTACACTGGACGTCATTGACGCATCGCACCAACTATCTGAAGACGCACTTTCAGAAGGCCTTCGACCTGCTGCAGCAGCTGCGTCGCTCCTCGGGCAATTCCAACGAACTTATGTTCAATGGCACCAACAAGTTGGTCCAACATATCGAGACGCATTTCGGACGCAGCATGCAAATCTTGGCCGTTGCTGGCGATGATTTTCGTCGTAGTCGTGCAAAAATTTGTTCACAGGTACGCGATAAATTTCATTATGATGAATGCGCCGGACCTGATTTCGTGGACGAGGTGCGCCAAATGATTCTCGAGTCCAAGCCGACGGAAACTCTGAAAGTCACGCTTAACTTAAATAAAGGTAATGCCGAGCCAATTGCCCTGGATGCCATTTCCAGTGATGATGATGAGAATTTTGCCCCACTAACGGGACGGCAACAGCAGCATCAGCAGTCTTCCGGCAAGAAGGCCCGAAAAAAGCAGGATGAACAGCAGCCGGCATATCGTGCCATTAATCGCTCACCGCCTGCAGCCAACGAGAAGAGCACCCAGGCAAGCGGTGGCAAGCCAAAATTGGGGGCAGGGCTGGGCATCAAACAGCAGCTACCAACGCCCAAAGAGCTGTCATTGCAGGCTTCGCAAATTGCACAAGAGCGATACCGATGGGAGAAGTTTCGCTGCCTGCTGGAGCTACAATTGAAGCAGCTGCGCGATGAAACGGAAACATATGAAACGAATCCGGAGAAGCATCCCGATTATTCCGAGGAATGGAAACTGTTCTGGACTCGACGCTATAAGGAGCTGCAGGAGGAGAAGAAATGCGATCCAAATAGCTATGACTACAAGCCCGACTGGATTAGCTATTGGAAAGGTCGACGCGTGGAGCTCTTCAACATCGCCGTCAACAAGATCAAAAAGGAGCTCAAGGAGAAATTCAAGCTGGGCGACGAGGACGAAGAGAACACCAAGGAGCTCATGGAACGCTATAAAATACGCATCAACAGCCCCAAAATCACAAGCGGCGATCCACCTACATCCGCCGACGCCGCCACCGTATCATCCTCGACGAATGCTGCTGTGCGCCGCAAGCCCAACTATCGCGGATCCAACAATCGCGGCAACGGATCCACCACCGTCGGGCCAGATGCTGTGATCAACATCAGCGATGATGATCAGCAGGCACCGAGTGGACGCTCGGCTCGTCCCACACGCCGTCCACCGTATGGCCGCTCATTGTCACGCTCGTTGTCGCCAAAGCGTGCACGGCGACCGGTGTCGTCGCGCATGAGTCAGCGTTCGCGGTCTCGCTCCTCAGGGACCTCCCGGCGCCGGCAGCGCACGCGCTCCAGATCGCGCTCGTCGCATCGACGTAGCTCGAGCTCGCCATATAGCCGCGGGCGTGACAGGTCGCAACATTCGCGAGGCCACGACGATTACGGTGAGCGCGATCGGGAGAGGGAGAGGGACAGAGAGAGGGAACGGGATAGGGATAGAGAGAGGGAGAGGGAGAGGGGGCGCGATAGAAACGAGGATTACTACAGGGAGCGTGGCGATAGTTATACGCGTTCCGCGCGCACCTACGAGCCCATGGAAACGTTCCGTGTGCTCGATTCGCGCTCGTATCCGGAATACAGTCAGCCCGGCGGCGGTCAACGTTCCTCATCGCCAACGAGCACCAGTGTGACGGGTGCGGCCAACAAAGATGCGGAACCCATTGAAGAGGCGACCGAAGGTCCACTGACGGTGGTTAGTGTGCTGCGCATGCTATCCGCATTGGAGGCTCAGTTGGGCAGCCTCGGCCCCAAGGCGCTCAATTTGCTCAGCAAGGCACTGGCCATGGAGAAGCTCAAGCCGAATGCCGCCGATGATTTGCTATTGAATGAGGACAATTGTGTGTTCCTGGAGACCACCAAGGAGAAGCTAAAGGGCATTCTCATTGCGGAAGTGCTCGATGATCCACAAAAAGTGCGCGTTGTGAAAAAGTTAATCAGCAATATTGCGATCATCGTCGTCCAGAGCACAAGAACACGTAAGTGCAACACAATAAAAACTCAAAAGCTTTGCAACTTTTCAGATCCTAGACCAACTCCAATGCATATATATATAGATATAGATAAAAATATATATATATATGCCGGGGTAAGTATTTGTCTGTATATGTTGGTTGGAATCGGGCACTTCGACAGCTGTGCATATTTTGGTAGTTTATTTGTGAAGCAGGATCCAAAGGATAAAGAAAACTAATGGCATCCCGTAACCGTAATCCTTGTCCTACTTGGGACCAATTGCCATCCTTAGTCATGTCACAAATATTCTTAGCCATAAGTGTATGCGATCTGTTTGATCTGTTTGATACTTTCTTCCTTCCTTCATTGTGTGTGTGCGTTTGAGTTCAAAATACGGTTCAGAGCTCGTACTTATTATCCCGCTTCGTGCTTTCGCGTGTTATCTATCCTGGTGCTTATCTTACCTTATAAACAAACCATCCAATCTTTTCACAATCCGTGTACTTTGGATTCTTTACGATGCTTATCCCACATCAGTTGTTTTTTCAACCTATCCATAAAAAAAAAACTGCTCCTTAAAATGCCGACCTACATTTTAACTCATATACTTATTAGGATAAGACTCTGGCATAAGGGCTGAATTTTGGATAATATTGGAAGTCGACGTTCGACTGTTAAGAACACTTTATCATATCGTTAAATGCAAATTTTAAATGAGAAAATGTTGTCAAAAGCGTTTGAACAAATACAATTATGTATATTTCGCTTGTTAACCTTCTTGTAACTTCTTTTAATGTGAAGTTGTAATTTTAATTTATGACCAACCGGGGAGTACTATTATTTATGATCCAATTACTCTTGCGAAACTCGCCCTTGAAAGTACCGCTTAAAGTATTCTAAAATACATACAATATTTTATAGATATAATTAAAATGTTTCCAACTACAACTCTCCGTTCTCTTATCCACCAAAAAAGAGTTCTCAAGTTGTCGGTTCGGTATTTTTTTTATCCGGTTTTTTGTTGTAGTAATTGCCTCATTTTTTATTACTTTTAACTGTGGGTTCAGCGTCCCCAGATGTTAGTTTTGTGCAAAAAGTGCCGAAAATAATGGATATACCACAAAAACAACAATAAAAAGAGAGAAAAAAAAGAAAATAAAAAATATATACAAATAGACGCATGCGTGTCGTCCTGGTTAAGTGACCACTATCCAACTGCTGGAAGCGCCGGTTTCTTCACTGTTTTGAATTGTATGTAATCCTTGTCGTATGTAATTGCTTTAATTTTAGATTGAGAACAACAATCAATTGTAATAATAAATTAATTAATGTCGTTTATTGTGTTGCTCCTTCCATCCATCTTCCTCCCTCTAACATACACACACACACGCGCACATACACACACACACACATACACACACACACACATACACACACACACACATACACACACACACACATACACACACACACATACACACACACACATACACACACACACATACACACACACATACACACACACATACACACACACAGACAAGTTGACACAGAATGAGTCGAAGCTCGTCGAATTGACCACGAAAAAGAAGGAGTTCCAGCTACCCTTCGACCGGCAGCTCGTATCCTCGAAATTGGCAAGCGCACTGATTGTGAACGGCGTGGATGACTTAAATACGGAGGATATGAACCGGTTGCTGCAATTCTTTACGCTGCTGGTGAAGACGAATCACACGCGACGCCAGACCGATCGTAATAGCGGCCTCAACTTTGCCGAGGTCCCGATTCGCCTGGGACTTAAGAGCAGGGCGACAAATGATGAGGACGCGACTGTTGCTGGTAATGATCTGGACATTGACGTCGCTAAACTGATCAAGGAGTTGGAGCATCAGCTCGCCGCCAAGGATTCGGGCACCAGTGTGGCGTCCAAAGCCAGCAGCATCAGCGATGCCAGCAATCAAGGCATTGAATCCCTAACAGATTCCGATTTGCAGACGCTGCTGCAGAACTTTAAGTTTCTCTCCAACGAGGAGCAGGTGCATCTCATCGGCCATCTGCGCAAACTGGAGAAACTAGACCCGCCGCGTGTCGAACGTTTGCGCAAATATGTTAACATTGCTGAGCTCAGCAGCGACGGTGAATCGTGCAGCGATTATCTATCGCGTGTCGTTGCCATCGGCCGTCCGCCCGGCAACAGTCACGAGCGTACAGACCGTGGTGCCTCCAACGCTCGTCTGGCCCCCCCCACGTCGTCGTCGGCGGTGGCCGTGGCGACAATGCGTCGCAACGAAGCGAGCAACGAACGCGAACAGTCATCGCCAGCGAAGCTGCAACGACGTCCCGCTATGCGCAACTCCCCGAATTTTATGTTGGACGATGATGACGATGATGATTACAATTTCGATGATCTGGTGCTGAAGGCCAACGATTCAAATGGCAAGAAATCCATAATGATGGGCAGCAATCTGCCCATTCAGACGGCATCTGCGTCACTCAATTCGCTGACCTTTAAGCCGGCGTCGCCAAAGATCTCGCTCAAGGACACAGAGAATATAATTGCCAATCTAATGGGTACGCTGACCAGCAACAGCAAGCAGGCAACAAGCGCAGCCAAAACACAACAACAGCAGCAGCAGCAACAACAACAACAGCAGCAAAAGCAACAACTACGCAATGTGCCCAGCTTAATGCAAAGTCGCGCGCAACAACAACAACAACATCATCAACAGCAGCAGCAGCAACAACAGCAGCAGCAACCACAGCCACCATTTGGACCCAATAATGGTGGTAGCAATTATTATAACTATGGTACCGATCAAATGTCGAGCGGTCCGCCTGGCTATTCCGGCGTTCCGCAACAGCAGACGAAGCAACCACAGCGACAACAACAGCAGCAGCCGCAGCCTCCCTACAACATGGGCAACTTTAATGCCTATGGTCCACCCATGGGTCCCACTGGTGGCTACGGTGGTCAAATGAATCCCTGGGCCAATGGACCGCCTCAATCATATAATAATAATCAGCAGAACTATATGCCGTCGCAGCAGCAACAACATCCACCGCATTACAACAACCTATATCAATGAAAATAAAAATGTATCTATAATGTATGAAATAAACTGAAAGATCATATTCCAAAGTCCTTGAGCTGTCGGCAGGCAAAAGTGACATGTTCCACAGATTTGATTTAAAGTCGATACTTTAAAGCATTTCCTTTTTTACATTTCTAACAAGAGCAACGACTGTAAATAGACGGAAATAAAGATTCAGCCACAATTAGGTCATTACATAAAAGAAAACAAAAATTCAAGTATATTCAAATTGTGATATTTTCTGAAGACAAATTGTATAATGTTTTGCAACGCTTCTAACGGAGTCCAGCAGCTCACATCTGAATTTAATAGATCTGTATGATATATATAGTTATATAAGTTAATAATTTGTTGTTACAATTATAAGGATCATTATCATGACTCAGGTTGAGAATTGGTATTGCTATAGCTTTTTGGGGACGACAAAATAGTTTTCTACACACAAACAAATCAATTTGACCAATTTTTCCTCAGTTATCAATTTAGCGCATCTTGCTAACCAAGAATATATACGTATGCCTCTATATATGGAGTCGGATATGTGCCCAAGGGTATACAATTTGCTGTCGCAAAGTTGGAAATCAATTCTCTAATTTCTGGAAAGTCTAAAGTTGCTAAGTGGCTTTAATTTGAATATTTTTAATTTATTATTTTAACAAATCAATTATTTATTGCTAACAATCAGACTAGCATGCTGTGCCATGCCAACAATGCTTATGTCGATGTAGTATTTATATTCTAACGAAATTCTAAATATTGGTATTGACCAGAGTCAATTGTGGCTGTGGGGCAGTTGCAGAAAATCAACTGATTGCCCCTTAAAGATTTTTCCCAATTCCAGTTGGAGCAGCTGATGCAAAGATTCACCACTGTGCTTATAGATCCATTCACCGGCATCTGTGCCTCCGGAAACATAATCGAACCGTTTTGGGCCGCTTGTGGGGGAGCTAAGCCAAATCTGTTTGTTGGGCGTCTGTCGATTGATCACATAGATACCGTTCGCTGGTCCCAGATTCACAGTCAGCACACCATCCTGCAAAGCAAAGCACACCATATGTTAGCATGATGTAACGCAAATGTAAAATTGCAGGCGACTCATTTTACTTACACCGTAGGCCACATCACTGCCGGCAAGATCTGTGGCATTTTCAGTCAGCTCTTCAATGTAATCGTAGAGTGCATCCAACGTTTGGGTACAGACACGGTCATAGGTGACGCTATCTAGCGAGGATTCCTGCTCTGTAATGCTGCTACAGAATCTGCTTATTGGTTTTATCAATATCGGACTGGTGTTGCTGGCAATAGTCGCATTGTTTAGATAAGTCCTAATTGCAAAGACACTTCTGTGACGATTTCTGTATACAACTTTTTCTGCAACTCGCAAATAAATACGCGCTCGATTCATCTCTCAAGCCAAATTATTAGTTATTTACATATGACTACGAGCAACTAGAGTTGCCAACTAACTTCAGTTCAGATTTCAGCTGACTGAGTGAGTTGCCACCTTGGCAAATAAATGATAAAACATCACAACAGAAGTTCACCAAAATATATATTTATTTATTTTTATCAAATAGCAAATTTTCAATTATATTATAATAAATTACAGTTAAAATGCAATATTTGGAGGTTTCTATTATTAATTTTTTATTTTTTGCTCGTTTATGCCACATTTAGTGTTGCAAAACGTATTGAGTATCAGTTCAAAGAAATCTATCGAGCGATTGTTGTGACGCGTTGTGTGTCATCGCCAATTTTCACTATAGAGAAAAACCTATCAATGGCGTCCGCGTGAATTTAATACATGTATATACATTCTTTTGTTTTTACTTGAAATATATATAATCAATTTGTGTTTGTACGAAAAAGGGTGAAGAATAAAAATCTACATTTATGTTACTGAACATGGCGTTGCCCAGCAACTACAAGCAAATTGCGCCAACTGGGCCGGCGACTCCTCTACCAAACGTTGGCGGAGGTGGAGGTGGTGGCGGCGGCAGTGGCAGCAGCCGATCGCGTTCCTCAGGCGGCGGAGCTGCTGGCGATCGTAATAAGGATCAAACGCCAATATTTACGCACAGCAACTATGGCAATCCAGCATTCACCCCTCAGAAAGTGACCAAATCATCGAGCAATAAAACGCAAAGCGAGTCCCGTTTGCCAAAGCCACCGAAGCCGCCAGAGAAACCGATTTTGCCATATATGCGGTATTCAAAGCGTGTGTGGGACAGTGTCAAGGCACAGCATCCGGAGCTAAAACTTTGGGAGCTGGGCAAAAAGATTGGCGCCATGTGGAAGCAGCTGGGCGATGACGAGAAAACCGAATATATTGATGAGTACGAGGTGGAGAAACTGGAGTACGAGAAGGCATTGAAGGCGTACCATCAAACGCCCGCCTATCAGGCCTACATTTCGGCCAAATCAAAGGTCAAACCCGAAATAACCGATGTCCATGAAACGCCATCGCGTGGCGGTGGCAGCAAGAGTCAACACGAGCGTCGCATCGACATCCAGCCGGCCGAGGATGAGGATGATCTTGACGAGGGGTATACGGCCAAGCATATGGCGTATGCACGCTACTTACGAAATCATCGTCTCATCAACGAGATCTTCTCGGAGGCGGTAGTGCCCGATGTGCGATCCGTGGTCACCACACAGCGGATGCAGGTGCTCAAGCGTCAGGTTAGCTCGCTAACCATGCACCAAACGAAACTAGAGGCCGAGCTGCAGCAGATGGAGGAGAAATTCGAGGCGAAAAAGCAGCGTATGCTTGAGTCCAGCGATGCATTCCAGGAAGAGCTCAAGCGCCACTGCAAACCTGCTGTGGATGAGGACACATTTCAGAAAATGGTGCATCGCATGTATGAGGACATTAAACGCGATCGCCAACGCATCGAGGATGCACCCAATCGCTCCAAGGAGGAGACGCCACAGCCGCCGCCACAACCGTCGCAACAGCAGCCGGCGGCTCCCGAGGCGAGTGCTGCACCCAAACCGGAGGCGGCCAAGCAACCAGTTGTTGTTGCTGCACCGCCACCGGCGCCGCCGGTACAGCCGCAACCACAAGCGCCGCCACCAGCAGCGCCAGTGCATGAGCTGGCAAGCAAAACGGATCCGGAGCCCATGGATATTGAGCCATCGGCGAAGCTATCTGTGCCGCCGCCACCGCCGCCCTCAACAAAGCTCCACGACAAATTAGAGCTAATTGAGCCAATGAAAGATCCGCTGAAATCCACGGCGGCACCAATGATCGCTTTGTCTGGCAAGCAACCAAGCACGGCCACGACAACAACTCCAACGGCAACGCCACCGCTCTCGCTAGCTAACGAGCCGCCAGCAACAACGCCAACTCCGCCGCCAACACAGCAGCAACTACCAGCAACGGCAGCAGCAGCAGCGTCAGCGGCGCCTCAAATGCACCCATCACATCCACACGTAGTTGCAGGAGGAGGAGCGCAGACGGCGGCGCCGCCACCACCACCACCACCATCACCCGGCCAGTCGCATCCATCGCATCCATCGATGCCACCGCATCAGCAGCACCAGCAACAGCAACAACCACCACCTGGTGGCATACCTGGCTTGCCGCCACCGTTGCCGCACATGGGCTATGCGAACTATGGTGGGCCTCCCGGTGCTGGACCTGGTCCTGGTCAGCACTCACACTCGCACTCACACTCGCACACGCACACACACTACTATCAGCCGCAATATGGGCATGGGCCGCACTCGCGACCCCATTCGCAGCCCTATTATCCCCACCTGCCGCCCTATCAAGCCTATACGCCGCTGCACTTCGCCAGCGCCCGGGAGCAGCAGCATGCTGGTGTCACTGCTCCAACAGTTGTGCCTCCACAACAACAACAGCAGCAGCAACAAGCACCACCACAACAGCAGCAGCAGCCACCGCCGGGACACCTACACGAAACAGCTGCAGCAGCCGCGGCAGCAGCAGCAGGAGCCGCCGCATCATCAGCAGTAAATGTGGGTGGTGCTCTTTATGGCTCGCAACAACAACAGCCGCAGCCAACTCAAGCACCGCAGCAGCCACATGCGTTGCCACAGCAGCAGCAGCCATCACCAGCACCACAGCCAGCACCAGCACCGGCAGCAGCGCCACCAGCAGCAGCAGCAGTGGCTGCATCGTCAGGGGCAGCGGCGGCATCGCCATCGCCTAGCAGTACACCCGTTGCCCAGCCGCCGCCGCCACCACCGCCAGCAGCGACAGCGAGCGATGCAGCAGCAACAGGAGCAGCAGCAGCTAAACTCGAATCTGACAAAAAGGAAACGGACTAAGGGCAGACGACAGGCAGGCCGGGAAAGGCACGCCTCACACTGAAAACTGACAATGAACTCTCACTTCGATGTAAAATAGCTCCTACTACTGCACAGCGAAATGTCATAGAAAACACAAAAAAAAAAAAAAAAAAATATACAAAAAACCACTAACATCATTTAGCATAGATTTAAGCAGAAAAAAATAGTACTATAAATTATATATAAATTGTCTTTTTTTTTTTCCTTGGCATTTTACAAAATCAATTTAATGATTTTTGCGATTATGATAAATACTATACCATATACATTAAGTCAGCTTGAAAATAGATATTTTAAACAAATTGCATGCAAAAATATATATATATATATACACATAATAATATCTATATCGGCTCGTTTCGTATATGCAGATTAGCAGTTGGCGCCAACAAATTTGAATAGTTGAACTGATGGGCTTTCAAAATGGCGCCCATAAAAAGTAATAAATTCTCGATAAGCGGCAAGTGGGTCAATCGATGTATTATTATCGATATATTGTTGTATGCCGACAGTTGTTTTGATTGCATTTCGCGACGTTTCACTGGCCGAGCAAAGTACATTTAATGCAATATCTGAGATACGCAAGGTCGCTGCCCTGTTGTTGCCAATTTACTAGCAAGTTATTTTTTACTGCCGTAGCAACAGCCCCAGCGACTTGCGCGCTATCATCATTATTCGGTGCTGGCTGCGCATTTATTCATTCGCAGCAAAACAACAAAATGAGCGACAAGGCCTGTAATCCAGACTACCTCGCTGGGACCAACTCGGTGGCGTTTGTAACCGTACCGGACAAGGATTCGGCCAAAAAACTGGCGCTTGGCCTTATTGAGCGCAAATTGGCTGCATGTGTGAATATTCTCGGAAAAATCGAGTCCATCTACATGTGGGAGGGCAAAATCAACGAAGACCAAGAATACCTAATGATGATCAAGACGCGCACCACTCGCATCGCCGAGCTGAGCAAATTTGTGGGCGAGAATCATCCATATAGCGTCCCCGAGGTAATTTCCCTACCAATAGAAGCAGGCAATCTGCCATATTTGAAGTGGATAATGCAAACGGTGCCGGAGAAAGTGGAGAACAAAGACTAAAGATGTTATACAAAGTCAATTCAAAATAAACGATTAAACTCATTAAATCCAGCTTTGATGTTTTACTTTCGCCGCCATTTGGTGTCGCGTTGCCAGATTGCATGCAGCACTTGTTAACGTTTGTAATAGTGTATGAAAATGCCCACACCATTTTAGCTCAGCTGTGCTATGAATTAGGCGTGGAATGCAGTCGATAGTCTTTTAGTAGGTGGGAAATCGTATACCTTAATCTCAGCTTAATATTAATATTACATAATAAGAACTATTAATAAAAGTGTAACTAGTCTTAATTAGCTGGTTTATAGTTGTTTAACGTGTAATAATTGCAGTCAGCATCTTTGCAATTGTTGTTGCAATCGATAGCTATCGGTGCGCTCAGTTTATATCGATAGTTTGCCAGCTCTAATGTGAAACGCGCATGAACGTATTTGCGCTAAACAAAAGAAAACCCGACAAACGCATAATATTGGCATGTCTGAGGATGATGAGGCAGGCGTGCATCGCTTGGAGGGCACCACGGGCGAGGAGCTGCGCGGCGGCCTGGTGCTCAAAAAGCCAAAGGATGGCTGCACCAGCGGCAGCTTTAAAGTACCGCAGGGCTCCCTGCTGGGCCTCGACAAATTGGCCGCGAAGCGACGGGCCGAGAAGGCTAGAGCCGAACGCCTGATCTCATTTCAGGATAGCGAATATGACGACGGCGGTGGCACAGCCTCCAGCACAATGCCCACAACGCCCAACGCCAGCGAGTTCGCCTTCAAAAAGCCGGACACGAAAAGCTTCGAGAAGCTGAGCCGTCAGCTGCGCGAGCACAAGGATGAGACACCCTCGCACACGGGCGGCGTATCAGAGAAGGCGCGCGAACGCCTGCGCGAGCACATTCAACGAGATCGGGATCGCCACAAGGGCGCCGTTCGCAAATCGTCGCGCGATGACTCAGAGATGAGGCGAGACCGCGAGAGAGAGCGCGATAGGGAGCGTGAACGGGACAGACAGCGTCGCGGCGATGAGCGACGCAAGCGGGCACGCGACCAAGACCAGGAGCGTTACGGCGGACGAGACGTTAGACGTCGTGACCGGGATCGAGATCGAGACCGAGATCGTTCCATGTCCGAGCGCAGCTTGCATACACCCAGGGAGCCGGGCACACCTGGTGGTGGCGCCGGCATCGGCAGCGTGTCTAATAGTTCCTGGGATGATGACGATGCCGAAGGCAGCAGCAATCGCAAGTCCGATTGGGATTTTCCAACGCCACGCGGCGCTGGTTCCGGTTCTGGGTCTGGCGATTGGTCGGAACGAGGTGGCAGCAGTCGCAGTCGCAGCAGCCGGAGTCACAATGCAGCGGATGATACGACGCGTGCGACGCCCGCTCATCGCTACAATCAATGGATGCACGATCGGAAGCGGAGCGGCGCCACGCCCTGGACAGGTGACGCCGAGTCCCGGGATCTGTGGGAGGAGGAGCAGCGGCGTCTCGATCGCGAGTGGTACAACATTGACGAGGGGTACGACGACGAGAACAATCCGTTCGGTGGCACCACCAATGCCGAATACTTTAGCCGCCGCGAAGAGCAGCTGGAGCAGAAGCGCAAGAAGCGCATCAGTGCCCAACAGCGCCAGAATAATCGGGACAATGAGCTGTGGGAGCGGAATCGTATGCTCACCTCGGGAGTCGTCACATCGATCAATGTGAGCGATGATTTCGATGAGGAGGCGGTGGAACGTGTCCATTTGTTGGTGCATCATATTGTGCCGCCGTTTTTGGATGGTCGCATTGTGTTCACAAAGCAGCCGGAGCCGGTGGTGCCCGTCAAGGATCCCACCTCCGATATGGCGCTGCTGGCGCGCAAAGGCAGCGCCCTGGTGCGCAACTATCGCGAGCAGAAGGAGCGTCGCAAGGCGCAGAAGAAACACTGGGAGCTGGGCGGCACCAAGCTAGGCAACATTATGGGTGTACAGCGGCCGCAGGACGAGGACGATGCCAAATATGATAAGGACAATGACACCGCTGACTATCGCAAGGATCAAAAGTTCGCCGATCATATGCGCGACATGCAGGACACCAAAAACGGTGGCGGCAAAAGCGAATTTTCGCGCAAGAAAACGATTGGGGAACAGCGTCGCTTTCTGCCCGTGTTCGCCTCACGCCAGGAGCTGCTGAACGTCATCCGGGAGAACTCGGTGGTGATCATTGTCGGCGAAACGGGCAGTGGCAAGACCACACAGCTCACCCAATACCTGCACGAGGATGGCTACAGTCAGCGTGGCATGATCGGATGCACTCAGCCGCGTCGTGTCGCCGCCATGTCCGTTGCGAAGCGTGTCTCCGATGAAATGGACACACAATTGGGTGCGTACTGTTTACAGTACAGTCAATCAATATAGATATATACATATATATATATATATGCGTACATAATATATACATAATCTGTTGGATGTAATTATCTATCGAAGTTTTTCTCCCTGATAATGATCCTTCCTCATCTAATATTCCCATTGCCGACTGCTCTGGATTCTTCTGGCATCTGATAACCTTGAGTCTTTTCTTTTGATAGTTATCATTAAATATATATTAGTTTCATATGTATAAACAAATTTAGCATTTCGAAAACTTGCAAAGGTTTCAATTTCAATTCAACTAACTAAATAATTCAAATCGTATTTTGCAGGCGAGGATGTTGGCTATGCGATCCGTTTCGAGGATTGCACCTCGGAGAGCACCGTCATCAAGTATATGACCGATGGTATTCTATTGCGTGAGAGCCTGCGCGATCCGGACTTGGACAGCTATGCGGCCATCATTATGGACGAGGCGCACGAGCGTTCCCTATCAACGGATGTACTCTTCGGATTGCTGCGCGAGGTGAGTTTCACCTGTGCTCTGAGATCTGCGCAACTCTGGTGTGTTGCCTGTTGAGTGTGGTGTATTTGATGTTTAGTGTGGTGTGTTTTCTATTTCAATTCAATTCAATACCCTCGCAAATATATATTGCATATAATATAATATTGTAGGCAAGCGTGCAATAATTTAGGGGACTCTTCCCGATCCGACCTAATATATATATATATGTATATCATCATCAATAGCGAGTCGATTTGTCTGACTGTTCCGATGCGAGGAGTATTCCAGTTGAAAAGTTATCTTGGGAAAATCTTAAGTATCAAAAATATTCTTATCTGAATCTGTTTACTAAGATATTCCGACAGGAATTATTACTTACAAGGTTTATAATGATTATCAAAGTCCAACGGATCACATAATGGTATGCAATTACCGACGTTGGTACTATGGGTATTACCTTACAGATTATCTGTTTTTTTTTTTGTTTTGGTATTGGAATTTGTGTCGCTTGGAAGTTACATTTACTTATTTAGTATTTCGTTTGTTTGTAATCGATTCAATGCAAAATAGATTTGCATTTTTCATTTGTGAATATTGCTAAATGATCTGCCAACTGCTGTGAAAATAGAGAGCAATTTGAATTAAAAAAGGAAAAGTTTTGTGATTGATGAAATAAAACTAGTTGTTTTTGTACGTTGATAAACATTTAATAATATCCAAATATAAAGCATTTTACAAACGTTTCATATTCAAAATTGCCAAATTGATGTATGTATATCGGTATATTATATATAAATATTTTATAAATCGCTTAAGGGACTAAAACAAAAAGTACACATGTTTGTATGCAATCGTATGTTTATATCTATGGTTATATTTCACTTACAAACTAACTGCATGATTGTAGCTACAATTACGTAACGTCGCGTTACGTCACGTAATGCATGAATGTATGTATATTTTGATGAATTCGGGTGTGCGTGTGTGATGAATTTTAAGAATTTTCGTTCATTTTGCGACGCACAAAAGTATGCTACAAAAGGTGTTGAGCAACACTATGCGCGTCATTATTTTTTTTTTTTTATTTTTGTTCAGTATATATTTGTTTTTGAAATATTAATGTGTTGCGACTGCGTTACATCGAAAAGAAAACAAAAAGAAGAAATTAGAGTGCCTGTATATTATTTATTCCTATTGCAACATAATAATCTAATATAGTAGGCGTATATCAATAGTTATCATAATACATAATATTAATGACAATGATATCATAATCATCTTAATTATAATAATAATAATAACCAAAAAAAAAAAAAACAACAAATTGTTAATAAGTCTTTTCAAATTTCACAGTGTGTCTCTCTCTCTGTCAAAATATACAAATAGAAATACAATTCGTATTGTTTTAAACACATCTTTGTGTTGCATATGTAAGTGTATATTGTAGCTCAAGTTGCAACAGCAAAAATGTACAAAAGTCAGGTGTCTTTGTGTGGGTCGGGGTGTGTGTGTGTATGTGTGTGTGAGTGAAATGCACGCTGTTTTGGGCCACCTTTGTTGTTGTTTGTATATAATTTATCATTTATTCTAATACTGCTAACGAAATAAAAGTAACAATTTTAGAGCCTGCTCTCTCTCTCTTTATATATATATATATATATATATATGTGTATATATATGTATATATGTATATATATATATGTATATATGTATATATGTATATGTATATATGTTTTCAATAATGAAGATACATATGTTAATAAATATATGTATTTGCATTTGCTGTTGTTTGTCGCCGCTGTTGTTAAACATGAATTATCTTATCACAATTTGCTTTGGATTTTGTTTGTTTCTCTGTCTTTCAGCAGAACAATTTAAAGCAGTATGTACGCATGTGTATGTGGCTGTGTGTGTGTGTGTGTGCACACATATATGTGGAGAGTGTATTTGTGTGTGTGTGTGTATTTCGTGTTAGTTACTTTGAGTGAGAATAGTTTTTTTGCCTATTATTGTGCACCAGCAACATGCCCGCATTCATGCCAACGCTGCCCCATTTCACGCACTCCGACATCTGCAAGATATAGGGATTACAAGTAGTAAGATTTGCATTTTTGTTGTTCTTGTTGTTGTTTTTCTGATTTGTTTTTGTTGTTGTTGCATACATTTGCTGCTATCCAAAATGCCATTAATGAAATGATTCGTTATTCGTTATATAGTTTTGAGTTTCACATTCAGATCAGTCGACAGTCAGACAATTACTTAATGCTGCTTGCGTAATATATATATACACAGACATATATGTATATATAAATATATAAATAAATAAATATATATATATATATATATATATATATAAACGTATATAATTTATTATGTATGCAGATGAATCTGATTAACATAGATCAGCCAGCTCTCAGTCGAATGCTTTCACACACACATACATAATATGTACATATGAATATTTAATGATATTTAACATGATTTGTTGCTGTTTTGTTGTTTTTGTTGTTGTTGTTACAATTGATTTTCTTTAGTGTCAGTTGGCCAAAAACGATTGTGCGTGTGTATGTGTAAAGTTTTTGCTGCTGCAACTGCTGCAACTATGCGTGTGTGTGTCGGGGTTGAGGATTAATTTTGTGTGTGGCGGGCATTTGGAATATACATAAAGTTGTGTGTTTCGTACCTATATACAATTAAAGAGTATATAGATAGGTGCAAACTTATCAGTTGATCAAATGCAGCAGCACGTGATTAGCACTCGTGGTTACCTGTCGCTTGCGCACATCCTGCTGGCGACTGCCATAGCGGCACCAGTACACAAAATGCTTATTGTTGTTCCACAGACTCTGCCTGGCCTTCCGCGCCAGCGACACCTGTCCAAGATAAGATAACAAATGTTCGTTAGAAATGTGATGGATGATGTTATGTGTAAATACATATCTATGTATATATATATATATATATATATATATATATATATATATATATATATATATATATATATATATATATATATATATGTACATAACATCTACCTGATTGCGTATGTCCTTTTCAATATGCGGCGTTTTTTCCTTGTCTGCGAAATTATTAATGCGTAACTCCCAGCCATGGCTCCAAATGTCGGCCAATGACATTTTGATCAGTTTGTAAGTGCCATTTTCGCGTATTTTCACAGAAAATATTTCAATGGTTTCCGGTTTTGGTTTGTTGTCTGTCGAAACATTGCAAAATAAAAAAAGAGCAGTTGCGATTAATTTAATTTCAAATGAAACAGGTGCTTTCCGCATTATTGGCGCCTCCCCTTCAATTGATTCGTTGCAGCGCAATTTATGCATGCATTATTCAACACTAGCTTCGCATTTTAATCGATTGCTTTTAGCGATTTCGATACAAATGGATAGATGCACATTTCCTATGCAAATTGTTGAAATCCTCATGCAATTTGCATTATTTTCTATACATATGTTTGCTAATACTATTTCAAAAATGAATGTAAGTCAATTCAAAGGGACGTTAACTGTATATTTATAATAGGCATACATATATACATATATATATATATACGTATATATATGGTATTTGCTACATGTAAATACCAAAATCCAAGAATACTGTTGTCGAGCAAATTATCTCTTGATTCCTTTCAACTGCTGTTAATTGAATAGAATGCAAATAAAAATAAAATGTACGACATTTCTTTAGCTCCTTATTATTATATATATCAATTGTATTATATACATTATAATTTGCATCTATAATTTAGAGTGTCTAGCATTAGATGTTTTTCTGATGACATTGGCTTAAAGCTTCTATAATTGACATCGTTGATGTTTTCACACTTGACAGCTCCAATTTGTTGTTGGTATTTTAATGGCTTTGAATATTTTCCATGCCCATGTTTTAGTGTACATCTGTACATCAGCATATATTTCGCCATATGCTGCAATTGTGGGCCGTGTGAAAATGAACAATGGGAGGTGGCAGAAGAAGAAGGAACCACTTGAAATGAGCTCATTTACAGATTGCTCATAAATTGCGTTTACACAAACACACACACATATACATACATCGGTACTGCCGTTGTTCATCTTTTTTTCTGGTTCATTGAACGCATTACAAAGTGGCACCTGTTGAGGCTCAGCGATAAGCCGCATCCAAGCGAAACTGATAAGTGCTATTGTTGTTGTTGTGACGTCATCCAGTTGGGTTACGTTACATACAAATTCAGATTGCATATTTTCTGTATTTATACGCCCACACAAACACACACACACAGTTAACTGTTATACAAGTGGCATATATTGAAATATGATTATTATTCGACTAGCGATACAAACATAACAAATAAATGCAGCCGGTGTGCGTATATCAGTATGCATGGTACAGCAAGTTGTTTAGCGATGTCAACAATAACATGGAGGATAATCACGACATGGCATGCGACAAAGAGCAAAAGCTTTAGCAATTGATTGTTATGCACACCCCCAAATGCAAATACAAATACAAACACCCACCGCACCACATATGGTGGTGAGTTGTTGACTGCACGAGATGCAACAGTCGTGTGCGCCGTGGTGAATGCCGATGTTTTCGTCAAGCTTTGAGCAAAGAGCAAACACTTGAAGAAGTTCACCACGCATCACAAGACTGAGACTTTTACTGGATGAAATAGAGAGAAAAAAGCTGTATGCGTGACTAAAGGCACATGATGCTGCTGCCGCTGCTGCCTATGTCAAGGCGTGCATTGTCCAAAGTTTTTTTTTTTTTTTTAATTATTTGTTTTGTTTACATTTTGTACTTGCGCTGCGCACACATTTGTAAGTAACTGGAATGTTCTGGCAGCTGTCGGCGCAGCATTGTGAATGGTCATGTTGCAGTAGCAAATGGGAGAGCGATTTAAAAGCACAGATTGTGTATGTATATATATATATATATATATATATGTGTGTGTGTGTTTGAGTACGTGCGTGCGAATCGGGACGTCGCAAATTAAGCTGCTGCTGGCGCTGCCTGGCGCTTTATTTTGCTGACTCTTGAAATCTAAGGTGAGCAGTGCGCAGTGTTATTTGTCGGCCGCACTCGACAATATTGGCGTTGTTGTTATCTTCGATAAGATAAAAAGAGTGCTGCATACAAAAACATTGTACCATATACTGCGAGACACTGTACATACACACACACTTACACATGTATACGAATTATTGCTTTTATTGAATGTCATTTTGAAATATCAGCATTTGTCGAACTTGTGAGATTAGCTTAATTGCTCTGACGTCTATAGCTCTTTAATTAATCATCAAGTGTATGTACTACAAAATAGCTCCAAATAACTTCAATTATAAGAAATATGTACTTCTAGCGAAAGAGAGCTTAATTTTCAACGGCGGAAAATGGCGAAATTGTAAACAACCGTTCGAAATGAGCTTTTCACTCTCTCTCTCTTTTGCTCTCACTTGCGCTTCCTGCATTTGCACTTTGCACTTGTGCATTTATTTTGTTCGTACTCACCTTTGGCCACTTTGCAGAGTACGATGCCGAACCACGACGCCACCGGCGTCTCATTCTCGTCCTGCGTTTCGACAAAGCTTATGCTGCTGCTGCCGTTGCGTGGTATAATCAGTGGTGGGGCCAATGTTAGTGGTGGGCAATCGATGTCCAGTGAATCGACATCGCTGGCAGCGGCCGCTGCTGCGGCGGCAGCTGCTGCTGCTGCAGCCGCTTCGGCAGCGGCGCTGCTGCGCACCTCCACAATGAAGCCGCACTCGACGACGGCGCAGAAAATGCGCTGTTCTTCGGGTTTGAACCATTTCGATTCGCGCAGCTTTTGTACGGCGACGCTGCTGCCAAATGTGGCGTTCACATTGGCGCCGACGCTCAGCTTGTGTTGGTGGTGTTGCTGCAGCGACGGTGGCCAATTGGATGTGGGCGAGCTGGGCGCCGATTGTGAGTAGCCGGCGCTGCTGCTGCTGCTTGAGGGAGGCGAGGCCATTGCCGTTGCTGATGTTGCTGCCTGATTGTTGTGACCCTGCAGTGGCCACCATTTCAGTGAGCTGACAAAACTGTTTGATCGGTTCATTTTGTGGGCGTATGGGGCGCTTTGGGGCGTGGACTGTGTCGTTGCACACGCGCGGGTAACTTTCACTAATTCACACACACTCACACACTTGCAGCAGCGCGCGCGCGATTGTCGCCTCTTTGTTGTTTTGCTTTTCTTTTTTACTCTTTCCAATGGGTTTCTTGTTGCTGTTGTTATTGTTGTTGGGTTTGCTTATCGCTTTGTCTTGGTGTTCGTCCAATTTCGTTTGATCCAATTAGAATTTCCTTTGTTTTTTTTGTACAAAACAATAAATAAATAATAAAAAAAAGCTCGGCACGCGTGCTCTGCACTAGCTATGAAAAATTGTGCTGCTTGCAGCAGCCAAATAACAATTAAAAAAGCACACAAATTTTGTGTTTCAGTAAGAACAATAAATAATAATAACAAAAGTCTGTGCTCGAGGGGGGACAGTCTGTGAAGTCTTTCGCTGGTTTATTTATTGTTTTGCTCTGGTCTGGTTTCTCTCTTCTTTTTTTTGTCTTTTTCTTCTTTTAATTGTATTTTCTTTTCACACAGCGGTTTTCATTCGATATGTTCGTGTTTTTCGCCTGAACGCCGTTTGTTGTTGTGTTTCCGTATTCGCTTCTGCTGCTGTTGTTGTCACTGCACCGCAAGAGACTCGAAAGCCAAATACCAGCATGGGAAAGGTTTATTTATAACCAAAGCCGGTTTCGTTTTGTCAGCTAGCCAACGAGTCGTCGTCGGCTGCGTCGTCGTCGGCAGCGTTCGCTCTTTTTGTGGTGGACTTGGCATTCTCTCTCTCGCGCGCTCTCTGCGTTTGTCGTGGTGAGTTACGTTGCTGACCCGCCGTTGTACCCCTTCCCTGTTTTGGCTACGGGCTTGTTGCACGTTCCGTTAGGCATTGCGCCTTATGTTGCTTTACTCTTGTTGTTTGTTGTTACATTTTTGTGATTTGTTATCGCTTTAATTGTATTTGGGATATCATTTTAATTACGCTATCATCGCATATGCAGTTACCAAATCGCTAACCTGACGCCGATGACGACGTCAAGCATGACTGCGACGTTGACAGCGCTTGCGACGGCAGCAGAAGCACCAGCGACATCACTCGCTGCCTGCTGACCTTCTTTTTATTCTTATGAGAAATGTATATCGTTGAATTTATTGTTAACGTCGTAGTTTTTGTTTTTGTTGTTGTTGTTATTATTATTATTATTTTCGTAATTGCCTCCGCGCCCTTCACACAGTACGCATACAAATATATACATATGTACATAAATACATACTTACGTCACATGTCAGGCCGTCCCGAAAAAAAAGCACGAATATGATTGATTTATTTTATTATGAGATCTTGTAATCATTGCATTGTAGTGCCCATTGTTGATAATGCTGATTACCTCTGATACCAATTGATCATAAATACATACATAAAAAAAATGTACCCACATAATACATTGATTTTATAATAACTTCCCAAAGCTCAGAGTAAAATCAGTTTTGATAATGAAAATCATACAAAAGCTAATTAAGTCCAGTGCATATTTTGTCGGAATCCATTCTATTCTATTTTATCATTTTATTTTATACTAACTTGGTAAGTTTTCTCCCTAGAAATATGCCCCTAAATCTTATGTAGAGAGAATTCATCAATCAAAATTCTTTATATTGTTTGCAAGGGTATTTAATCGTCGATAACATGCAAATGTATACACACACACACACGCACACGCATACATTTGTACAAGTATCAAGTGCACTGCACAAAAAAGAAAGAAAAAACAAAAACAGAACTTGTGAAAATCTAACAAACATGCGAAATTTAAGTCCAAACAATAAAATAAAACTTTTTGTTTTATTTTTTTTTATTTTGTCGATTTCCTAAATGGTTCACAGTGCGCTAAAACGTCTATAAAATGTGCACCGGGCTTGGAATTGATGTATTTATGTATGCGTGTATGTTTGTAAATTGCCTTTCAACTCTGCCTCTGATTCTAGAAACATAAATAATATGTATGTGCATCTGAACATGCAATCTATTCATATACACACCTGGACACTAGAATAGGAGTGATGACAATAACTTGTGCATTTTTTGATCTGGCTTAAGATATTCATTTGCACATTTATTTCCTAATGTGTGTCAATATGCACAATATGCTGGACAGTGAAATCGGTGCAAGCTGCATAAAATGAAGACAACTTTAATTTCTCTATTGATTTCGTTTGTAAAATGTAAGATTTAAATATGTATTCATTATAATAAAGGCTTTAGTGAGTTATCGAATAGCATTAAATGAGCCAAGGACTCACTACAAGGCTAAGGATCGAAGACAAAGTGTAAGCTCTAAGATCAAGGGAAAAATGTACAATTACATATAATACATAGCTACATTAATTGGACGGTTTCAGAACTTCTCTACAAATGCTCTTAAGTCGGAAAAAAAACAACAAAAAGCGAGTTCAAGAAAACTTTATCAGCAACCGATAATCGCATGGTGTTGTTGGCTAAAAGTGATCCTTTTGAGTCATCAAGAGCGGATGCAAGCGAAATTGGAAATGTTGCCCTCGCAACAACTACTCGACGGCGATTAGGGAATGCGAACTTAACTTGTAGAACATTCAGTAAAGTTCCTTTGGTTCGAACTGTAAACTTTAAGATGGGCAAAAACTTCGCATTAGTTCATAAAGACACAGCATTCTCTGAACCAAATTATTATCTGCACACCTATTTTACTGTCCAGATGTGTATGTATGTATGTAGCCAGTACCATACCAAGTATGGGCTAAGGATTAATCACTGGTCAAGGACGGACAATAGTCCATAATCACATTATCGAGAGGCCGTACAAAACCATATCGCAGATCGATATTGTCGAGCAGAGCTTCAAAGGGTCGTGTCATAGGCATGGACACCAGGCAAAGACTGTTTGTCAGGCTTGCGAATTTTATCCGTGACTCTTCGAGGCACCAAAAGCTCCCGAACACACACAAACACACATACACACACACACACAAACACACACATACACACACATGTACGCTTAGACGTACCAAACTTGGTTTGTTGATTTGGACGTCGTCGTCGTTGTCGACGACAATTAATATGACCTATTAAGTTGCCAAAGCTTAAAACTGGGCCAAGTAACGGCGACTGCGATGCTAACAGCGATGCCAACTGCAACGCTGCTGACGTTGCTATGTTTTTTTCATTTTGTTTTGCTTATTTTTGGTATGCATTACTTATTTTATTTTTATTCCATTTTCAAGTTTTTCATTTTCGAGGCCATGACAACTACGGCATATTGTTTGTAACGCAAGATATGAGATTTTTTTTTTTTTTATGTTAAGATTGTATCTTGGAAGCGAATTTTAAGAATTACAAATTATTTTTTTGTTTTACGCAGATAGAAAAACTTGGGCTTGGGATTGTATTTATCTTTTCTATTTATTTTATTTTAAGCTAAAATTATTAAAATTAAAAATGAAAATTAAATCCAGCTGAAATTTATTCCATGAGGTATATTTAAATTTTCTATTATTCAATTAACAATTTATCAATACTAATCAGTCTGTTCTTACACTTATACTGTTGCGGTCAAAGTAGTATAGTATAGCTGCTCCTCAAAGCGGTTAATAAAAATATAACTAATTTTATGGTGATAAAATCGAGAACTCTTCAAAATTAAGAAGAATCGAATTCTGCCAAAAAATTATGTAAAATACAATTATTTTTCAAAAACTATGTACATGTCATATATTGTTCATGGAAATATTCATTATTATTCTTCTGCTATTGTACACATATACAATATTTTTGTTTGTTAATAAGTTTATAGCTACAGTGGCTTACAGTTCATTTCGGGCAGTGTCTAGAAAAAATTTTAAAGTGCTATAAAGTTTAAACAAAGAAACAAACGCAAAATGTTTAAATGCCAATTTGTTTTATGTTATATCACGTTTGAAAAGGAAGCTTCAGTTTTTATTAATATATTAATTAATTAACTAAAATTAGTCAAAACTTAAAACATATCCAAAATACATGTTACAGTTTTTTTGGAACAGTCTTGGAAAAGTAACATATTAGGCGTATAAAAACTTAAATAAGGATGTTAATACTTAGAATGATATCCTTTAGCCTTAATAACTCCCCTTAACCTATTATTCATGGAAGATACCAGCTTCCGGGTCGTTTCTGGACTGATTTTGCTCCACTCATCCAGCAGAGCATTCTTGAGATCGGATCTGTGATTCCGGATGTTATTTTCCAGCAGAGCCCACAAATTTTAAATAACATTTAAATCTGGAGACTGGGCCTGTGGAATTATCTTATGGGGGCAGTTCCAGATATGCCAGGACTGTACTAATCCGGACTTATGCTTGGCTTTTGTCCTGGTCGTTGTCGTGGTAGAACCGGAAAGTACGTCGGATTCCTAGCTTCTTGGCACTTTGGAGTAAATTTTCCTTGAATATATTGAAATACACACTCTTGTCCATTGTTGTTTCAAAAAACACCAAATTTCCCACGCCGGCTTCCGAGATACATGCCCATACCATGACACTTCCTCCGTCGTGCTTGACTGTTGCCTTTAGGATTTTGGGATTCAGCTCAGTATCGGACTGTCGCCACACATAATTTTGTCCGTCTGAGCCAAAAATGTTGAATTTGGGCTCATCTTCAAATATAAATTTGTTCCAGAACTCCAAATCCTTGTCCAAGTGGGTTTTGACGAATGCCATCCTAGTCCCTTTATTTTTGGCGCTTATAAAGGGCTTATTCCGTGGTACTTGGGCATTAAAGTCATGGTTGCGCAGAACCCGGCGCACAGTTTCCACACTGCACTTTTGCCCCATTTCGTCCTCCATCTGTGGAGTCAGTTTTGGAGCCGATAGCTTGGGGTTTTCCCTTATTTTCCTGATGATCCTCCGCTCTTCCTGTTCGGTGAAAATCTTGTTTGGTGCATTTCTGCCCTCGTCCTCTATCCGATTTTCGTCGACGAAGAGTCGAATGATGTTGAATACAGTTGTGGTGCTTAGATTTACCATTTTAGCTATTTGGCGATGTGAATATCCAATCTGGAAGTGTTCCAGGATGAGATTCCGTTGCTCAATGGTAGTCCGTTTGTCCATAGTCCTTGTTGGCTGGTGGCACCCGAGATGCAGGATATAACTAAACTGACTACGAAGGATTGGTCTATTTATTCCAAAAATAATCATCCCGGCGAAAAAAATCCGGGTTTTATGGCACCCAGGTGTCCATAATGCCACTGCCCGAAATAAAATGTAACCATAATTTCAGGTACTTTTTTACATAACCCGGCCTAGCCGGCGGGGAAACCCCAGTTTATGGGGGTCATATATTCATTATGGTGGTTAATATATGTACCTGCCACCGATCTTTGGAATTTTTGAAAAATATTGGATAATTTGTTAATGGCAGGCAATTAAAATTTTTGCTAGACACTGCCCGAAATGAACTGTAACACACTGTATGTCATCTTTTAATGTTTACTTATATTATTATCGCTAATCTGACTGGTATTCACATAAAATTTGCATAATATTTTACGCATATTTTCATATTTTGTTTAACATTTTCTAAATCATATGTGTGCAATTCTATTGTTGTGACCTCAGCTGTATGTATCGTAATATTAATTTCAAGACTTAAGACATGAGCATTTTTTGTTCTCCAAGTGTTAAGACGGTGTAAAGAGTATTTCAAGTGCGGTACGATAACTAAAGCGCTTCTTTCTCGATACTGTTTCAAGTTTTTCATTTAGTCAAGTATTTTACAGTCGTCGTCTATATTGTTGTTGTTGTAGATGTTGCTATAAATACCCGCAGCTCTGCAACTTGTTGTTGTTGTTTCTGCTGTTTGCCATGTTATTCTCCATATCTATTTTTAGTTTAACCTTGTCGGGCAGTTGGGTAGCATGTCAAACTGAGGGCCGAGAGGGGAATATAGCAGGCTAATGTGTAGAGGGAAAGGTGAACAGAGAGAGCGAGAGAGAGAGAGAGAGAGAGAGTGTTTGATAGATCGCGTTGCGGATGAGGGAAGGGGGGATGAGGTGAACATGATTATGCCAAGTCGCATTTTCGCTGCCAATTGACTATTGCGCTGCTCAGTTGGACAGCGTTTAATTAGCTTGCTGAACAGTTTGCACGTTTCTATTTACATAGTTGCCATAACTGCAGCAACGGTCTGAAGCACATCTTTCTATATCTATATATCCTCTCTATCTCTCTCTCTCTCGGTCTCTCGCTCTCTCTGTCTCCTCCCCCCTCCCCCAACATATCACTTTATTGCACTTTCTTCTCATTGTTTTGAATTATTGTCTGTTCTTTTATTTATTTATTTATTTTGTTTCTTTTGCGAATTGCGCAATCAATCATATCTCTGGTCGTTCCAAGCTTAGGCGTAGGTCAGTGCCCAAAAACATACAGACAGACACATAGTATGTTCAAATGCATACACATTCGACCGCAATAACAGTATATGTACACAGATAGCCACGCACACACACACACATACACGGAGAGAACAAGCACAACCACTAAAGAATAACCATAACAAGTGGCAACAGTTTTATTCGCATGCAGAAGATTTAATGCCCTATCGTATAATTCACATATATATAGTATAAGCTACTTGCATATAGTGTGGATAGTAGCTGATTTATATTATTTGGCTTTTTTTTAATGTAAAAATGATGTTGTGCACTACAGTTTATTGGATATCTCGTTGAGTCTATTCGCCATGCAGATGATTTTCACTTATCCGGATTCGAAGTCGGATAATCGATCTCCATCCGTTTTCGAAGCAACGCAAATAGTGTATTCAGATATCGTTGTGCTTACCATTTATTTATGCTTTTGTTTTTTTCTTTCCCTCGCATATTTTGCGATTGCGAGTGTGCATTGTTTATCTATTGTTATACGTATACATACGTATATGAGTACATACTTAGATATATGTACAAATATCTGTGTGTATGTTTTTCAATTCGCATGCATACAAACATTGCTCTCCTTATGCACTTCGGGCTGGCTGTCTATTTGAGTTGTTTGTGTACTTTTCAATAGACTATGAACTTTGCAAAGCCACCTGTATTTGTTTATATTTTATTGACCAACCTGATCAATTGGGCAAGTGGCAAGTGGCATTCGGCATGTGGCGTGCGGTGCATAAATTATGAATGATGAACGAAAGCAAAATTAACTAAAACAAATTAATAGACTGTCAAATTTTGAATAATGAGCTCGAAAGCTATTTATCTACATACATATTTATTTCATATCTGTACTATCTACTATGTACTATTGAATGCGTTCAAGAAAAACTCGTTTTGCTTGCGCTCTTTTTTGTGTTAGCTTCTAAGTCATTTCGTCTTAAAGGCTTCGGCACTTTGCAGCAAATGCCCCGTCGATATCGGGGCATAACCGGACTTTGGTCTCATGTCAAAACTTCTTAAACCTATTTCCGTTTTGGTTTTCGCTTCGTTGCGTTTCTTTGGTGGACCAACCAG
The DNA here is from genome assembly GCF_018153295.1 of Drosophila grimshawi. Classification (NCBI taxonomy): domain Eukaryota; kingdom Metazoa; phylum Arthropoda; class Insecta; order Diptera; family Drosophilidae; genus Drosophila; species Drosophila grimshawi. The sequence goes on along the minus strand of NW_025062489.1, from coordinate 1,698,964 downwards.
CTTTAAGTAACCATGCCCCAAGTAAAAGTCAAAGCTAAAACTAACTCGAGGAGAATGCATTTCACACACACATTCTCATTCAATTGGGAATACATTAAGCTTTTGGAAAAGCTTTCCAACAATCAACCTGTTTTAGTTTTAGTTTTAAGGTGCAATGGATCCATCGTAGCTTGATCTGAGTGAGGTGAGCTTTCTGTAGCATAGCTTTCTGCGAAAGCCATTCGATCTATGCAAGTGAGTGAGAGAGTGAAGGAGACAGCTTCAGGTCTGACATAAAGATTGGCATTAAAAGTCAAGCTTCTGACGACCACCTGTCGCAATCGATTGTACTTGTATATGTGTACATACACACACACATATATATATATATATATATATATATATATATATATAAACATATAAATAAATATCTGTTTGTAATCCTAAACCGCCACAGTTGACGTCGACGTCTGCGTCTGCGTCTGCGTCTGTCATTTGCTCTGCTTAGCTATTTTTAGATTATCATAAAACGCGCGCAGCAATGCGAGACAAAACAGCAGCCGCAATAACAGCAAACAAGATGAAAAATTGTAAATAAAATTTGCAAAAGCAAATCGCCGATGAGTTCTTCCTGTTGCCTCGATTTGGGATTGTGGCTTAAATACCTACGTATATGTAAGCGTTGGCGGAAAAAAAGGACTACTTTCAGCAGCTGTTGCTCTTTGTTGTTGTTGTTGTTGTGGGACGACGATCCCAGTAAATAAAATAAATTGAATCGAAAATGCTGCTAACCAAGCAGATGGGCATTTATATGCATGTATGTATGGGTGTATGTACGTGTATGTGTGTAATTTCAAGATTGAAGCTTCGTCCAACCCACTCCCACCACTACTGCAGCATTAGTCCCACTCATACTTTCGTTTTAACTCGCTCGCGCTCTCTCTCTCTTCTCTCTCGGTATATGTTTTGCCTGTGCTGCGCTGCTTGGTGTTATTCACCTTCGGCATCGGCAGCGTCCGCTACTTGGATAGCGCTGCTCATAACTCGTTTTGCGGCTTCATTGTTTGCCTTCGCCCGTTTATTCTGCCTTACAAATAAGCGGATAAAAACAAAATATGCAAAAATCGTCGACCATTGATTGCTGTTGGGTATTGTTGGTATTTTTTTGTGTCGTTTTGTCACGGCATTTTGTTTATTTTTGAAATGTATACATAATTCGCATTGCGATTTTTTTGCTTTGTTTTTTTTTTTTGGCTTGTGTTTTGCCTTATGCCTGCATTCTTGTGTGCCTGTCTGTGTGTGTGTGAGTTTTGTTTACATCTTATTGTGGATAGTTTTGCCAAAAAAAATATTGTTTTTATTACTGACTACGTCATAGCGACGTTGCCACACCTCCAAATAGCAGCAGATAAAACTCACCACAGCGGCAGCGCTGCGTTGCTCTCTCAAACTGAAAGCTTAACGCTCTGTCACCGCAAAAGCTGGCTGCCTACAAGTTGGGAGCCTGCACCGATAAATTGTAAAATTGCTTTCGTTTAATTGTACTCAAAAACAACAAAAACAACATCAACACCCGCTACCACTCAGTTCATCAGACTTACGAAAAAGCTCTTCCAACTCACCCATTCCGGCATTTTGCTATGTAAATGCACTGAAAATTGCATGCGGACATCAATTACATGGGTAGACATATCACATACATACATACATACATACATACACACATACATACATACATACATACACACATACATACATACATACATACATACATACATACATACATACATACATGTATACATACATACATACACACATCGATTTGGTCGCTGGCGCCGTTTACAGAAAAAAAAACAAAACAATTTATGTACATGCATACATTGTGTTGTGTATGTATGCATGTAGAATCGCTATTATTTCAAATATCGAAGTTTCAATACTCTTGACAAATTTAAAAATTCATAAATCTTGTTATTGGACTAAAACTTGTTTGCTGACCCACAAACTGAACTGATCCGACAACTTCTAGCTCATATATGTATGTAAATGGCATATTAACCAGATCCTCGGCTTGATTTAGAGTGGAATTCGGTTCTTCTGGCGCTAAATTATAAAAGTTGAGTCGACTAAACAATGAATGATTCTGTCAGCTAAAATGAACACGATTACAGACAATGTATATTTCGTGATATAATTATAACGGTATAATTTGCCTTTAAAGGGAACATATGCTCATATTTATTTAATATGTATATATATACATATAATATATATATAGTAAATATATATATATATAGTAAATATATATATATAAATATATATATAAGCAATCATGAAAACATAACTGTTAGGATATATTTACAAATATGTTCTTTTTCTTATTTTTTTCTATATCTTATCTATCGATAGTTATATTTTTTGTAGGTATTTTGAAAAAAGTGTACTCGTTTAGCTGTATGTTGAATACAATTCTCATGTTTCCCCGTTTATCTGGGTCGTTATCGTTGTTGTAATATTTATTGTATTTCAAGGCATTAAATCAAGAAGATGCCAAGAGGGAATTACTTGACGTCCGACCTTCCTGTCTCAAGATCAAGTGCACAACTCTAAACGATCTGACAGCTGATTTCATGTTACAGTATATGTAAACGTCTCCAATACAATATACAATACAGATGGGTAGATATATACATAACATACAACATGTATATGTAATTGCATTTCAATCAGTTTGAGTTTAAGTGACCCACATAAATTTATAATTTGTTTTATGTCCTTCATTAATCAATATAGCCTGTCATATTTTGTATCTATATATTTATATACATTTATGTACATTTATCATATTGTATTGCTTTACACAATTGTGTTTTCTTTTCTGATAGGCCGCTGATATCTGCATATGTACGTATGTGTGTATGTACATATGTACATATTTTTGATTGGGCCAATTCTTGAGATATTCAACTGAGATATTCGTTGGCTTTGAGCCCATCAGATAATACAAACGACAAATATATGTATATATACATATTTATATATTTAATTTGTTTATTTCTTTTTATTTTGCATTGTAAATTTGTTTGAACTTTTTGATTGCCAGAGCCGCATGCGATTTCCTGCTAGATATGATGAAGTATGTTATATACAAACAAACAAACAAACGTATTATATTTTACATATTATTTATATTGATTTATAAATAATATACACAAATATATGTGGATGTATCAAGTCAGTGCACTGCACTACATAGAAATCAGTATTCACATTATCCGCTTTACAACAAATATCGCTTGTAAGCTTACTGCTGTCAGGCACTGTGCGAATGATGTGAATAACACATTGTTGTCGAAATCGAACTGCATCTGCAAAATTTATACAGTATGTCAAGAAAGTGTTTGGACACGGGTAAAATGTATATTTTCTAACTTCTTTTATTTATGACTTATGTTTTTCTTCTTAATTTTCTACTAATAAGTGGACTTTTTATAACTATTAAGCAAAAATATTAACAAGATTCATTCATTTAAACAATTGTGAAATTTAAAAAACCAAAATTATACATTCTTTGGACTGTCAATAAAGTGTTTGGACAACGGCTGTTTGCGATTTAGCAATTCCCTTTTATGCCGATCCCGTTAGAAATGAGCGATTTTTGTTTGTCTTGCCTTTCGTCTTTGACCTCGGCAAGCATATTCTGTTAAAATTTGTCAGTGCAAGATCATTTCGCAAACAAAAGTCAATCTAAAAAATAACAGCATTTGATTTGGCAGGGAAAATTGGCATATTATTATGTAAGGATCTGATCCATTATAGGATAGTTTTAGAAAGATACCGGTTTCAATGATTCACATTAAATGAGGCACCTGCTCAATCGCATCACGGGCCAAAGGAAACCGCTTTTCAGTACTAATTATTGAAGCAGCTAGCTCACTGTTTAACGGGACACATTTCTTAATCTATCCTGTAATGGACCAGATCAAAATTTTGGGGATTACCTATCACTATTCTTAATAATATCCCTTAATCTCTCTCAGTCTACCTCTTCCGGGCACACACATTTGATGGTTGTCACATTATTTGCTCGGAAGTGGCTCCCTTATAACTAGGACACTCCTCCAAGGAGTCTACACATTAATTCATTCGACAATCGATCGGTTTCCCAATCTGGGGGCTATAATATAACAACGCGGAATTCAATAGATAATATTTTTCATAATTTCACAATTGTTTAAATGAATGGATCTTGTTAAGTTTTTTGTTAAATAGCTTTAAAAAGTCCATTTGATAGTAGAAAGATAAGAAACAAAATAAAAGTCAATAATAAAAAAAGGCTGTTTTTGCTAAAGAAATGAGGGAATATGATTTTTTCCTGTGTCCAAACACTTTTTCGACATACTGTACTTAATCACAAATACGTAAGTACAAACATGTGCACGTATGTATGTATGTACGTATGTATGTATGTATGGGCTTATGTAAATATTTCGACTAAAGTCACAAACTTAAGTCAAGTGGCTCACTGGCCGCATTATCGCTATCAAGATTGATATAGTACTACATTTCACAATAAACACAAACAGAAAGCAAAGAACAGGCGTGCTCTCGGCGACAGAGCCCGACCAGAAAATACCCTGTAGCCAGCTTTTTAATGTACATATATTCCAAATTTGAAGTCGTCAGCTCTTATAGCCTTCAGGGTACAATCAACGGATCGATTTTTATCGATTTTAGTGAAATCGATTGCAGTGAAATGGAATACGAGGAATTATATTAGGCCAAACTTGGTGTCTCTTGCCTGAATCGTCTATGACACCAGATAGACAGACAGACACCTCATTATGGACGCAAATAATTAAACTCTTCAATAATATACATATATATCGTATATATATCTTATGGTATCCAAGATGTTTTCTTCTGACGTATCACATTCAAATTTGCACAACTTTTGACGCATGCTTAACGGCTACAGGGTATAAAAACAAACTCATAATAAAATACATACCGATATACATTTGAACATTCGTAAAATCAGCTACGTAGCTCTAGAAATAGTATCAGTTAAGACATATGTGTATGTATATATAAAAGTGGGTGTGACCACAGCAAGTGATTTGCCTTAGTCAGTGTTAGTCACAGCTAATCCATCTGACAAAATATCGTGATCCCCAAAACCGAACCATCTGCCATTGACTCAAAGTGAAGCTCATATTATAAACTGGCTTATAACATCACTCAAGCAAAATCTTGGAAACACGATTGCATTTGATTGCTTTTTAATGTTAATCGGGTGTCACCTTTACAATTTTTGTATGTTTTCGTCCTCACTTCTTAGAAGAAAAATATTAATCATCACATTGATGCTTTTTTCAACTCAACTCCAAGAAATTTCAAAAGCAAACGGACAAGATTTCAAGTCATTTTACTCGTTTGTTTTTGTTTAGTATCCTTTCGATATCAGATACTTTTCATAATCGACTTTATACACATATGCATACATACACACATACTCATGCAGATTTCTCCTGGTCGAGCTCTCTCGATTAGAGCATTCTTACTTTTTTTTTATCGCTCCTTATGCAAGCTAGTCTATCGGATTTCAAGCTTTGTGGGTGGAACTTGAAATATGTATAGATCGTGTAATATGGGGATTTGTCGAAACTTTGCACAAATAAATGTGGCTCGTGTCGTGATTCGAATTCTCAGGTGAGACTCTCTATCAAAGACTTGAAAATGGCAATCAACTTTTGCTAAGCGCCATAAAGATATTCGGACTAAACTCACTGGATACGAGTGTTATTATGCTAACAATTTTGCCAAGATTAGATTTACTAGACGTAATCATCGCCGTAATCAAGATTGTAAATGACTCACATATATATTTATATCTACATCTATATATATATATATATATATATATATATATATATATATATAAATGTCTATTTATTTGTACTCAAGTGGGATGCAATTTGTTAAATTTGAACTTGAATCTCTAAGTTAATGTCACTTTCGAAATATTGTAAATAATAAATAAAATAATAAATAATACAAGAACAACGTTTATAATGCTTTTTATCTCAGTTGTGCTCAGGAAACGGTCTAATTTGTGTTACTTAATATCATAAAACGCTGCCATTTTGCTTTAAATCGATTTTCCTTTTATATATATTTATTTTAGATTAAATGAAGTTTTTGCAGGCTCTGAAACATATTGCAAAACGTCCATAATATTTTGAGCCACAAATCGATTTCATTTTGTGATTGGTACATTTGGATTGGTACATTTTGATGTTTATATGTACATATGTTTTTAAGTGTCATCAATTCCATTATAGTGAATTTTGACCAATTTTGCTCAAGTTCTGTCTTTGCTCCTCCATTTGCCATGCACTATTTATGCATTGTATTGCATTGTGTTGTACATACATATGTACATCACTACACATACATCTATCAATGTACATATGTATGTACCATAAAACTGTTGCATATCAAAGTGCTATCGTTATTGCCATGGATGGGACACATCGTTCGATGTTCATTTGGTGCTCGGCTTCAGAGATATTATTGAATCAGTGCGTTGGCGTTGAAGCAACAGCTCCAACGGTATCATAGATTATTTACTCCCTATATGCAGATACTCACATATAAACTATAGGTACATATGTATGTATTTGTGGGCTTGTCCCCCACCTCCTCCTCCGCCACCTCCTCTACGCTTCAATCGCATTGCAAACTAATGCGCAATTTGCTTGTTAAGTTGCCCATGACTCAAAATGTTTTGCTCGCTGGCTGGCAATACGAGCTTTTTTATTGTTGTTGTTGTTGGTGTTGTTTTTTTTTTTGCTATTTGTTCTTTTTGCATGCACAAAATGTCAGCCCATGCTGCCTGCATACACGTACAGCTATCAGATACTTGTGTATACAGAGCACACACACACTTCGTACAAGGTACAGGATCTGCTGCACGTCCTCATCAGAGGAAAGTTGCATACGTGAGTCGCAGCATGTTCTGCTGCCACCTCCCTGGGCTGTTCTGGCCACCCAAGCACCCAAGCACCTAATCGGATAAACTCACTTGTGCGTCGACTGAGAGAAATCGTTAAATCGCTTGAGTCGCAGCCGAAACGATACAGAAGCGCTCTCTCTCGCTCTCTCTCTCCATTTCTCTCTCTTCCTCTCTCTCTGTCTTCGTCGCTATTGTGCGCGTCGTGTGTGTGTGTGGTGAGTTTCGTGCTGGCTGAAATTCAACACAGCACCAGTCAGTCAGGCAGGCAGGCAGGCAGGATATGCGACTGCATGAATTTTGCCAGATACAAACACTGCTCAGCTCAAAGCTCCGAGGCCGCTGTTCGGGATTTGGGTCATGCTCATGCATCTGGCCATATACTAAATACGCCACGCTGGGCCTGCGGGTGAAGCACCTGAACCAAGGCCATCGAGTCAAGCCTTAAGCCTTATGCGTAGAATGCTCTAGAATGCGTTCATACTTCTTGCTCTCTTCAGCTGTTCCTCATACATACATACAAACATACAATCATACAAACATACGAAAATACAAACATACAAACATACAAACGTACAACATACATACAAACATACAGTTGCGGTCAAAATAACAGTAGTGCTCTTTCGCAAAGCATTTAATACAAATATGACTCATTTTATTTTGTCCAAATCGAAACCTCTTCAAAATCTTCAATATGACTGAAAAATGCAATTGTGCAAAACAACAAATTTTTGGTTTCTCATCTGGGAATGTTTTAAAATACTAAATACCATATATTTTTCTTACTTTTTAGTTGACATTAAATAATTAAATAGATACTATATCATATGAAATATACCCACCCATCATATGTAGTTGTTAGAAATATTATTTAGCCACAGGGAAAGCTGAGAATACTTATATAATAATAATATAATAATTTATTAAGAATAAATATAAAATAAATAAATAATAATAAATTTAAAGACTTCATTTTTGTTGTTAATAAATTTTATAGCTGTGCCGACTTTTAATGTTTACTTATCTTCAGTATTTATTGCGTGTGTTTAAACACAATTTTCATATTATTTGAACTGTATTTGAACTATATTTAAAATATTTTTTTTATTTCAACATTTTCCATTTTCCAAAAAATATGTGTGCACTACTATTATCTTGACCGCTGCTGTACATACATATACATATACATGTACATACATGCATGCAATTGGCCGCAAACAATTGACAATTGATAAATGCCCTTTTCCACTCTTAATCTGGTCAATAGAATTGGCTTAAGGCCAAAGCGATTTACATGTGAAATTATTTCTCTTCTATTTTTCTCTACACGTAATTAGTTTAAATATTCATTTTGAATTTTATATTGATGGCAAACTCAGTCGGTGAGGATTAGTTGAAATGTGTTTTAAAGTTGTTTTAAAGTTGTTTAAGATTTTATGAATATCTAATTGCTTACTCTCTCTGACACTCTATCTCTGTCTCTGTCTGTTTTGTAGATTGTGGCACGTCGCCATGACCTGAAGCTGATTGTGACGTCGGCAACGATGGATTCGACAAAGTTTGCAACATTCTTTGGCAATGTGCCGACGTTCACCATACCGGGACGGACCTTTCCGGTGGATGTGATGTTTAGCAAGAATGCGTGCGAGGATTATGTGGAGTCGGCGGTGAAGCAGGCGCTGCAGGTGCATCTGACGCCCAACGAGGGGGACATGCTGATATTTATGCCCGGCCAGGAGGATATCGAGGTGACGTGCGAGGTGCTCGAGGAGCGCCTCAGCGAGATCGACAATGCGCCCGAGCTGAGCATATTGCCCATCTATTCGCAACTGCCATCGGATCTGCAGGCGAAGATCTTCCAGAAGAGTGCCGATGGGGTGCGCAAATGTGTGGTCGCCACAAATATAGCGGAGACATCGCTAACCGTTGACGGCATCATCTATGTGATCGATTCCGGCTACTGCAAACTGAAGGTCTACAATCCCCGCATCGGCATGGATGCCTTACAGATCTATCCCATTTCGCAGGCGAATGCCAATCAGCGTTCGGGTCGTGCCGGCCGCACTGGTCCCGGCCAGGCGTATCGCCTCTACACCCAGCGACAGTACAAGGATGAGCTGTTGGCCCTCACCGTGCCGGAGATACAGCGCACCAATCTGGCCAATACGGTACTGCTGCTCAAGTCGCTGGGCGTTGTCGATCTGTTGCAGTTCCATTTCATGGATCCACCGCCGCAGGATAACATCCTCAACTCGCTGTATCAGCTGTGGATATTGGGTGCACTCGATCACACTGGCGCCCTGACCACGTTGGGTCGACAAATGGCCGAGTTTCCACTGGATCCGCCACAATGCCAGATGCTCATCGTTGCCTGTCAAATGGAGTGCAGCTCCGAGGTCCTCATCATTGGTGCGTCCACTCAATTAAGATTCTATATATACCCCTGAACAGAAGCTGGCCAAAGGCTAAGATAACTTTGATAACACTCTGATAACTATCTAGGTTTGGTCGCAATTTCACATTCAAGTTTCACGTCTCAAGATTCAAGAATATCTTCATTTGGGATATGCTATACATATATATATATATATATCTGTATCATACATGCTAATGAGTTTTGGTAATCGGTGAGTTTTGCTTAGGATATGCACATTCCAAATGTAATGTTTATTCCTGAATGCTCTCTCAAAAATGTTATCAGCATTTTAAGTGTTGTTTTTATAACAAGATTTCATCCGATAGTTCCTATGACAGATGCTGCTGACTGCAGCAAAACGATGGATCTGTTTTAATAATCAAATGCTGAAAGATAATTTGCTACCCTCTGCAGGAACAGCATTTTCAACAGATTGTTCCAAAATGGCAACATAATCTTCGATATACAGTTCTACGTATCAAGTTAGCAACCTTAAAACCTCAAAAGAAATTCAGAAAAACAGATTGTGATCTAAACGTTGGGTTCATGTTTTTGCTTTGTTTTTCTTTTCAGTTTCCATGTTGTCGGTGCCATCGATATTCTATCGGCCCAAGGGCCGCGAGGAGGAGGCGGATGGTGTGCGCGAAAAGTTCCAGGTGCCCGAATCGGATCATCTCACCTACCTCAATGTCTACTTGCAGTGGAAGCAGAACAAGTAAGCAACACTTTTCTCTCTCTCTCTCTCTCTCTGTCTAATTCACTCGATGTATCTCTGTCTCGTTCTGTAGCTATAGCTCCACATGGTGCAACGAGCATTTCATACACATCAAGGCGATGCGAAAGGTGCGCGAGGTGCGTCAGCAGCTAAAGGACATTATGACGCAGCAGAAGATGAACGTGAAGTCGTGCGGCACCGATTGGGACATTGTGCGCAAGTGCATCTGTTCTGCCTATTTCTATCAGGCGGCACGGCTGAAGGGCATCGGCGAGTATGTGAATCTCCGAACGGGTATGCCCTGCCACCTGCATCCGACATCGGCGCTTTATGGACTGGGCACCACGCCCGACTATGTTGTCTATCATGAGCTGATTATGACCGCCAAGGAGTATATGCAGTGTGCCACTGCTGTCGATGGCTATTGGCTGGCGGAATTGGGACCGATGTTCTTTTCGGTCAAGGAGACGGGACGCAGTGGTCGCGACAAAAAGAAACTGGCCGCCGAGCATCTCAAGGAGATGGAGGAGCAAATGTTGCAGGCCCAGCACGAGATGGAGGAGCGTAAACAACAGGCGGCCCAGCGCGAGGAGCAACTGGCGGCCAAGCAGGAAATCGCTACGCCAGGCAATGCAACGCCCAGACGGACCCCAGCTCGCATCGGCCTCTAAGATCTAAGAACATTATTATCATTATTATTGTGTATTTCAATTTCGAGCATATGTATGTATTTGGACTTTTCCAGAAATTTCATTATGACCTGGATTAATGTTAAGCTAAATAAACCTTCCTGTCCTTCTAACATGTAAAATATGTGTCTTTTAAGTACGGGAACAGGTTAAGTGTAGAGTTCATTTGGCTATACAAAATTCTTCGATACTGCATCAGTATTTTTCAGGGCTCAAGGAACGTGTCAAAAGTCACCAGGGAGAAATATAAAGCATACGTTTGTGCGATCAATAAAACTCGAAGCTCCAATGCGATATCAATCAGATCAAAAGTGGAATAGCATACTTTGAGGATTGAACAAAGCTATTTTCCGAAAAATGACTCGAATCCGGACAAATCCTTGTACATTTTTAACGCACATGATGCAGTAGAACCGTGGAGATCAGCTCTGTGGAACTGCAAACACTTGTTAACATTTCACTTGCAGGGTGATTGAAGCTGCGAGGACGATTTGTACGTCATTTAGTCAGGGGCTAACTAGGATGTCCAAGGACTTGGCTGTGCTATGTGCAATTTGCTGTGTAAAGAAAATCTTTGTTGTTTTTAGCTTTTTATAGGACTTTCGTCCCATTACGAATCAGCAGTCCAAGGGATATTTTTGGTCCAAGGTAAAATCATTGAAACGACCAGGTTACATTAAAGTCAATGGGTTTAACGTGAGCACCAGCCGGAATGGCGTAATCTCACGGTGCTAAACACAGGAATTAATTTAAGCGTCAATTACCGCCCCATTGGAACTAATATTCCGCAGGTACCAATTTAACGTCACTACTGTTTGGTTGTGAACTTCCACCTTGGTTTGGAGGGCCGCCTATTTAAAACGACTTCCGATCTATGGGTCACCAACAACACGCTGAGTCAATAGCTCTACCCGCATTTGGGTGTCAAACCGCAGCCACCACGAAACTCCCCGAAGGGCCGCAACCAAAAATCAGGACGGAACTGAGTTCCGCGGACTCCTGATTACCCGTGGTACCGGAAAGCAAGCCTCCGGTCAGGCCTCGTACCTGATGGGTACTACCAATTTTAACTCCAAAACAGTTACGGGTTGGTGACCCAAAAAGAAGAAAAGATATCACTGTACGGAATAGAATGCGAATTGATGTAAACACCAAATCGCAGATGGAACAGTACTGTGGGGAGCGAGGCCTATTCCTTCCTCTTCCGCAAACAGCGGTATTCATAACTGAACGAATTCAGACCGCTAGGCGGCCAGCTGATATCCCCTACAAAAGCGCTGAGAGCCGAGGGCCGAGACCACCCCTGAACACCCCAAACGCCCGTCGTACCGGATCAGTCCTCCGGTCAGAACTCGTACCAGAAGGATACTTCCAGTTTTGCTCCATAAAGCAGGGACTGGTCACCACCCGAACGCAACTCAGCGATCCATTCACACACCCCCACAATCATACCCCCATCATACATTCAACATTCACTCAACTTCTCCACATATGAGACGTCGTCTGGCAAATGCAGCCCGTGCAAGATCACTCATTCTCCTTACCCCTTCACAAGTGGAGAATACTTGACTTACGTCAAACCCACCACTACCCCGCGTTATCCCAAGCACACTTAGATCTCAGGCTCAGGCTTCGACGCCCTATCTCTAAGTCCAGAGGGGCTGCTCCTAACAATACCTGCATTGCCTCCGTGGAGACAGTGCGGCATACAGGCAGACACCCTAACATCATCACACGCTGGCAAGCCAGCACATTCTTTCTGCCTACAACAGTCGAAACTACTTTACACCATACAGACGATCCATAAGTTGCACAGGCAACAAATATACCATTGTAGACGGTGCGAGCAGCAGATCTGCTGAGGCCCCACTCACTTCTCAAAATCCGACGCACTTGTCCAACCACACTGAGCAATCGCCCTTTCACATATGAGACCCCAGGGGTCGTCCTTATTGCGCTCCAAAAAGGAACGCCATTCATCTTCTTTCACTCTTACAAGCATTTGCTTGTACTCATTCATACGCTGGCTGTAAGCTAACCTAAGTTGGCCAGCGTTCTCAGCATTGGTAGATCTGGCCCTTTGGAATCGCTTCCTCAGAGACTGAACCGACCGACGCTTCGCACCACAAGTGCGCCAGCGATTGCCCCCATCATTTTCACGCATGATGGAAGTGTAAGTGATGACAATCTCAATCGGATTGTGGTCACTCACACCGTTTCCACCCAGTACACTCCATTGAAAACCATACACACTCGTTGCCGCCACATTCGCAAGAGTGACATCAATGTCACTGTGACCCATCGGGCCCGCACGCGTGTACCACTTGCTGGGTTCGTTAACGACCCGGATATCCTGGGACACAGCCCACTCGGCCAGCACCTCACCCCTAGAGCGGTTCAAATACCTAGATGATCTAGATATCTTGCTGAACCACAAAGGAGACGGTGCATTCGCGTCAATACCAAGGATGAACGGAACGCTACTAGCCAGTAGTAGCACCTCATCCATATACGCGATATACGGTTCGAGGGGATCCCCGAACTTACAGTATACGCTTGCTACATACAATCTGCCAAAATTGCCACTAAGGCTCACACACACCCCAGTCAGTCGAATTCACAACAGTGCATTCGATACTGACATCATTCACAACGACAGCAGAATTGGCCCTGCTGTCAGCAAATACTCGCATACCCGCGGGCAATCCCCGTACCCAACCATTTGCCACATAGTGTTCCTGCAACAACGCAACTACGCTGTTCAACTGAAGAAGTCTGCTAGACATATTAATGTCTAGCACTCGCCCGCGCCACAATTGCACTGTACACAGAGCAATGTCTCCAGCCATCATAAGATGCTCAGACGGCTTCCCCTTGAATGTGCAATTGCGACAGTTTAATGCATTGCTGCACGGAGCCATGCGGTGACCCATTTGGCCGCAGCGACGACAAACGTCTTGCTTAAGCCCGCATTCCGCTACCTTGTGGTCGAAGCCAAGGCAACGCTAGCAACCCACTACCGGGCCAAAGTTTCTCACACGAAATGAGAACCATTTAACGTAACAGCGTCCGACATCCAAGAGAGTTTGCATGGCCAGGCCAGCACCATCGAGAACAACATTCACTGCTGCGCTACTCACCTTCGACCAAGGCTTACTGGCAATGCGGACACCTTTGGCAAAGGCCTCTTTGGACATCTTGTCCTTGAGGTTCAGCTCGTATAACTCAGCAATGAATTCGTCAAGCGAGATTACAGAGTGAACGCACTGCACAACAACTTTCGGCCCCAGTCTCTCTTTCACGCTCACTTCCAAGCCTACCTCGCTGAATTTTGCGATCCCCGCAATCTTCTTCCGCTCGGCAACGGATGGGGTGCGAGTAATCGCTCCACCATCCCGCAGAGGTTTCACCTCATGGACGCGCACACCTAAGGTAGGCCCTACCTCCTTCACTACCTTATCAACCACGTCCTTGGTGGTCTTACCAGCAGTTTTGCTGCGCACGACCAAGGAACAGGTCTCGACTGGTCGAGGCATCTCCGGGGCAGACGACATTGTCGACACGGGAGCCCCCCGGTGCACGGCTGCCGGCGAAACTCGCGTTTGGCCACCTGTCACATGCACAGCATGATCACTTGTCGCATTAAAGCGAACGGCTTCCAAACGCCCCTTAAGGCGCTCGTTTGCCGCCATAAGTGAAAACAATAGCTCCTCGTACTGCGTCGCGTAGTCTAAGACACTACCGACCAGTGCCCCCGTCATACACTCAGCGAGTGCACACTCTACTAGATCTTTGCTGATCGCCTTCATTTTTTCGATCGGCGTTCCCTTCCGCTTCAACGGTAGCTCATTGCTCGCCGAACACGCAGCAATGGGCTCCTCCACAGCGGGAACACCGGCACTCACACTAGGCGTGCCCGAATTGCACGCCTCACCTTTCTCTCTTGGCACTCTAAGGGTAACCACAAGATTACCCTCCGAGCGCCGCCCATCAACATTCTTACCGGCTGAGTTCTCAGCCGTCTCGGAAGTTGCCTTCCTCAACTGCTGCTTACTCAGCACATCCCTCCTTCTTACCTCAGCTTCGCTCGATGCTTTAGAGGTCACCAACATGTCGTCATCTGACGACACCATCTGCGCGTCCTTTGCACCTCGCTCCGCCGGCCTCTTCTTGCGTGGCGGCATCACCGCACGTGCAATCTATAAACAGATTAGTCACACACACACACGTAGCAAGCACAGATAAGACTTTTACACCTACACAAAAATTTGCATTTTTCGCAGAGCGAACGCAAATGCGAAAGCGAAATATCAAAACAAGCGCTTAAAAGTAAACAAGATCCCGTTACTCAAAAGTACCGTTATCTCTGATTCACCGCGATAGCAAAGACACGTCCGTTCGTTACCAAGTCTCAACTCGTACTGACAACCACTTTCGGCCCCAGCCTCTCTTTCACGCTCATTTCCAAGCCTACCTCGCTGAATTTTGCGATCCTCGCAATCTTATTCCGCTCGGCAACGGATGGGGTGCGAGTAATCGCTCCACCATCCCGCAGAGGTTTCACCTCAGGGACGCGCACACCTAAGGTAGGCCCTACCTCCTTCACTACCTTATCAACCACGTCCTTGGTGGTCTTACCAGCAGTTTTGCTGCGCACGACCAAGGACCAGGTCTCGACTGGTCGAGGCATCTCCGGGCAGACGACATTGTCGACACGGGAGCCCCCCAGTGCACGGCTGCCGGCGAAACTCGCGTTTGGCCACCTGTCACATGCACAGCATGATCACTTGTCGCATTAAAGCGAACGGCTTCCAAACGCCCCTTAAGGCGCTCGTTTTCCGCCATAAGTGAAAACAATAGCTCCTCGTACTGCGTCGCGTAGTCTAAGACACTACCGACCAGTGCCCCCGTCATACACTCAGCGAGTGCACACTCTACTAGATCTTTGCTGATCGCCTTCTTTTTTTTCGATCGGCGTTCCCTTCCGCTTCAACGGTAGCACATTGCTCGCCGAACACGCAGCAATGGGCTCCTCCACAGCGGGAACACCGGCACTCACACTAGGCGTGCCCGAATTGCACGCCTCACCTTTCTCTCTTGGCACTCTAAGGGTAACCACAAGATTACCCTCCGAGCGCCGCCCATCAACATTCTTACCGGCTGAGTTCACAGCCGTCTCGGAAGTTGCCTTCCTCAACTGCTGCTTACTCAGCACACCCCTCATCGTTTGGTAAATGAAAAACTGTACAATTGAAGTTGTGCAAAAATATATAACACTTTTCGCTTAACAAGATTTTATTTAAGTTCGACTTTATTTTACATTCTAGATACAAGAATAAAAAGCCAAACAAATAGAATTAGCAGGATTGGCAGGGAGCTATCCGGTCGGTGCAGAGCTGCTCCAGAGTTCAGAACGCATATCTCGGTGTCCGCCACTCGTTGATTGGATTGGCAACGGCATTCGCCCCATTTGCACTGCATACTTGACTCCAGCAAGTGTTCGGGCTCCATCCGCTGGCAGTCCTCGTTGCGGCGACAGTATGCACCGTAGGGCACAAGTGGCTCACAAATAGTACTGTTCGTCTTCTGATCCAGATATTGCTTAGTTCTAGCATAGTGCTTGCTACGGCAGCCACAGCGATTGGTTTGGCAAATACCGCCAGCTCCGAGTTGCAGCTGGCATTGGGCATGTGTCGTACAGGTGGCGTTATATGCAGAGCTCGACACGCAGAGAGTCATGTTGTGATTGGACACAGAGTCAATGTTGCAGGCGCATTTCTTGGACTCCGGCAAACAAATTGAAGCACCAATACTTCCGCAAAACGTACTGTTGCTGCAGTTTACATCTGTGGCAATGCATGACAGTTAATTGATTGTGATTTATTTCGAATTATTGGCTTATTTCATTTACCTAGGATCGCAATGCATTGGCCCTGATGCGGCTCAAAATGTTCCTTGCATATGCAGCGCTTCCGCGATGTGTGGCACACGGAAAACGTGTCTGCCAGCTGGCACTGACGCGACATCTCACAGCGACCATCGAGCGCCACTTGCTGTGGCAGGCAACGACGCTTGTCCACGCTGGGCACGTGGTTGGCGGCGCAGTAGCACTGCTGTGTCTGTACATCACATTCGGCACCCGGTTGAGTACAGGGACACGGGCCGCCAATGATGTTGCTCACCTTTTCATCCTTGGGTTGACATTCCATGCGCTTGTCGCCGCCATGTGCCGTGCAAATGCAGCGCGAGTCCTGGCAGCTGGCGTGTTCATACTTGGCGCACTGCGCATCCGTGATGCAACTGAGCTCGAGCAGTTCCTCGGCTGAAGCAGAGGTATTCAGTAAACAAAAGCCAAGCAATAAAATGCTCATTAGTTGCATTGTTAACATCTCTTTTCTGTAATTAGGTGCATACAAATCAAAAGGGCGCCATTAACCGTTAGAATTGCCACGCTCATATCGATATACGGTAATTTTCCCGCCCGATATGGTAGCACTGCAGTTGACAGCACTTACGACATTTGCCAACACTGCGACTATCGATAACACACACACATCGACATTTAATATAAACATCTCTGGTTTTCCATAAAAGCTTATAAAGCAGAGCAATCGTTTGCTGCTATACAGTTAAATTCTCGTAAATAACGCAATAACTTGTGAATTTCCAGTTAAAAGAAAAATAACAAAAATAACAAAATGGTTCGCCGTGGACGTTCTGCTAGCCCTCCACCATCGACCCGACGGTAAGTTGTGAAACGCACCGACGCCAGTAAAACGTAACAACATCCACTTGAACAAAACAACGGACTAAGGATTAAATAGACACCGAAAAAGCAAGAAATATTTTCTGGTTGCTGCAGCAATAAATATTTTTTTGCGTGTCTCTAGTATGACATTATTAAAGTGCAAGCGATTCAGGGAATTGTAATGCGCTTTCTGGAAGTTTCCGCGTTACGTAACCTAAAAACAGATAAACACGGAAGACGACGACGACTATGCAACGTACAAAGTTCAAAAGTGTGGCAACAACAAAGATAACAAAAACAATATTTGTACTATATATGTGTGTATTTTTATTTTGCTTTGCAGCAGTGCACCCGCGCCAGCACCGGCACAAGTGCCGGCACGTGCTGCCGCACCACCACCGGCACCAATGGCAGCACCACCCAGCGCTGTGGGTATGCCAGGAGCTCAGCAGCCATCGATGTTCCAGCAGATGGCCGCCACCGCTGGAGGCGTTGCCGTCGGCTCTGCAATTGGCCACACTGTCGGCCATGGACTCACATCGATGTTCAGCGGCTCCGGGGATAAGGAGGTGGCAGCACCAGCCGCTGCCGCACCGGTTGGCCAACAGCAGCAGCAGCCATATTATGCGCAGCCGGCACAGGCCAATGAGCCTCAGGGAGCCTGCGCCTGGGAGATCAAACAGTTCCTGCAATGCGCTCAGGGTCAATCCGATCTGTCGCTCTGCGAAGGCTTTAATGAGGCGTTGCGGCAGTGCAAGGTGCAGCATCATCTACAATAAATAAACAAATACCCGCAACAACTGAAACAAAAACCAATAACATCTACAAACGCTTAAATCAACAAAAACCAAATTCTCTGATTTCGACTAATGGCGAAAATGTTGAGCTAAAGTAGTGTTTATTCTTATCCTTCTTTTTTGTTTCAATTAGTTATATATACGTAATCAGTTATATTGTTAATGAGACAGCAAATTGTTTAATTTAGTCAATTGTTCAATAGAAATTCGAGCAACAACGTTCGGCAGACCAGAAGATGCCGGCGTCGTTACTCACAAAAAAAAAAAAAAAAACATGTTATTAATTATTATTAATGTTTCATGTAAATTTGCATAGAATTGTGAAATGTTCCATTCGCTATTTAGGTGCCAAAAAACAAAACAAAAAAAACAAGCAAGCGGAACACGTGAGCGCCAACGATGACCTTGCACTTTAACGACGCAGTGCGTCCCAAAATAGCCGCTCTGATTCATGCTGTGGGGGAAATAATGAGGGGGGAGGCAGTTGAAAATTTCGAGTGCTCTATTTAATTTTTGTTGTCATTGTTTTGATTTGGTGCGCCAATTGAGGTTTGTTTTGGTGAAATGCTTTCGCGTTGACCAAGTAAACAGACTCAATTATGATAAACATACTGACTATATATGTACATACATATATGTAAATATATATACATATATGTGTGTGCGATTTGCACGCATTATTGCTCTTTTGAAATTGCTCAATTACAATTTTCAAATCGATTCTAATCGTTTGTTTTATTTATTATTAATATTGCACACAGCTTCTTCATATGACTTCATACATATTTTAGATAAAATGCACATTAAATTGAATACAATTGTGTAACTTTGAATTTGGGTAATCGATGTATAGAATTTAGTTTTGAGCACAATTAATCAGAATATCGCACTGTGATGCTGGAATATAAGACTAATGCAGTTAGATTGTGACAATTGTCTAATTATAAATGTTATTATAAATCCAGCCACAATATTCTTGTTGCTACTTAGATGTCGTTCAAATCCGGCTTGATTTCCAAAAATGATCTATCTTCCATTACAAATGCTGGACGATAGTTGACACTAAATGATTGACTTAGATTTCTAACGAACGGATAATTATAAATCAGAGGTTTCTTGAGTTGTTTCTCGAATTTGCCATCGTACAGATTGCTGCGTCCCTCGATGCTGCTGGTAACCAGCTTAAACAATGGACCAGTCTTTTTAAATTTAATGCTTCTGCATTCCATCAATGTCTTCTTGTCCAATAGATCTTCCAGGAGGTGGCCGAGATTTTCCCGCTTCTCTCGTTTTTTATTCATCATTGTTGGTGGCTTTGGCTTTGGCACACTTTTAGCTTTCTTCAGCTGGCGCCGTTTGTTGTTCATGTTCTCATTGGGCTGCGTATTTGAATGTGCCCGGATGCAACCCGACAGTCCAAAACTCTTCCTCGGCCCATACGATTTGGCCAGTCCGTGCAATGTGCCCGTCTGCCTCTGCTGCCGACTAACATTTGAATTATTTTTATCCATTCCCTGCTGAATCTTCAGATGAGTCGGCTGCGCGATGTGGAATGCTTTTAGACGTGTCTCGTATGATTTATTGCCGTGTTGAGTCTGCTTTGGCGACTTGAGGAATCTCACCACTGGTGTGCTCTTCTTGGGCATCAACGGATGCTTGCACTTGAAATACTGTACACAGCCGGTGCGTCTCGGTATGGGGAGAACTGTCGTCAAGTGTCGCTGTGGCTTGAGCTTGGGTAAAACTCTGCTTTGGTGTTCGGTTTTTCCTAATTGTTGCTGCTTCTTGGCAATTTGAAAAATGGGTACCTCAAAGCGTTTTTTAATTATTTTCCTCTGCAACTCAGGGAGTTTTGTAATTTTTCTCGCATTTTCTTGGAGTGTGGATCGCTTTGGCGAGTCTTTCCTAAGATGAAAAATGGGCACTTCAGGCCGTGGCACCTTGTCAATTTTGAGCTTCTTGCCCAGCTTTGGTAACTTCACCGGGCTGGGCAGTCTTGAGCGTTCCGTTGAGAATCGCTTGCCAGTCCTGGCTCGGTCCAATCTATCGTTCATGGTGGCAATTGTACGCTGGGCATGCAAACTGGCCCAGACATTTGGAGTGGGCAGCATCTTTTCATGCGTGGGCAACGTTTTTTGAAACTGACGCGTAGTTAATGGCAGCCGTAATTGACCAAAATTTGGCTCATTCGTCACATCAATTGGAACCTTTTCTAAAATGCCTAAGCTCGAGCGTCGTCGTCGCATTGCGGAGGACATTTTGCGCATTAAACGACAACGCAGGGATCTGTATGCGGAGCGAAGGAATGAGAGAGGACTCGGCTTTACCATTTCTGAGTTATGTGTTTTCATTAAGGCTCGGTGCCATGGTTCGCAGCGGCTGAAAGCTGTTAAAAAAAAAAGCAAAAACGTCATACTTTTTTTAACTTATGTTCATAGTACTCACCTCCCCGATTTCGCAGCAATGTGCCAAATCCTTGCAGACGATTCATTTTAGGATTTCAAGAAACGACTGTTTACCTAAAATAATCAGCCAATTTACAGTTATACAAAAACTTTATAATTTGTATTTTAATTCAAGAAAGCGATAATATCTTTATCTATATGGCGGATAGATTTGATTAATTTGATATACGTGTAATGCATAAAAATATGAAAGTTTTCAAATTTTGTCTGAGCTTGATTAAAATAATTTTACTATTACTAGTCACAGATGACAATGAAAATATGACAAAAAAAAAACACAATGATATGAGTACGAAAATAAAACTGACATAGAGAAGTTAAAGGATGAAATACACATACTTTGTATATATTGATGCCTGCATATTTGTATAAAATCAAACGTACGTAGCACCGCGTATTTTTTAGTTGAATGCTTCATCGATAGCCACAACATTGTATGCTCATCTAGAACTGATTCCGATAGCACACAACTATCGTGTATTGCTTCCAAAGTGTAATCGATACGATGAATTTGCAGTGCGTGATAAGCTTCAATTGCGAACATTTAGTTTTGTTGTAATAATATTATTTTCCCATGACGGAATTAGGTTTCCACTGCCAAAATAAGTGCAAATACCCTATAAACCAAATAATATATTACTTTTTTACCCGACGTTAGCTAAGCCATAAAATTCAGTTTTGGTGTTATCTTGAGCGCCACTATTCAAACTAAGCCATGTTTTTGTGTGTACCATAAATAAGATAGTGAGCACCACAAGTCATTGCGATCTTGAGTCGTTGCTTCAGAAATGAGTTAAAACAGGTAACTCTTGATGAAAACTTGTATGTTCGAAGTTTGTTTTTTTGGCTATGTAATATGTTGTAACACATCTTGCATATCAGTATTGATAACATATCTATCGACTTGCATAGCTATCGATTACTTAATTAATCGAATCAAAGAAAAAACATAAAAGCATAAATGTATTTACAGTTAACAAACAGAATCAACTATAGCAGTATAAGGTGCAGTGGTCTGAAAGGAATACACCGAAAAGTGGCAATAACAAAAGCGATATTCTGTAAGTTAGATTAATTATTGTCATTGCATTCCGATTTTAATTTCGCGCGCTGTATAGATGTAATTCTTTGAAGTGGATATGTATTTAAAAAAAAAGAACTAGAAAGCGTCGCCGCGGGTCGGCTTATATGAAATATGAATGTGATGTGTGTGTATGTGTGTAGCTTTCGTGTTTCAGCGCGCGTGTGTGTGTGTGTGTAACACATAACAACAAATATTGACCATCAATGCCATAGAGACGCTGAGCAAATTAAATTAGAAGCGTTGCAATGTAAACATTGGTGACGTATTCATACATGCATGCCTGTATATGCATCCTTATCCTATGTGGCAGCCAATGCCCATTTATTAACAGCATGAACAACTACCCTTACAACTAAGCTCTTGCCACCCACTGTCTATTGGGCTATTTATAAACCGATTAGTCTGCTTGTCGTAGAAATTAATTAAATTTAGGATTGGCTACCAGGGCGTTCGGTGTATGCATAAGCTTTGTTAAATATATTTATATATGCATAAATATATTTATATATATATATATGTAATTTATATATATATATATAATAATATATTATGTAAGAGAGTGTCTATGTGCATTTTCCGAATCACAGTGTCGAACTTGTCTCAAAGTAACAAATCAAAAAAGTTACAAGCGGCCAGCGGAACTCATCAACAACTAGCGACGATGCCCACGCTGTTGACTGACCCTGACCAGTGGCTGTCATTATAGGGGTGGAAGGTGCGGGTGATTGGGGTGGCTTTATCACAATTCATGCTGTAACAGAGAGCGTCACTGGCACGGGCTGACCTTGGGCAAGAGAGGCAGTATTGTGTGTCGGAAATATATCACACACACCGGGCCAGTGAAATAGGTGTGAAGACGATGGCTTGTGAATTTTAAAATTTCAATATAATCTCCAAAATGTAAGATGTTTATTTCAAAGTATGTCAACATTGTTTCTGAGTCTCTGGCTAACATATTTTCTTGCACACTTCTTTGCTGAAAGGGTACCTGTTGTGGACTGGCGACTGGTGGCCAGCACCATACTAACTTATTTTTGTAGTCCATTTAATTCTATGACTAAAGTTTCTTTTAGTATCGCTTCTAAAAAAATTTAATAGATTTTCATCACTCCAGAGAATGTGGTGCCATTTTTGTGCACCCTTAGGAAAATACACAAGTTACCTTGTCTTTACACCTCTTCTACTGTCCAGGTGTGTATGTACATATAAATACATGTATTAATATATATTGGATATAATCTGTAATCGATACCAAGCGTTAAAGCATTGTGTGCCAACGAACGATTGGACTTTGAGCCCATAGCACTGTGAGCAGCGGTGATAAGACGTTGAGAGCAACGACAAGAATTGGATTGAATGGAATGCATGATCCATATATATGTACCCATATTCATACACATGTATGGATAAGAAGCTGCAAAACTGCCCTCACAATGTACATACATTAGGCAAAGCGATGATGCATTTAAAATGATGCTGCAAGTTTAAAGTCTTGCTACATAAGACTGATTATAGAAAGTGGGATTCAAAGTCCATCGTAGCTTTGCGATTGCGTTGGCTTTCAAATGATTTCGATTGAAAATTAACGTTAGAATGCATTTCGCTTTGTTGAATTTGTTTATTTATGTATAACTATCTAAGTTATCAGATTTTGTAATCAACAATTGAATTCTAACCTCAAATTTAATGCACTTAGACAAATGACGTGCAAATAGAAAATCTCGATATAATTTGCCCGATGCACTTGTAAACAAACCAATTTAGTACTCAGATTAGCAAGAGTAGATAATAACAAAAGAATAGACCTATTAAATGCTGACTGAACTAATCCGCAATAAACGCGACACCGTCAATGATAAGGCTGACAATCAAAGCAATAAAGTTATAAAGCAATAAAGTTATAAAAAACCAAATAGTTTAGCATTGTATTATTTAACTATCATAAATAGGAAGTGGGCTGGTTTCGCTATCAGCTACTGCTGTCAGTGCACCTCGGTAGTTTATTTGCGTTGTTTTTTGTTTTGTAATCAATCAGATTATCAATATTAATTTGTTCATACATACATACATACATACATACATGTATAAGTAATTACACATGTAGAACAAGTGGTTTCAAGAAAATAATCTTTACTCCCACTGGTAATACTCATCCACAGTGTAGCAAGTGGGGGCCAGCTGAAGAGTGAGCTGGGACCGGACGACGATGAACAATCTTGTGCAGGATATACAGAACAGATATTCTTTTCTGGGTAATCTGTTCAGTCACGTATGGAAATGCATTATTCGATCTAATTTGAAGCTCAAACTACAATTGCGTAGCATTCAATGGAAGAATGCAAAAGCCAAGCCAGGGTGTGCCTACCAGCCCACAGAGGTGACCACATTTACATATATGTATATCACAGACTTAACAATGTTTTTTCAATGCGTTCTCTAACATAATTTCAAATGCATAGATCGAGCAGGTGGCAAATGTCATAACTCATGGTATTTGGATAGTGCCCGCCGTGTTTGCGGTCATTAAGCTCTTTGAACGCTCCAACAGCTCTAGCCAGTATCTGGTGTCTTGGGTGTATGGCACTGCCTTATGTATGGTGTTCACCGTGTCTACATTCTTCCACTGTTCCTGTTACTGTGCCGAACAGAAGTGAGTCTATTTAAAATATATATATTTACATCGAAACAACAGCAATAACAATTGTATCTTTGAGGCCGCCCAAAAACTACAATGGTTGGTCCGCACTCGGCCGGCATACGTATCAGAGTTTGAAGAACGTTTTGCATCGCTGCGATCGTGCCATGATCTATGTGTTTATAGCTGGTTCATACTTTCCCTGGCTAACGTTGGAGAATACGGACCATTCGGCGATACTCTTTTGTATGGAATGGATTATTTGGCTAATGGCAGCCATTGGCATTGCTTATCAGCAGGTACGTTGGCTGTTATGATTTTTAATCCAGTGTGTTATCATCCACATCTTGTCCATTTACAGCTTTTCCATGAACGCTACAAATGCCTGGAGACATTCTTTTATATTCTAATGGGACTGGGTCCAGCGCTGGTTGTAATGTTAACGGGCCATCATTTTAATGGAATGTTGCACCTAAAATTTGGTGGAGCCTTCTACATACTGGGCATTGTATTTTTCAAGTCGGATGGCCTTATTCCTATGGCGCACGCCATTTGGCATCTTTTTGTGGTGCTCGCCGCCGGTTGTCATTACTATGCAATTTTGGTGAACCTGTATCCGAATGACGCCAATAGTCTAACGAACCAGTAGCTAAATAACGCCTTAGTCTTTATGGAGCGCATGGCTATAAAAGTAGAATCTTATGTACTTAATAGAAACTCGATCCCAACCTTATGACCCACAAAAGTTCCATTTTAATTCGAAATGATTTAATTGATTGTGTCTCGAGTCAGCCGGAATGCATTCCCTCCTACGTACCACCCATATAACTCACTGCTCCAATATTAGCCAAATTTTTTTTAAATTTATATAGAATTTATTTTATTAAATTGATTTGTATGTGTTAATTGAGTTTATGAAACGGATTTATATACCATAATAATAGTTGTAGTAAACTAGTATATTAGAAAATTCGATAGAAAAGCTAACGGATTGCTAAGATATATAAACAAAACCTTTCTTGTGATCAATATCTGCGGGCTTGCCAAAGAATTAAATGGTAAACAATTATTCTCAACTTATTTAGAATTCATATGATTATAAATATAATGTGGTGTCTATGGCGGTCTTTTTTTTAGGTAGACCAAACAACCTATGTATACACATTCTGTAGCGACAAAAGATTATTTTATGAAATGACTATAATATGATGCGTTATACTTACATATAACAAGCTCACATTTGACACTGTGTTTTTTTTAAGATTTTAAGAAATTGTACAAAATCTAATTGTAAATTATGATGATTGAATTCAACGCTGTTCAAAACACTAGAAGCCCGCCTAAAGAACATAATATACACATACATACATCAATTAATATGTATGAACATATTTAAATATATGTAATTAGTTGTAGACCATAAGCTAATCGTGAACCAATATTTAATTCAAATTGTTGGTCTGTTGTTAAGTGTGCTATTTTACCAAGTGTGCAATTGCTCAGGGATTACTTATGCAGGCCGGATGCTCCAGTCAATCGTGATGATGTATGAAGTGCGAATCACGAATAGAATGGGTTCGTGATAAGAGCACTTAATTTGTATATGCAATTGTTTTACGGATGCTTCGCGAATTTCGATA
The DNA here is from genome assembly GCF_018153295.1 of Drosophila grimshawi. Classification (NCBI taxonomy): domain Eukaryota; kingdom Metazoa; phylum Arthropoda; class Insecta; order Diptera; family Drosophilidae; genus Drosophila; species Drosophila grimshawi. Next base: position 1,672,778 of record NW_025062489.1, on the reverse strand, counting down.
TGAATTATTATACAATGAATTTGTGCTGAGCAGAATTAATACAATATAAGGAGTATGAAATGATAATTATACATTTATAAATTACTTAGCACATATACTATATACTATCTTTACATTTACTACATATATATCTATAAATCTATACAATAAATATATACCATGTATACAGGTTTATTAGATTTAAAAAAACTATCTAACCATATATTAAGTTATACCACATATTTTGTTGCAAGGTGAATAAAAAATTGTTGCAAATTATGATGTCAAATACTTGAATAGAATAAGTTCCCTGGATATCATTTGAAAATTGCGGCAAGCTATTAAAGCAACATTAAAATACAGTGCTGTAAAGAGACTTGCGATCACCGATATTTCTACTATCGACAATACAACAGGAGCAGACCAGCACGGACTACTGAAACTTTTGGCTATATCACAGTTTATTTTTAAAATTAAAATTTCAGATATAATTTGATAGAGTTTCAAAAAGACAAAAAAAAAATGGGTTTCAGGGTCCGTGACTTTTGAGTAATGACTTATTACCTTTATTAAGTACTTCAGAATATTATTCAAATAGTCCGATGTGAATATTAAAATATTGACTCGAACTATCGATACATCGATATGCTTCAATTAGCCTGCGAAGTAAGCGAATAGTTCTATTTAATGGACAAGGAGAGGAAATCCTATGAGGAGCTCTTACAAACAATAAACATTCGATCGCGCAGCTCTTCCACAGCGGAACAGAAACACTACCAACGCCAGCTGGAATTTCTGCGCAATATCGAAATCCAGACGCCTGCTGGGCCATATGGCGCAAGCAAAGCGACGCAGCTGGCACATCTGCTGACAGAAGAGGCGCTTTTATGTAGTTGGGATGTCGAAGATAGCTCCCTTAACCTGAGCCCATGGCTACTGTGGCTAAACGAGCTGCTCCAGAACCGGAAGCAGCTGCTGGGCGATACGCAACCATTGCTTCAGTGGCTGCTGCAGCATGCGGAGCAACGATGCAGGGTAGATGTACTAAAATGTCTTATTTCACTGCTGGACACACCAGAGGTGAGCGCAGCATGCACACTCTTTCCACGCTTGGCAGCCATTCCATTGTCAAGCAGTGTGGATGCGGCTCTGCTGCTCGTACTCTGCCAGGACAAGCTGTTCAGTGCATTGTGCTGCGCGAATGCAGAGTTGCAGGAGCCGGAATTGCAGGCGAGCGGCCAGTTGGCCAATGCACTGTTGCAACCGCATTACGAAGGTCGATGGGTAATGCGGACAGTGATGTCGACACAGGAGGAGCAGGAGCAGTTAACACTGCTGGTCGCACACTCGCTGCAGTTGCTGCAGAAGATAACTTCCCTGCATGCGGATTATGCACAACAACATGCGCCGGAGCTGCTCGGCCTAGCACTGTCCAATGTACGATGCACAGCTGAGGGGGGTGGGACGTCGCCGCAGCTGCCGCATCGCGTTCACCCCGCCCAGCAAGCGGCATCATATGGCCACGACGAGGAGAATTTGCCAGCTGCTGGCAATCAAAACACTGCTGCGGCCGGTCGACGCGTCAAGTCGCGCAAGATGCGCTCACTAACCAAACAGCGCAACAATGGCAACGTACAGCAGGAGAGCAGCGCGGCAGCAGCACCAAGTGCCTCTGTGTCAACTGGGCATAGCCATGGGGATCGAATGAAGCTGCTTTTGCTTGGCAACAACGACTATGGCTGTCGAACTCCGAGCGGCGGTGATTCCGAAGGTGGCTGCACCCCCACTTCCGATGGCGCCGGGGGGCAACAGCTGGCCGCCGGGCAAAACCGGCAACGGCGCCAATGTGAAGTTAAAGTCCGAGTCGCAGCGCTCCAACTGCTTGGGGCTGTCACCAAACAGCTGCCCCGTCGCACCCTCTACGGGTACTGGCATGTATTATTTCCCAGCGATGGAGGCGAGACCAAGGATTGCTTGTTGCACATCGGTTCCACTGATGGCAATGTGCGGTGTCGTGCCCTCGCCCTGCAAATGGCTGCACAGCTGTTGTACGGCTCCAAACCGTATTTGAGCCAAGCGAGCAGCGCTTCGGCGCCCAGCAACTATACGCCGTTTGCGTTGAGCCTGGCCAGCAGTGTACTGGCGACGTATCGTCAACTGACTGCCATACTGGAGCGTGAGTATGCGCCGCCGGTGCTGACGCAGTGCCTGAAATGCCTGGCGGTGCTGGTGCAAGCGACGCCATTCGATCAACTGCAAATGGGCATCGTCTATGAGTTTGTGCCGCATGTGAAAACGTTGACGCGACACGTGGACACCAGCGTTAAGGTGTCCGCGTTGCTCGTCATGGAAATGCTGGTGGCAACGCCGCGACTCACCCAGGAAATGGCATGTGCCGTGGGTCTGCCGCTAAGCGAGCGCCGTGCGCCCAACATGACCAACATGACAGCGATGCGCTCTAATCTGCACCAGCTGGAGCTAGAGCAACAGTTTCAACAGATTTGTGACTCCGAGGAGGAGGTGGAGATGGCGGAAGAGGAGGAAAAAGAAGTGGTCGATGACGCTGTAGGTGAGCAGTTGAAGCCATCTCATTCGCCCATTCAGATTGTGGCGCGCGTTCGCATTCCGCGCAATTCTTGGCTGTTGCGCCTGGTACTCCGCTATATGGACTGTCCGGCAAGTACAGCGCCGCTTCGTGTCGAGTGCCTGCAGGTGATCCTCGCCATGACGACGCATTTCTGTCTGCTACGCGAGCATTTAGTTCGTGTAGCCGATGTGCTGTGCAGCGCCTTGGAGGATTGCTCTTTGGATGTGCGACTGTATGGAGCACGCTGCCTCGACGCCGTTGGTTTTCAGATGGCGCGTCATGCAATGGAGCACACAACCGAGTCCCAGTCCCAGCCACACCCACAGCCACAGCCCGAATTGCAGCAGCATTATTTGAACTTCTGGCTGCGCATGCTGCCGGCCATCTATGGCGCGTACATGGATGCGACCAATGTGACAGCGACGTTGAGATGCTCCCTGTGCGATGCCCTGTCAAACATGGGTGGCAACAGTTTCGAACGTTTGCCGCAGGCACAGCGCAACGGTTTGCTCGCATTCCTCTTGGGCAGCAGCAGTGACGATGCCGCCGATCCTTTGGTGCGTGCGGCGGCTGTGCGGGCGCTGGCCGTTTATGTGCTACATCCGACTCTTCGCGTCGACCTGGTGTTTGTGGAGCATGCGGCTGAGCTGGCGTTGCGTCTAACCGCCGACAACCAGCTGGCTGTGCGAATTAAGGCTGCTTGGGCGCTGGGCAATATCAGTGATGCACTTGTCGCGCCAACCAGCCAACCAGCAGCTGGTCAGCCAGAGCAGAGTCAGGAGCAGCGACAGGAGGTGCAGGAGTTGGAAAAGGAACGCATCTCGCTAGCGCTGCTCGGGCGGCTAATCGAGGCTGCGGTGCTGGCCTGCGGTGACCATGACAAGGTGCGCGCCAATGCGGTACGTGCACTGGGCAATTTGCTGCGCCTGCTGCCGGCCGATGAGCATGCCCTAATTCAGCGAGCGATGGCCAAGTTGCTGGATTGTGTGCGCTCGGCGGGCAGTGCTAAGGTCAAATGGAACGCTTGCTATGCCATTGGCAATTTGGTGCGCAATCGGGCGATCTTCGCGACCAGCGCCAGCTTGGCGGGCACACTCTTTGCGGCGCTCAGTCAGCTGCTTGTGCAGCATGCGAACTTCAAGGTGCGAATCAACGCGACCAGCGTCCTGCTGCAGATCGAGCAGCGGGCGGATTTTGGTGTGCACTATGCCACCGTGTGGCGTTCGCTGCTGGAGGCCATCGAGCGCTCCAATGCGCTGGACACATTCGAGGAATACAATCATCGGGATGGATTGCAGCAACAGCTCTGCTTGGCCATGGCACATATGCTGGGACGGGCGCGGCCTGATGATTTGATTGCCTCCCGTGACGCATTGGAATCGCATCTGGACGGCGTCACTGGCACCTGGCGTCGTGTTGCCTATCGCATTGTGCCCGAGCAGGCGGCGCCGCTGTTTACATGCGGTTCCCTGCTGCAACAACGCCTGGATGCCGCTTCCCTCAGCGCTGAGCAGCGGAGCGCCCTCACATTCCTCGCCGGCGCATTGCGTCTGGAGAGTTAATGCTATCACACCAATATGTGTATTACAAATCACTACACATGCACACATAAATCGTGATTTTTGAAAATGTATTCTGATTGTATTATTTGCAACAATATTATGACCGTTTGGTTCTTACATCCTTAAATGCAGATCGATTGAGTTAGTCCCTGTGACTCTGTAAGGAGTTGGGCAGCTCGTCCATAGAGTTAATTTTATTCATCCGCTAGGAGGCCAGGAAATCAATCGAATCGCAAATCGAGAAAACCAAATATTTTCCACAATTGTAAAGCTACAGTTGGAAGGTTGTCGACATTGCCCACGCCCAATTCCGCCGAACCAAGCCTATGCCCATAAAATCGGATATGGCTATATATTACCGGTATTCGCTTTTAATTGTAAGATAAGATAATGTGTTAGCCACGCCTCCATTTTTCAAAGATATTGTCACCTGCAGATGACCCTATAATCCTTCAATCCAATTTTATAGAGAGAGAGACAGAGAGAGAGAGCGAGAGAGTGAGAGCGCGAGAGAGTGAGAGCGCGAGAGAGAGCGAGAGAGAGAGACAGAGAGAGAGAGAGAGAGAGACAGACAGAGAGAGAGAGAGAGAGACAGACAGAGAGAGAGAGAGAGAGAGAGAGTTCCTTAGAAAATCCAGCAGGAACTGACCGAATTATAGCTGTTTGTCTCAAAATTAATTGTCCCTGTGCACTTTTAAGATCCTGATTTTCTGATTCTTGTTTTCTCTACTGATTTTATTATTCATCCTAAAAAAATGCTTCAAGGTTTTGGATTTCTTTTTGTCACTTATACAAATATAAAGATTAGAAGACCTAATACATCTGAATTTAAGAAAACCGCTAAAATATTTTTTATGGAACTCTTTATTAGATGCATATAAGTATAGATATGCCATATGTGTACTATAGAGCGGGTTCTTTCAAAAATTATAAGCTACTTGTTCTAATTGTTGTTGTTGACTTGTATTTGTTCTTATAGTGTGTAAAGTATGTAAAGTTTAATTTACGCTGATTGCTGTTGTTTATGTCGTCAAGTTTAAACGTCAACACCAAAAGCTGCCAAGTGGTTATTGATGCTGTTTTATTAGTTTTAGCTAAAGTGCCTGTAAAATCTGTCTCTTGCTATTCATTTCATCAATGGATACAAATATGTAAATAGAGTGCGCTATATTAATATAATAATGTATGCATGTAAATATATATATATATGTGTATAAATGTATTTGTATAAATGACTTGAAAAAAGAGAATATTAATAAGATGCAAACGCTTTTAAATTAAGATGGCGGACTAATAGTTAAAAAAAAACAAAAGAGAATTAAACAGTAAGTTAAATGACAAGCGATCGCGCTTGTCAATAAAAAAAAACATTGCGTGTGCCACGTGGAGGCAATTGCCACTACTTCAATATGCATTTTATAATACCTGTGCTTCCATGTCGATCCGCATGCGAATCGACGACGACAGCCACATATTATAAAAAACACACATTCTCCCTACCCCCCTCCCCTACCAAAATTCTATAGCCCTGCCCAAGCTTGCCGTGTTGTTTATTATCTAGTTTCGTTCGCTCTTGCGATCATCCAAGACGGCTTGAAGTTGACTCAGATGCGGCGGCTGATCGAACCTTAGACGCTTCGTATCAATAGCATTTAGGCCGGGTTCATCGCCAAAGGACAACATACGCTTGCCGTTACCAAGCACCTTCTTGTTCATATCCTCCAATTTCTGTGAATTTTGTCAGTATTAATATATAGTTGGAAATTTGTGTTCAGTTAAACGCAATCGGTTACCTTGGCCGGACTGCAACTGATGATGTATTCAAGCTGATCTGGAGACTGTTGTATCTCATTCTTGGACATTTTTGTTACATAGAGGGAGTGATTAGGTATTAGCTTCTTGGGCACCGTTGTGCGCTCGATGGGATGTGGCGACAGCAGAAGATTTACATTCTGTTCAAATATAAATGTAAGGACGTGGCTAGCCACCCAAACGCTAAACGACAATTGACTACTCACGTCTGTATTAGCATTAAGACGGTTGGTGCAGAACTTTGTCATCTCTGGGACATACGTATAGTTGTAAAAGTGTATAATATCTCTATACTCGAGTTCACCATTCTCTTTGACGCTTATGAGCACCTCTCGATAGACACTATTGACCGCCTGCGGCTGATTGCGATAGGCGTGCATAATCTTACTAAATTTGGGTTCCAGCATTTTCGTAACCTGCATTGGAATAACGAAATGATATTAACGATTTAACATTGAAATGAGCAGGGGCGATGTGCTATATACGATATGGAAAAATGCAGCAAGCGGACATGTGTAGCCAAATAGTTAAGGTGCACATTAATATGTATATGTATTAACTGTATATAGTGGCCAGTTGTCGTACTTACTCTTATGTATATATATATTGCACACATAATGATTTGGTCGAGATGGCGATCTTGCAGTAGGTGAATCTTGTTTGTTATTGAATTCTCGAATATGGTCCAAATCTTTTCGGCTTTCGTCTCACCAAGATTTAGTTCATTGCACAGTGTCAAGATACGAGCCCAACCGAGCTGATATATCTTGCGCAGAAAAATCTGCAGTGGCCCGGCTGTTCTACCTTCGCACACTTCCATGTAGGGGGGCAAAGGATTGGCCGCACTGCCAATAATATCCCAGGCTGGCGAGATGCGCTGCCAGACCAGACGCTCCAGGCATGTCTCCTCAATAGAATTCAGATGCTTAACCAAGCTGCGCGTCAGACAGTCCTTTCCATTACGTACAACGATTTCAATGATCTTAAAAAATTCGAACGCATTAATACTGAAACACTCCAGAATCCAGGGGAAATTGAGCTCCGTGTTGTAAGCATAGAGCACCAGCTCCGTGCAACAGGTCATCAGTGTCACATTAAATATGTCCAATGAGATCCTGCGCATAATTTGCGGCTTGTTTTTAATCTCGGCACGGAGTATGTGATCCATCAGGTAGAAATACAGCGATTTGGCCAAACGGAATCGGTTCTCAGCCTCGCTGCGCATTGGATACTTTGCGAGAAACTTGTTTCCCATTTGCTCAATAATCTTTAATATCTTCGCAATATGCTCTTCGCCAGCCTGTCTGTAATGAGAGATGGATGGATGGATGCATGGTATATTTCACCATTCATTAAAACCAACCAAAAAATGTGATTCGGCCATGTTGTGTAACCTACTTGACAAATTCGGTGGGCTCCGTAATGCGACTAATGGTAGCACTCAGCTTTTTTACATTGTTGGTGGCATGGGCCACTGGCTCGAACTTTTGTTCCGACATCACGGACTGGGGAGGTAAGTCCTGTTTGCGTGTCAACGGCGTTACTGGGGGACGCAACGCCTGCTCGTTAAGATTATTGTGCTCGCCAGCGTCTAGCTGATAGGCGGCCAGTATGCGCTCGTCAAACTCACCCACGCTCAGCACATACTGTTCGTAGCTGACGTTTAGAGATCTCAGATTGCGTTCAAAATTTTTATTGGCCACTAGGCCGAGCAGCGTCTCTTCCTTACCAAAAATGGTCTGTAATGTTCACAAACAAAAGTTAGTAGCATTCATTAGTATCATCGCTAACAGCTGCTGCGGTTGATGCTTACATTCGCTTGAAAGAAGCTGTGCATAATGTTACTGAAGACGGTCGCCTTCATGGTTTTAGCCTCGTCTGTCATCTCGCAGAAGTACTTGAGTATACAATGATTGCGGGCTTGCGTCTCGTCAAAGTGTGGCGAATTCCAATTTGGTGGCAAGCCCTCAAAGTTCGGGTTAATGAGATCAGTGCGTTTCTCGGCCAGCACATTGGCGTAGATGAGATCAATGCAGCACATCATAAGATTGTACGATGTGACCAGATCAAGCGTTGTCGTCGGCTTCTGATTCTTGCAACATAGAAACAGGCGCCAGCAGATATCGTCCAGCTTGATGTAGGAGCATTTAGTGCTACAAAATAGATTTATTGATGGCTTCTTCTTCTTTGCACATGGGAATTGGGATTGTATCGAAGGGGACATAGACACACACACATACCTGTATTTTGAGTACTTCTTCTCGTTGGGCGGGCAGAAAAACACTTGCTCGAATATCTTTCTGTACTTCTTGTAGAGCGTGAATGTGATGAAAAACTTGCGCTCTAGCTCCTCCATTTGTTGGATAAATTCTTGCGGCAGATTGGCCATGTCGCACCACAGCTTTATCCTTGGCGTAAACTCGTAGATGCTAAACAATAAGAGAGAAAGGCAAGGCGGGCAATGGGGACAAATGCCACAATTTCAACAACTAAAATGGTAAATCAAAACAGTTAGCTACGCACCTCATCTGACAACTGCGCAGCAAATTGTTCAATGGCACACAATTGCCCATAACGACAGTATCTTGGCCATCTACTGTGGGCGTTGTCGATTGACGGCAGGCTGCGAACAGAGCACAACAGAACCAATGCCCGATCTCCCCCTGCACATGCAAAACCAAATCAGTGTTAGTATCAATGTGCAATTACAAATATATATATATACACACACACACACACATGTGTGTATGCACATTATGTACGCACCTCCAAAGAGTAATGCTGCAGCACTTCGTTGAGCATTCGAAATGCGTCGACCTCGGTCTGGCGATCCATGTTTAGATCACGGCATAGATTTTCAAATTTGCTGCGCATCGTCTCAATGCCGTCGTCGATGGAGACGCCGGCGCTGGTTACCACCTCGGCGCCGAGCTCCTGCTCTTGTACATCGTTGCTCATGTTGATGGCGTATTGACGTATTCGTAACTTGTAATTGCAAATGCAAATGCAGATGCACATGCAAACTTTTCACACAATTTTGGCTAGGATTGAACGTTGCTGCTGACGGCAGCAGCAGCGGCGGGCGCGGCCGCGGGTTCACCTCGATAAATGAGCGCGCGACTGCAGCAGTAATAGCAACAACAACAAAGACGTAACGTTGACAAGTAAACTTTTCACTTTTTCACAGCGCAGCGTGCGCATTGAGTTTGCTGCTTTTTGATTTGCACACCAATTGTTGCTAAATGCGTATCGTTTTTTCCTTGAGATTAGTCGTCTTGTTGTCGTTTGAAAAGTATGTCGGTACCACTACGACGTATTAATTAATTTGCAAGACCCAATAGTTTCTCCCAAAAAGGCGGGAAGACATGGAGAGCTGCCAGACAGTTGACTACTGTGGGGGATATTTATTTTGGCGCCAAACGTAAAATATATCGGCGATCTAGCAAAATGATGCAATAGATAATAATATACCAAAATTAAAGAATACTTCATTAATAAAATGTTTCGTGAAGGTCTATTGAATAATTTTTACTTGGCGTGATTCTCTGAAATATACGGCAACGCTACACTAACTAAAGACAGCTGGGTTAAGCAAATGGCGGCAACTCCAAGGCAAACAGCTGTGCGACGACGACCACGACTACAATAGGCGAATCAGTGACGTCACGCAGCACGCGTGGAAATTTTTCAAAAATACGTAACTTTGTTCACATTGTCTGCATTATCATCAGCATCAGTTGCAGCTGTTAATTGATAGAAAAATTTGTCTGCAAAGGAATAAATTAAAAACAAATATTAAGAAGGAATTAGATGACGTAGTTGTTATTTTTAATGATCTGCTTGTCGATGAAGATAGAAGGGATGGCTGAAAGAGCTGTGCAGAGTGAATGTGCAACTATGGCAACTGTGGCAACTTTGGCAACTGTGTGTCAATGTCAGCGGGCTGTGAAAAATGCACTTGACCAATGAGCTATATCTCAATTCAAATTAACGATAACTAATCACATGTTAAGGCATTAATGAACTATTACCACCCCTCTCAATGGGCCATCAATTTATTAAGAAATTAAGTTTCATTGCTAAGACTTTCAATTTTTTTTTTACTGGCAGACCAATCAGAGGCATGATGCTGCCACTTTGGAAATTTTGCCCTACAATTTTTGTACAATTGTAGGGTGTTATTATTTTGTGGTAAAGTTTAAAACGCATAGTTTATATATATTCTTGATCAACATCACTAGCTTTTGTCGTATATATAAAGCTAGATATCCTGACCAATCTTACAACATAATTAAGTTCCACACATTTGGCTAAAAAATCACTATGATTATATCAAATATCTCCAATTGGAACAATCGATGTAATAAATGTTTCAAGGAAATAACCATAAAAATGTGGAATATTCAGTTATATATGAATATTGAGGTTGTATTTACGCTGCAAATAACAGTGTATATAAGTTAACCATGGACTATCCGCTTCCTCAGTGGTCAGCAGCACTTGGCCCAGATACCCAAATACGTTGATGCAACATTTCCCATGGGCAACGAACTCAACGGTCAGCGATACTTTGTTGTAGAATATCCGGTGGGTAACTTGAGCGACTGCGCTAGTTGCTAATGCTGCACTTTTCGGGATCGGCCTCGACAGTGGAACAGATTCTTTAAGATAAGAGATTTCTGATATTCATTTGTGTATTAGTTCTAATCATACTAACTAAGAGAGACGAGGTGCTCTTTAAACAATAAAGTACATGATAACTCACAATTGCGTTCGAAGCCACCGAAGTACTAAATGAAGTAAAACCAAAGCTAACTTATACCCTTTGTTAAAAAATATTGATCTATCTAGGGAAAGAAAAAATCATAAAATCAATGTTACGCGATGTATTGTCAAGACAATTAATAACAATTTACATATCTAGGTGAATGACAAAGCCAGTGACTAATATCGATGGGACCAAATAAAAGCTATGGTTACGCACTGGTCCTGCCATACTATTATTATTAACATCGTTGTCGCGAAGAGCCGCTTTTGAGCGCTGGGACGGAACTGGGCCCAAAACCAGACTCCGAGACAAATTGCCTGAAAATGAAAACTGTGCGCTCGTGCAGTGGCAATAAAAATGCTTTGGGGCCAAACTGTGCGGAAAAACTGCGACTGGGTAAAACAATGACGAAAAAAAGATGCAAGAGCAGTGACAAAAACAATTGACACCACCTAATCAAGTCGAATTTTGTATACGCTCGCATATTGCATACTCAAAGATATGCAGGCCTGTGAAAGCTGTATGAGTTTTCAGTCTATGCCCCGATTTTAATGCCCATTTATATAGAGTATACTCATATATTTAAGTGTGCTCACACTGACAGAATAACTTACTTGAAAATTAATGAATTATTTACAGATATATACAGATATATTTTAGAGCATGACAATGAGCAAAAGCGCTATCAGAGCAGCTACATCTTAATATACTCGATATACAATATTAAATACATAATTTTCAACATTTTTGTCCAGTGTATGCATATGGTTGAAGCGAAGTCTAAGGGAATATTCAGTGTAAGCACAAGCACAAGATAAACACGACCCAAGGGAGATTTGGCTGCAACTTTCGCGCTGTCAACTATGTACGAGTATGTGCGTGCGAGTGTTAGCGTGAGCGTGAGCGTGAGTGTGCGTGTGTGTTTGTGTGTGCGTGTGTTTGCAATATGCATTTGTTTATTTGCACACACACATTCTCTCTCTCTCTCTCGCATACACACACACACACACAAACACACATAGCCGCCGGCCACGTTTAAAACATGGAACATGGCACTGCAGCACTGTGGTCCTGCCCACATCAGCTCATTCACGTTCAGTGCCACGTCAGTCACACTCATACATACACACGCAGATACACAACCAAACAAACACACATGCAAACATGCAGAAATGCTGACTTTCCGCCATATTCACAGAAAAAGTTGATCCTTTGCAAACGGCAACATTTTGTAGTCAGTTTCAGTTCTGTATCACTGCCCACATACCTTTGTAACACCCCCTCCCCTCCCCTCTCCTTCACAACACCCCTCACAACCGCACACCTTTTATTATATCGCGTCATATGTCCCATCAGAAACTGTAATTCATGTAAACAAAATGAAAATAACTTCAATGCTAACAAAAACCAACAACATGATGAAGCAGACAAAGGCACAATATTGTAAAAAACACATAGTTATGTATTTTGTATACATATGCTAGATATATGTACATGTGTGCATCAGTATTTGGGAAATATATACTCAAATTGCTTTTGAAACGAAACCGCAAACATTTCGGCCCTGGAATTGTAGTGATGAGGTTGCAACGTGGATATTCAGATACGATTATTTATATCGCTTCTTCCTTTGTGGCACTTGCTTGCTTTTAATTTGCAATCACATATCTTAAAGCATTTTTTTTGTTTCGGCTTCGGCTTTACCTTACTGTTTAATTAGTCCTTGACTAATTAATGACTCCCAACACAAGGAAAAATGTGATTGACAAGCGGTTAGATTATAAGCGACATCGGGTCAAAAACAATTCTGTTTTTTTGCTTGTTTTACACAGGGCTTCCGAACTATGATATACCCTAGGTCACAGTAATTATTAATATATTGCAACAACATCACAACGTGATCTCAGTAAGAAGACTTAAGATTTTCTATTGAAGAAAGTATGATTCATTAAATAAGATTACACATTTTTTATTCTCTGTGTACAATTTAGCATAATTTCCCAGTTCAAGCCATTGTTGATCAAATCAATAGATCAAACACTTCACAAATTCAAGTAAGTCTCCCTTTCTAACCCATTTGCGACTGCAAAGTATAAAAAAATACTTTGAGCTTTTGCCAAAAGGTTTCCTGGCAAATTGCGAGGCTTGTATTTTTTGTTTTTGTTTTGGACACCAACCAAGGAAGCTACCATCCAAAGCTTTTGGCCGCACATCGTTTCTTGCCAAAATGTATGGCCGCACATTATTTAAAGGGCTCCCCTTGCGGTTGTTGTTGCCACTGCTTTGGCTGGTAAAACAAGCGCGAAAACATAATGAGCATATGAATAGACAAACAATCACCGGCAAACTGGCTGCAACAACAACATTGTGTTGACCAGACACCAGCCCGCAGCAGCCGCTGCTTGCTTCCAGCGCGAATTAAATCCTTCCCCTACCCCATCCTCTCTCTATGCCCACCTACTCTGCAACCATTCTCTTCGACTGAAGCCAATTCACCACACATTGTTGAGTTGAGTTCTGATTCTGCTCTTCCTGCTCAGCGGTGGATTCGTGGTCTTTTTCAGTTGGCAGGCAGCACTGTTGCCGAGCACATCATGTCCTTACATCTTTCTATCCGTACTATAAATATCTCGTTATTTTAGTTGTATCTTAAACTTACAGTAGTTGTTTATAATTGTAATTAGAATTAAATGATTAAATGATCCAGATGAATTCCTTCGTGTAGCACTGTGTGTCTAATTAATTCATTTAATAACATCCAAACAGCTTCCTTTAATTAACATTGGTTTTCATCCTTCAAAATTTCAGTTAACGTCCCTTTTAAAGAACACGAAGCGAGTTATATTTATACTGTAAAATTATTTGCAATTTATATAATAAATTTAATAAGTAAATAAAATAATGAGATGTAGCAATTGCCCATTACCATTACCATTACACCTTTTTAATACCAATCTTCTTCACTTTCAAATTGACATGCCATTCAAAATTAGAATGCCATTTTTCTTATCCAGACACAAGCCTAAAAGTAAATTCAATTAAAGTAAGTATTCACCGAATATGTAATAATTTATCCTGGTTTTATATCTGTTTTGTTGTTGGTTTTAGGAGTTTAGTAAGTGTCGCATCCATCAATTTTCTATATTTTTGTTGTTGGATGCGTGCAGTTTAATTAATTCTTAAAAATCATGACAGATAAATCTTCGGTGTTTGTTTGACGAGCGCTTAAATGAAAATGTTACCGAAAATTGTGGGCGAACAAAAATAAAATCAATGACAATTAAGACGAACCAAAAATCGGTGTTCAAAAATGGTTGACGACAGCAATTAAAATATGCAGCTGCATATGTATAAAAATATATATAAGCAACAAGATGTAATACCTTGCTTAGGGTATTAAGGATTTATCATATAATTGGAACCATATTTCATTTAATATAATTTCTAATTTGAACAAGCAGCTTCACATTGATCAATGCACAATTGTTTATTTTGTATAGAATAGTCAATATTCCAAATATTCCTTATTACTGCAGCATAACAGAAATCGATTCGCTCGCAAGAGCATTGAGTCTTCGGCCTACCTTAATTTTCATTATTTTATTTGTGGCTATCTCAATTTGAGTCGAGGTCTTTTTATTGCTTTATGCTTTCATTTCCAATGGATTTTATTTCAATCGTCACCACGTTCATTGCAGGTCTAAATCGAATTTGGACACGCTTAGATAACTTTGAGATTTATTTATTTAACAATTTATTCGGCAAGTCTAGCAATTTGTTGGATACATTTTTAATTTAAAAGCGTTCGTTTATTGTATGAATTTCATTTTAGTTCAGTTTAGCCAGCTTATTAAATCGCTTCAATTATTTTGATTTAATTCAAATGTGATTAGAACTAAGCAATTTTTGAAAAATTCACTTTAATAATCGAAAAAATAAAATAATTGAAAATGAGTAGTTTTCAGTATTATATTTATCGCATTTTATTTGACTTAATTAATAATAAATTGCATTGATTTTGATGTTTTTTGTGACGGCTTTTAAATCATTATTTATTTAAGACTAATTAAACATAATTTAAGGCGCAACAATTTACTCATCTAGGTTTTACCCGTATGTAAATCCGCATTTTTCTCCAAGTGAGGAAATTGTTTTGCTTTTACATGATGTAGTTATTTAACTCACACCGTTCAACCCCATTGAACTCAAAAACTACAAGAGCCGCAATCAGGAAATTTTAAATACAAATATACAGCGCAATCATTGCAATTATGAAATTTTCGATTGTGAAAAGCAAAAAGCGTTAATTCGCAGTAATTAAAAAGTAGCTTTCATGCATGCCATAACGTTTACCCGCCGGTTTTATCTCTTTTTAATTGTGCTTGCATCTCAACCAGTTTGCTATCCGCGTCTTGGCTGCACTGAGAACAAAAAAAGTCGGCTGAGAATTTTAGAAAATCGATGAACTACTCAACCTAAACCCTACAAAAACACATTCGACAGTAGATTCAACTTTGGCACCCATGTACAAAATACGATAACAAAGTCCTCCAGAGCGCTTTACACGTGTCGTAGCTGGGAAGTCACGTGATACATCATTAAGTATAATAAGATGGCTATATCTAATAGTAGTAAGGCCCATGTTCACCTACAACGTGATAGCATGGGGCGATAGATCGCGGCTGATCACCGAGCAGAGACAATTACATAAGTTGACTGTATGACAGGGAGAGAGATACCCAACTTATTTTAGATGAACTGGCCCTACTGGTGCAACCTAGGGATGAAACGTTAGCTGAATAAATATTTAAGCGTAATTTCACAGTTCAAAGGAGCAGACAAAAGGAATGGAGGACTCTAGATGAAGTTCACTCTATGAAAGCGCACACCATAAAATGGTACACCGATGGATCACTCACCTATCAGGGCATAGGCCTTACGGATATATTTATCCTATCCGATAGTCAAGCAGCAATAAATGGCGACGAAAATGAGGTCGAAAGTAGTTTATGAGGTACGTTCCAAGTTTAACCAACTCGGGACACGCAATAGGCTTACCCTAAGATGGGTCCCGGGACATAGGATCATAGAAGGGAACAAAACAGTTGATGAGCCAACGAGAATAGGGCCCTAAAAGGACCAAAACCGTTTTGTGGAATAGGCAGGTACACAATACAGCTGCAACTTAGAAACGAAGAAAGGCAGAGGCGACAACGGAGCTGGACAGAGACATCAGGACTCAGACAAGCCAGGCGTCTTTTGAGTGGCTATATTCATAAACGATTTAAGCAAGTAATAACCATGGGGAAGAACAGGCTTAGAATACTCACTGGTCTATTGACAGGACATTGTAGACTAAAAAGTCACTTAACTAAACTAGGTGTTTGTAGCAACGAACTATGCAGGTTCTCTGCAACCGAGTAAGAATCCTGAATGCACTTCCTAGCGGCGTGTATTGCCTTAATCAGGAAAAGATGCAGCATCTTGGGGATGCATGATATGAGTTTCGAGGACATACTAGCCTTCAACTAAAAGGTGTACAGGAACTGGGATTGATGGAAGAGCTATTGGCTCAGAAGGGGGCACAATAGATCTAGTAGATCGCAGTGCACGTATCCCAATTATAATAATAATATATTTATTTTCTGAACTATTTTTCTTAATACTAGAAAATATTTCTAAGAGGTCGAATTGCAAATCCTGATTTTTAAAATAAAAACAGCTATGAAATTTTCTCTCTCGACAGGGCTTCCAATCGTCTTAAAATCGTTAGTTAATTTTTTTTTTTAAATTAAATTGTATGTATTTAAAAAATATGAGAAATGTTTTTATATGAGAGAAAATATTTATATTATAATAATAATATAAACAACAAAAAATATGGTATTAAAATTGTTAGAAAAAAAGCATTTTTATTAAGTTGAAAATAACAACGAAAAGTTTCGCTTTCCGTTGCACCCTATTCATAAACAATAGATGGTGTTTTGGCAAGGATATATATATTTTGTGATATGCCATGTCCAGCTGTGCAGTTCCTTGCTTTCCTACCTAGTGCTGCCGCCGAGTCTCCCAGCCACCTCCCAGCTCCTGTATCGTATGCTGTTCGCTTCGGAGCGTAACGTGCAATTTTTATTGTTATAGCCGAACTTGCTACATGGCCAACTGCCTAGACACTGTTGTTCTTAACTTTTGCTTGCATTTGTGGCTCGCACGCCCATATATCGTTGCAAGTTAAATATACGCCCACCACTTAACACCCACCCAAGCAGGCAAGTTAAAGTTTTGGGTGCACAATGTTTTTCAGTTTTCCCACATTGTCATCTCCTCTGCCCCCTCAGCCTGTTTCTGCCAAGTTTTTGTTTTTTGTTGGCACCGTGACTATTGCAAAAGTATTGTTGGTCAAATTAAAAAACATTTTACAATTGCAGGCGTAGATATGTGAAGTGTGTGTGTGTGCTTATGTGGTGTTTATATTGTGGCAACTTTCGCTAGTGACTTGGCACAAAAGTTGGCCATGTCCTGCGTCTACCCAAAATGGCAAAACGTTTGCACTTTGCTTCCACCAAAGATACTTCAGTTGCAGCTAGCTCTCAATTCATCGCTATTTATTGTTGTCGCTTTTTCTTCTTACTATTGTTGCTTTGGTGCAACCATTTTTCTCTTCCTATACTCTAAAAGCTATGTTGCAAAACACACATGACTAGCCATTATAAAGTCAAGCTCACTTGAACTCACCTTATAGTTATGCGCCGAAAATAACTTAAAGCTAGTTTATCGATTTTATGAATCATAATACGAGTACATACGGATACAGAGAGAAAATGAAATATGCAAGTCCAGAATATTTGCTTGTTCAAAATTAGAGGAAGAGTTCTTTTGAGATTGTGGAGCTTTATTTGAGCATAATATGCTGAATTTAATATTTTCCATTTGGGCACATAAAGGGATTACATCAAGTTTCGTAATTTATTCCGAATGCTTTCCTTCTTTTTTCCTTGTATTGTATGTTAGGAGAAATTTAAATTTTATCTGTTAGGGTATTCAACTTTCAGTACTGTTTCTTATTCTCTATTTGCTATTTCCACTCTTTGATAGTCAAAAGTTGCCGGTTACTTAAGTGTGGCTGCAACGCCCCGATACGCCCCGATACGTCTAGCTCCTCCCATATATTTGGTGGCGTTCCTTGTCCTCCTTGCTGGGGCCAATTTTTGGTAATTAGTTAGCTTCTAAGTGTTGGTACTTGCGAGAGTTTCGTAGTTTGCCAAACGGCAAAGTTAATTTGCGACTGCCTTTTGACATTGTTACCAGCAAAAAGCTTAAAATAAACAAATATATTTTGTAGCTCTCAAAACGTAGCCCCAATGGCAACGAAACTAATGTAGTGACAAATCTTGTTTTTGCAAAATTCTAGGAAGTTTTTAGTATTTAAATTCCAACTCATTAATTATTTTCAGCTTCTAGTAAATAAAAGAAGTTTTTGTTCAGCAGTTTCTTATTCCATTCCGTGGTATTCGATAGTCAACCCATTTAGATTACGTTAAAAATTTGTTTAAGTACTTTGTGTTGGTTTCTATACTTTGATACCAAAAGTATCATAGTATATTGGTTACGTGCAATATCCGTCATGTTGTCTGTCCATCATTCCGTCTGTATGACGCCACTTTTTTCGACACCCTTAGAGATAGAGACTTGAAACTTGGAAAATATATAGTGGTCTGCTCGCGACAAAGTGTATAAATTGGTCCGCAGCTCTTGAGTTAGAGCCGTCAAGTTTGGTAGGTTTATTACTGGTTGGCCAAAGCCAATATATTTGGAAGTGTAAATCGATACATCCGCGTTTCTCCCACTATTTTAAAGATAGAGTGCTCAAATGTAATTTGCTGGGAATCTTCTTCAAAGATCGGCATATAAGTTTTCAGATCACGCCCATACCCTCCGCCCCCAGAAGCATTTATTCCACAATTTGTTAGCTATAGTCACCAAGTATGAAAGTATGTTACGGATAACTCCCTTAAGAGATCGATAAAAAAATTGGATGGCCACGCCCACTCCGCCTTCCCAATCTGATACACCTCTTAGTGTACATCGATAAAACCATATATCTTACACAATTTGAAAGCTAGAGTCACCAAATTTGAAATGTAAGTGGCTAGTAACGTCATTCAAAAATCTGATAAAAAGAAATTGTGGACTACTATCGCCCCCAAAATTTTTAAACTGCCATATCTCTCATCACTTAAGCGCTACAGTTAGGAAACTTGAAAGGAAGATTACTAGGAAACTCTTCCAACAATTTTCGGCCATGCCCACTCCCGTCCCAAATTTCGACAAAAGCCTATATCTTTTTTAAAGTTCAACTTGGATGTTAGAATACTAAAAATCTCCTTCAAAGACCGGTATTTCTTGGCTACGCCCAACTTGTTCTGTGGCACCTGCTATCAGATGGTATTACATATGGTATTAGAGTAATTCGCAGTCGGTTTCACCCGACTGCAACGTTCTTACGTGCTATACACTGTACCCATTAAAGGAGGGTACTATAATGCAATACGTAAACGGAGGTATCCTTGATCCCATCAAATATTTATACCACAAGAGCTAAGAATATAAAATGTGGAATTAAGGATTTCGTGTGTCACACGCCGAAATAATTATTTTCGTTTTGTAATTATACCCTGAACCCATTAAAAATGGGTAAAAAGGGTATAATGGTTTTGTTCAAATGTATGTAACAGGCAGAAGGAAGTATCTCCGACCCCATAAAGTATATATATTCTTGATTAGGGTCAACAGCCGAGTCGTCCGTCCGTCCGTCCGTCTGTCTGTCTGTATGAACACGCAGATCTCAGAGACTCTAAGAGCTACAGACTTCAAATTTGGAATATAGATTCTCGTACACCCTGCGCAGATCCAGTTTGCTTAAAGTTTTCGATAACTGTCTCCGTTTAAAATTGTAACAATTTCAAAGGCAGAATCTTCTAATTAATATATAATATGCATATGCATATTATTGATCAACTGTCCATATTTCATCAAGATCTGATAAGAAAGACCCAAAGTATAGTCGAAAATATATTATCATATTGATCTCATTTCAATCAATATCATCAATATGCGAGCATGTGCATGAGTCAGAAAGAGGTGGCATGATATTCGAAGCGAGCTTCAATACGTTTTTGTGTGTATTCTGCAGAGCCCCGTTACCTATGATTGCGTGTACGTATATATGTATGTATGTTTGCATGGATGAATGTTTGTATGTATGTATGTATGTATGTATGTATATATTCACGTGCTTGCCGGCAGAGCGCACTTGCAGACTTGCTCACATTTTGGTGCAGAACTTTCTAAAGGGAAATTTGCAAATAAAACAGGAATATATTTGACAACTGGGTTCAGGGTATATCGCAGTCGAGCTTACTCGGCTACAGCACTTTTACTTGTTTTTTACCTACCTATTTGATTTTGTTTAGCGCTTCTCTCTACTCAGCATAGTACAGCAGTCTGAGCTCGTCTACTAAGGAGCATATCAATAATTCAGTAATTTGAGGCATATTAGCACTTGAATCTCTTAAATTTGCGTATCTTAGATAACATTGGCAATGCTTTGAGCGTGAAAAGCTTGTAACGAACACTAACAATGTCGTCTCGGCTTGCACACCCTGTCTACTATTTGGGGCGGCCTTGCTCAGGGAAATTGGGCGTGGGTATTGTGCCGCCTAAACAAACGGTGCTACAGTAATAATTTCGTAGACAGGGAAGAACGGGAAGAACGGGATAAGGAATGCGAGCCATACAAATGGAACGGACTGATGTTGCTTATAGCCTATCTAAAGTTGGCGAACTAAGTTGTTAGAGTTCTCCTTCTTTACCCACCCAACCTTGTAGGAATCTATTGCAATTTTGGATCCTACCCTATGAAGCTTGCGGTGCTACAGACCTAAGGTGCCTTTAATAATAACAAATTATCCCATGTTTATATTTCTATAATTGAATTAAGTTAAATACAAGGACTATTCATGATAGTGGAATTCAATAAGGACATTGTAACTTCATTATAAATTGTGGCTCTGATACTTTTATACTCTTATTAATTTTATACTATTAGGAATATCAATACAATACCAACAAAATTCTATGGGCGCTTTAGTTACCAATATTGCATCTCTGATGCCATCACGTCCGGCTACGCCGTACTTACTACCATATCATCCTTAGCGATCCATCGATGTCAGCAGGCCTGTCGACGTAGACGATCTGTAGGCGGTGATAATTAGAGTCAAAGGTGCAAAATGGATACAAAGCGCTCACTAGAAAATATTTTACAAATTTATAAGTATGGAGTATAATATTACTTAGAACTAAAATTCATTTTTTTCCTTTTTTTTTTTATACTCTATGCCTGCTATGCGGTGACTTCAAGACACCGGGGTTGTTGTTCCTGTGTTGTTGTAGTTGTTCTTCTTATTGTTGTTGTATTGAGAGGCGTTGAGCAGCCCTGAATAGGCGCTGGCAACGCTTCTCTGCTGAAGTCGGCTTGATTTTATTTTTCAACAAAATAATGAGGTATAAGAATAGACGAAGGAGCTTGGGTGGCCAGTTCCGTGGTCGATGGTGTATTGTGGTGTGGTGCAATGATTGGATGTGGTGTGCTTGCAGGTCCACCCAACACTCGAAACACGTGAACTGCCAAAATCCCGGTAATGAGTCGAAATTTTATTAAATTCGACTGCTGTCGGGTATAACCGGTCTTCAGCGTTCTGGTATCCGTAATATCGCACTTTAAATATTATCCCAGCTTCGGATGTTTGCCGATTGTATTTATTTGACCACGTGCAAATTGTCACGTAAAACAAACAGAAAACTTTTCTTGGCACCGATCTGCTGTTGCTTCTTGCATCGAGAGCATGCGGAAGAATAAAATGCATTCAGAAACGCAGGCGCAGCCAACTTGACAGTTTAAGAGCAAAAGTTCGCGTTAGAAAGATTAAGAGCGAAAGTTCGCGTTCGAAAGCTCTCTAACGCACCATAAGCTGCACCAGCTGATCTAGACCAGCTGCTTAAGTCTAATGTGCATGTTATGTGCAGTGTTTTGAAAATTGCAAGCTGAATATTCGCGCCGTCACACCACAGGTCTGATCTACTTCTATTAGAGAAAAATAAGAGCTGAAAAAAATTCAAACGGATGCGAATAGGAAGTGCTGGCTACCAAATGTCTTTTGCATGAAAATTTCCTAGCTCCTTTCCATTCATATCCTCTAGGAGGTAAATCGATCGGCCCAGTTTTCCCTTGATTCGAGCCTTAGTGCCGATAGGAGCTAGCTTAGAGCAAAAATTAGCTGCAGCTTTGCTCAAAGAAAAATTTCTTTTGATCACTTCTTGACCTATTTCAAATGCTCGTGTCTGTGACCGTAAATTATACGATCGCTGGTTTCTGTCATAAGCCTTTTTGAGGTGTTTATCTACATCAGCCCTGAATTTCTGAAATTCGTCAGCTCTGGGTAACCTAGCGGTGCTGTCTTTTAGCAATTCTAAATTTCTCAACAATTTATAATCTTTGCCATGAGAAATCATGTGTTGTCCAAAGACCATAAAATAGGGAGAGTAACCAATCGATTGATGTATAGAATTGCGAAGAGAGCTGTTAATGCGACTTAAGAAGGTATCCCATTCGCGCTGATCAACACGAATATAGGCTCTTAAAGCTGCATTAATCGAACGATTCACTCTTTCGGCGGCGTTCGATTGTGGTGAATAGGCTCCTGTAAATATATGTTGAATACCGAAGGTTAGGAGGAAATCGTCAAAGACACGGCTTTTAAATTGAGTACCGTTGTCACTCACGACTATCTCTGGTACTCCAAAACATGGAAATATATTTTCACTCAGGTAATCGATAATCACGTTGGAGGTGAATTTTTTAACGGGCTTCAGAAAGGTGAATTTTGAAAAGTGATCTAAAATTATGAAAATTCCAATGTGACCCTTTCTTGTGCGAGGAAACGGACCAACGAAGTCAAAATACAACCGCTGAAATGGTCTTTCGCTGATAATTCGAGCACCCATAGGAGGTTTAAGTGATCGATTGGGATATTTGGTTATCTTACACGTATCACAATCGCTAATGTAATTACGCACATCAACCACCATCCTAGGCCAATACAAATGACGTCGTATTCGTTCAAGACATTTCGCGGTACCACAGTGTGCGGAAGATGGTTGATCATGAGCTGAACATATGACGCTGTTTCGCAAAGACTCGGGCACTAACAGTTTCCATGAATCATTGCCTTGATTGGAGCTATCGTCAGAGAAATCTTTGCGATGATAAATGTAACCATCAATTACTTGATAGTCTGGCATCTTCGATACCTTAAATTTATCTCGCAAAGCACAGTATTCTGCTGACTGAAATGCTTCGGATTGCAACGAACGGGATAGGGCGTCAGCCACCACATTTTGGCTTCCCTTGCGGTGTTCAATACTGAAGCCGTAACCTTGGAGACTTATCGCCCATCGCGCTAATCTACCACTAAGGTCAGGTTGTACCCAGAACGACAGCCAAGCACTCCAATTCCGTAACGGTATAGTTAACGTTGTGCTTTGTTCAATTTTTTCGACATGTACGCTATTGGGCGTTCATGACCGGACTCGTCGCACTGTGCAAGAACAGCACCTACTGCATACGAAGAAGCATCACACTGCACTATGAACGGCTTGTCATATTGTGGATGGATCAAACATGGAGCTGAGCACAATGCCATTTTGATCTCCTCGAATGCAGTTTGAGCTTGATCGTTCCAGGTGAACAAATTTTTACCTAGAAGTTCGGTAAGGGGAAAAATGATCGAAGAGTATCTGGAAATAAAACGCTGGTACCATCCAGTCATTCCCAAGAATCGTCTGAGCTGCTTCCGAGTTTTCGGAATCGGAAACTCTTTAACAGCACGGACCTTTTCGGGATTAACCTGAAGTGTTCCTTCGCCTACTATATAGCCTAGATACTCTACCTTCCTAAGACAAAACTGGCTTTTTTGAACATTTATGGTAAGGCCAGCCTTTCGCAATTGAGTAGCAACTTCTGAAAGATGCAAAAGATGTGACTCAAAACTATCGGACAATACCAGCAAATCGTCAAGGTACACTAATACGTTTGATTTTAGCTGATATGGAATTACTAAGTCCATTAGACGACTCATTGTTTGCGGAGCATTGGTCAATCCAAAAGGCATTCTCTTGAATTGATAAAGAGGTCTATTTGGGACTGTAAACGCTGTTTTAGCACGGGATTCTTTATCTAAACAGATTTGCCAAAAGGCATCCTTGAGGTCGATTTTTGAAATGCAGTATACAGGCGGAAGACGACTCAGCAGTCCAGCCATTATTGGAATAGGATACGCATCCTTAATTGTGACTGCATTAAGTTTTCGTGCGTCGAGACAGAAGCGCACTTTGCCTGGTTTTATGTGTAAGGTGATGGGAGATGACCAAGGAGAACTTGGGGCCTCTTCTATAACGTCCATTTGAATCATCCTGTCAATCTCCTTGCATAAGAGTTCTTCTTTTGCTGGAGAAAGAGGATAAAATCTCTGTTTGATGGGTTTCGCCTCGGCAGTATCGATTGTATGTTCGATTAACGTTGTTATGCCAAGTCCATTATTTTCAAAAGATGGAAAGAAATCAATCACAGCTTTTAGTTTGGATTTCTGGAATGACGATAAATCCAATTTAGTAGAGTCCTCTTCGAGCTTTTCAGTTTCTATCGCCGAAACATTAATATCGCCAAAAGATGAAATCGATATACCAAATTTCTTCCAGAAATCCATACCACAAATAACATCTGTTCTAATGGAAGAAACTATAAGAAACTCAAGGTCAGCTTGGGTTGAATTATAAGTCAGGGGTATGGTAATTGTACCAGCAACAGGATGTGTTTGGCCATCGGCCGTGCGAACAACGCCTTTGCTTTTGTCAACATTAAAGTTTTCTGACAAAACTCTCTTGGCAAGATATCCGCCAATGACACTTTTGTTGGCCCCGCTATCTAATAAGGCTAGGTAATCCTGACCAAAAATGTCAATGTTGATAAAAGGTCGAATATCATTGCTTTTATTAACAATAGAGTTAATTAAACATCTGTTTAGTGCTCGCTTGCTTTGCCAAAATTTTCGCATACGTAAAGAAGAACGAGATTTACATGAAAGTAATTCATCCGCGTTAAATATTTCGGACGTACGCTTCTCGTACTCATGAACTCGCACATGGTATGGCTTAAATCGCAAGAGACTAGGTAATTCCGGGGTTAAAGGTGATTGGTCTGGTAGTTGTTTAGAAATAGCTGTTTGAACATTTTGTGGATCCGAGGCTAATATCGGACATCCCCTTTCGGAACACGGCGGACATCCTTCGTCGAGTTTTCCGATTTGGGATTACATTTTTGACAGTTGGGCTTGTATGTCTCAGGTGTGCCACAACCGTAACAAAAAATCCGACGATGCTTCAGGCAATCTTGGTATCTGTGACCCTGTTCCTCGCAATTCCAGCATATACATTTTTCGGGGGATCGAACTACACAGATTTCATCAGTTGCATTAATTTCCTCTTCCGATTCAACTCCTGGAATTTGTTCGTGGAGAACAGTAATCGTCGGTTCACATTTACTCGAGGCTGCTGCCTTGAATTAAGACTACGAAAGAAATCCTCATGTCTATGACATTCCCTTCGCAGACAATTCGTGCTTTAGTTCAGTTTTGAGATTATGTCTGACTTCGATCGTTAGGTCTGTGTCCAACATAGGCTCACGCAAGGAATCGGCAATCGACAGAATTGCATCTAAAAAATCATCAAAGCTTTCGTTGTTGCCTTGTTTGCGACGACGAATTGCATCTTTGATGTCGCGATCAGTTCGCTGATCCTTATATCTCTCTTGCAAGCGGTTACACAGTTCAAACCAATTCAAGTGAACTGCACTTCTATGAACGCGCCAGTAGAAAGATAAGGCTGGTCCAGTGAAAAGGAGATGAGCAAACTGAACCAGTAGATGGAAATTCCCATTTAAACATTGAGAGGTTAAACAGTTCACTCGATATATAAAATCTTCAATTGGAATGTCATTAGCTAATCCGCTAAACTTGATTCGCCAATTGGAAATAACATTCGAAATTCTTTCGGGATGTTCAACTACTCCATCCCCTACGTTTGCGCTAGCGTAAGAATTTCCAGGTCTCTGATTACTGTTATTTCGACTATTGCTGGAATTACTTAGACTCGGATGTAACCTTAGGTCGGGGCAAATCACGTTTTGTGTTTAAATTTGGATTTGGTCGGACGTTCGTATTCGGTCTATTGCGTGAAGTCGATCTGGTGTTTACACCAGTTTTAGGAACCGCTCCAGAACTTGCTTTCGTGATACTAGTATGGTCCTTACCAGACGGGGTATTGGTATCAGTCGTAGTGCTTTCTCTTATTTGAATCATGATTTTGGAGCAGTATTGCCTACACACAGGACATGATTCACTGCTCACTAACCACTCCAATAGACACCATCTGTGAAACTTGTGTTTACAGGGTGTTTCTACAAATTCACTATCTGACCTGGTATCATTACAAATCGTACATATGCCAGGTTCAATAGGGGTTGCGGATCTTAAATCTTCTGCGCTACGTCTGACAGCCATAGCAAAATAAAATGTCGGTAAAGTGGTTTTGTGGTCGGAAAAGTGAGATATATAAAGTGACGAAATTTACTATATCGAAATAAACGCTGAATAATTAATAAGGACTTATCCAAAGGTCTGGCACCGCAGGTATGATTGACGGCGTATAAACATATCAGACTCGTACACAGAATTTACTATAAAAATATATAAGAGTGTATATTACCCAATCTAAAGAGGAACAGGCCGAAAGACTCCAATCTGAGCAAATCTCAATTTAGGTCCGGAATATAAATTATTATTTAAATATCGATTGCCTGGTTTAGGACCGACTGAAATCAGAACTAAAATTCCAACGCAATTCGAGATTAAACAAAAGAATTGATTAAATGTCTAGAAAGTTTCTTTCGTTAGAAAGAGACTCTAAAATGAAATCAACTTTCTGGAACTACTCTGTCTACTGGTCTGGCTCCGACAATAATCAGAATTCCAGCATTTCCGAAGTAAACAGAAAGTACCGTACGGATTTAATTGCAAAATATAATATGGGTGGAATATGGTTTCGAGAAAAGGAATGTAGAAAGGTAATTTGGGAAGCGCGGGGTGTTCACCTTAACTTAGGATAATAAAGATTATCCTAGCAGTGATACATACAGTGAAAAAAAACCAATCGGTTGGCATTTGTTCGGAAACGACCAATCGGTCGGGCCCCACGTTGGGCGCCAATTATTATGTAACGAACACTAACAATGTCGTCTCGGCTTGCACACCCTGTCTACTATTTGGGGCGGCCTTGCTCAGGGAAATTGGGCGTGGGTATTGTGCCGCCTAAACAAACGGTACTACAGTAATAATTTCGTAGACAGGGAAGAACGGGAAGAACGGGATAAGGAATGTCAGCCATACCAATGGAACGGACTGATGTTGCTTATAGCCTATCTAAAGTTGGAGAGTTAAGTTGTTAGAGTTCTCCTTCTTAACCCACCCAACCTTGTAGGAATCTATCGCAATTTCGGATCCTACCCTATGAAGCCTGCGGTGCTACAAACCTAAGGTGCCTTTAATAATAACAAATTATCCCATGTTTATATTTCTATAATTGAATTAAAGTTAAATACAAGGACTATTCATGATAGTGGAATTCAATAAGGACATTGTAACTTCATTATAAATTGTGGCTCTGATACTATTATACTCTTATTAATTTTATACTATTAGGAATATCAATACAATACCAACAAAATTCTATGGGCGCTTTAGTTACCACTATTGCATCTCTGATGCCATCACGTCCGGCTACGCCGTACTTACTACCATATCATCCTTAGCGATCCATCGATGTCAGCAGGCCTGTCGACGTAGACGATCTGTAGGCGGTGATAATTAGAGTCAAAGGTGCAAAATGGATACAAAGCGCTCACTAGAAAATATTTTACAAATTTATAAGTATGGAGTATAATATTACTTAGAACTAAAATTCATTTTTTTCCTTTTTTTTTTATACTCTATGCCTGCTATGCGGTGACTTCAAGACACCGGGGTTGTTGTTCCTGTGTTGTTGTAGTTGTTCTTCTTATTGTTGTTGTATTGAGAGGCGTTGAGCAGCCCTGAATAGGCGCTGGCAACGCTTCTCTGCTGAAGTCGGCTTGATTTTATTTTTCAACAAAATAATGAGGTATAAGAATAGACGAAGGGGCTTGGGTGGCCAGTTCCGTGGTCAATGGTGTATTGTGGTGTGGTGCAATGATTGGATGTGGTGTGCTTGCAGGTCCACCCAACACTCGAAACACGTGAACTGCCAAAATCCCGGTAATGAGTCGAAATTTTATTAAATTCGACTGCTGTCGGGTATAACCGGTCTTCAGCGTTCTGGTATCCGTAATATCGCACTTTAAATATTATCCCAGCTTCGGATGTTTGCCGATTGTATTTATTTGACCACGTGCAAATTGTCACGTAAAACAAACAGAAAACTTTTCTTGGCACCGATCTGCTGTTGCTTCTTGCATCGATAGCATGCGGAAGAATGAAATGCATTCAGAAACGCAGGCGCAGCCAACTTGACAGTTCAAGAGCAAAAGTTCGCGTTAGAAAGATTAAGAGCGAAAGTTCGCGTTCGAAAGCTCTCTAACGCACCATAAGCTGCACCAGCTGATCTAGACCAGCTGCTTAAGTCTAATGTGCATGTTTTGTGCAGTGTTTTGAAAATTGCAAGCTGAATATTCGCGCCGTCACAAGCTTTTTAATGGGAAATATGGCAATAAAACTAGAATGATATACATATTTAAAAAAAGGGTGTTCCTAGCAATATACCTTTCAAATTTGATGACTCTTTGTTTCAAATTGTGTAAGATATATGGTATGGCCATCCAATTTTTTGATCGATCTGTTAAAGGAGTTACCAGTACCATACCTTCAAAATTTGGCGACTCTAGTTTACAAATAGTGGAAGATAAGCGCATTTCAGATTTCTAGGGCCGAAGTTCCTGGGGCGGCGGGTGTGGGCGTGGCCATACAAATTGCCTAACGGTCCTTACGGCGGCTACCAGTAATATATACCTACCAAACTTGATACGTTCGGTATCCGAGTATAAGCACCCTGCAAATTAGTCATCATTTTTCAACATTTTAGAAAAATTTTCCTTGGCATTAAGAAACGAAAAACCCTGGTTGTTAAGAAGATATATCCCTCCGTCTTAGAAATATACTTGCTTAATAATAAGGTGAGTTACCCTTGGCAGCTATAAAGCGTTGCAAGTAATAATGATTATAATCTGCTTTGTGGAATGGCGGCGGCACAGATATGCCCATATAATTGCGATTTCTTCTTAATATTCATATCGTTTTCTGTCTCTGCCTTACTTCCTCAATATTTCTATTCGAGTTTTCGCGAATTCGGCTTGAAAAGCACAGATGTGTTCGGAATGCTCTAGGAAAACTGAACAGATTTGTTTGCATAATTTTAAGTTGGTTATTTAACTTTAACTTAAATTTGAATTCATGGCTCTTTAATTGGTTCAGTTTAAAGATTAAAGCAGATCGGTACTGAAATTGAAATGAATATGTCTTAAACCACTGTCTTTTAGTGGAATCCTATTTGTAAGTTAATTGACATGCAAAATTCGAATGAAAATGTAAGTGTTCTAAGTAGTTTATTGTGTAGTTCACGCATCGTAGCATAATAATAAACTGCAGTAGTAAAAATTATAAAATGTAAAGTTAAGTGCTCTTTAT
The DNA here is from genome assembly GCF_018153295.1 of Drosophila grimshawi. Lineage (NCBI taxonomy): Eukaryota > Metazoa > Arthropoda > Insecta > Diptera > Drosophilidae > Drosophila > Drosophila grimshawi. The sequence continues at coordinate 1,643,180 of NW_025062489.1, read as the reverse complement.
TTGACCTGCCCCCACCCCTGGAGCTGCCTCAAACTGTGCCCCAGTTCAGCAGTATTTTTTTGCAATTTTTATTTTACTTACAATGTTAAAAGTTTTGTCATTAAGCCTTTTTAATAATGAATTATATGGTAGTCGTCACATTACGTAGCAGAAGCGTGAGTGTGCTGAGGCGAGACACACATTTGCAATTTGCTGTAGTGAAACTTTATTATTACAAAATTTTGTGGTGTCTAAAACCACCTCCACCTCCACCTCCACCTCCACTTCCATCTGCAACACTCGCCCCTGACACCGCCCCCGCTCCCTGGCAGCGGGTTGTGTCTCAACGTTGTCATCATTATGGGCTCTCTATGGAAATTATATTTATTTCATAATTATGCGCAGGACATGATAGTGTTGGGGCCGCTTACGAAGCTTACGTTGCTGCCCGACTCGCTTCTCCCAGCTTCTCTCAAGTTACACATACGCCCAGGCTGCTGCTTAATAAATGCATGCATCAGTTTATATGAAGTGTGGAAATATACGAAATAGAAAGGTGCGCTTCCCTCAATCTTGTCATAAGGACATTTTTTCATACAGTCAAGCAGCTATCAAGTCATTGAAAACCTGCAAGGTTGTCTCAAAGATGGTATGGCTGTGTGTAGACTATGTGTAGACTGTTGGCTAGGAATAGGGTGGTAATCTACTGGGTCAAAGGGCACACTGGCATTCCGTCAACAGAGGTCGCTGACATGTTCGCCAGGAGGGCAGCCAACTCAGCTTTCGGGGATCCTGAAGCACTTCGTCGACCATAGCATAAAAAACGAAACGCAGCAGGGGAGTGAGAAAATCTGGTTTATAAGTTATTAAAGTACAATTTTTGATTTGGATAAAGCCGTGCTATATCTCCTTTCTTTCCCTCTTATTAAAAAATGCGTTTTTCACATATACGCACACTTCCCCACCCCAATATGATTTATAACTGTTCTAAGCTCACAATTTGCTATGCAACGCCTAAAAGTATGTCACACCCACACACATACAAAGGCATATCTATTTTATTATGCATGCATTACTTATTACATTTGCAGCGCATGCAACTGCCGACCCAATGACACAATGGCAGCGACAGACGACTAAGAGAGAGAGAGAGAAAGAGAGAGAGAGGGAGAGAGAGAGAGAGATAGAGAGAGAGGAGGGCAGTAAGGGACACAGACAGAGACAGAGCGGCAGATTGCCGACCCGGCGAGCCTTTTTGCCATTTGTCATACACAAAAGACGATGTCAGCTTTGCAGGGAAATAAAAATTCGCACACACACAGAGAGATAGAGAGAGAGGGGGAGAGAAGGCGTGAGAGACGAAGACAGATGGCGCACATTGAAAATTTGTTGCCATTAGCCGCCATTGCGACAGTAACGAGTCGGGTGGTGATGCAACATACAGTTATCCAGCGTTCTCATTGCCATAATTGAAGTCTTTTGGCCCTATAAATACATATACAGACACACACACACACACACACATATAAGCCGATATCTACGCTTCCCCCCACCCCTGCCCTGTACATATATATGCATGTACATTTGTTTGTATATACCTGGCATATCAATGCCTCAATGCTGGCAACGGCATTTGCCTTTCGCCTTTTGCAGTTCGCTGCTGTTCTTTGTTGCGTGTTTCAACATGGCAGGCAATATGCGGTTGGCATTCGATTCTCAGTTTTGCTGCTCATTTGTGGCAACACAAATGTAGCAATAGTGCAGCAAGTGCAAGAGAGAGAGAGAGAGAGAGAGAGAGAGAGATATGCGTGAGTTATACAACTGCCTGCATTACGGTAGACAAAGAAATGCATATGGCAAACCAGCGACTGTTGCATCCACTTTCAAGTTGCCAACAATGGCGGATAGCAAATGTTACTCATAATACAAACACCATGTGTGGCAGTCGCTCAATGCACAGGTGTTGCTTTGATCCTCTACACCCACAACCACCACCAACACCAACACCACCATCGTTATCATCATCATCATCATCATCAACATAAACATTACTGTTGTCAACGTCATGCGGCGTGACTATGACATTAGTTTGCCATGCACCCGCATACAATACCATTAAACCCCCTTCCCACAAACCGGAGGCCAGATGATGAGGGTGGCAGTAATATCATGGCTTGACACGGGCTTGGCATGGACATGCGACGAGCAGACAACACTTGTATTCAAACAATATATTTGTAGTTCAACAATAGCTAGCACCAACTGTTTGTTTCATATATCACCTCAATGCCTGCCTTGGCTTGCACTGCGCCTCTCTGAATTATCTGGGGCAGTTCAGCTAGTTTGTAAGCAGCTAGACTATTAAAGAAATAAATGTAAATGTATGTAATGGATGTATATGCATACTGAGTGAACTACTTCCAAAATTACATATATTCATATTCTTCACATTTGGCGATTGATCGATAAAGTCTGAATGTCAAAAGTTCCGCTTGATTCAAATAAAAGATTGGATCGACTAACTTTTATTTGTCTAAGACAATCAATTAAAACATTAACCAGGCTTTAATAAATTTTAGACAAAGAAACCCAATAATTAATAAAAAAAAATACAAATTAAAAGGGGTTTAATTTATATTTTGTTAAAAGATTTATTAAACAAATTGAAACTCCCAATACATATATATTTTGAAACGAATATATCTGAGGGGAATTAAGAATAGTTTTCGAAGGTATATGAAGAATGTATTTTAATGAATTTGATGAAATTTGAACAACAAATAATTCAGTAATGCTTACGCTTAAATTTAGGGTTGCGGTTTATCAGGCTTATCAGGGAAGCTGAAAGTCAAGAGCTTTTGCTACAGATTTTGAAAAAAAGTTTTGTATATAGACTATGTATATTTCAAGTAAGTATATTTAAATCAATTCGATTATATTTTAAGCCCTTTAGCTCATTACAAAGAGCACCACTGTAAAAGTCTTTGCAACTGGTCGGTCCACCCAGCAATTATGGCAATCTATTCTCTGTTGATTCTTGGGCCCCGCTTGTCCGACAGTGATATAAATGAAACCACAACAACAACAGCATATTCAAGAGAGAACAACAACTAAATACCACAGCTCGCAGTGGGAATATGTTTCAAAGCAAATAAAACAACAAAGCAAACGGGTGCACACAAAGCAGCAGCGAGTGATTGCGAGGGGACCTCAAAAGCTGGGGAGAGAGGGGCTAGTTGCTCTCCAGTGACATTCATTGTCTCTGTGCATTTCTCGTTACCAGTTTTGACTTTTTTTCATGCTGCTTTTGCTCTCGTCGTCCTGCGCCCACTTACCTGCCCACGTCATTTGCATTGTCCTGCTTGTTTTTTGCGGTTGTTGCGATGGCTAAGCAATGACACACTCCCTCCAACACACCTACACACCTACACACCTACACAAACACTGACATAAATACCCCCCCCTAACATTGTTGTAGCGTTGACAGCTTTTTCTATTTTTGCCAGCGGTGACAATTGCATTTGTTTTGGTTTTAATTAGCCAAAAGGAACCGCAAAAACTACAAAATAATTGACTGAACGTGAAATAAGGAAAGGCACAGAGAAAGCAAGAAGGAGAGTGAAAACTATAGTGTGGCTTGTCATTTGGGAATATGTGGTTACTGGTAAAAGCCACTGTACAGCCAGGGGCAAGCACAACTTCCTTAAACAAGTGCATAAAGGTGCAAAGAGCTGACCTCAACACTTCGAAGTAAACACACACACACACACATCTATCTATGTCTGCCAAATACAGTCTTCAGTCACCACACTAAAAACCAAGCACACTCGCCCTAGCTTTTATGACTTAAAGTAAAAGCTCTTCAATTAGCGCTCTGATGAACTTTGATGAGACCAAAGTAAATGATGTGCTAATTGAAGTATGCGTACAACTGTCACTCGTTCCATCTCACTTATTCTGCAGTGCGCTCTCTTTCTCTCTCATTCTCATTCTCACTCTCTCGCACTCACACTCACGGTTTCTGTGCCATTCGACGAGTTCTCTCAGTTGAAATCACGTCAAGAATAATATTTTTTTAAATGAAATGTTGTTAGTGAGTTTTCATATTAAATTATATTTGTGTAGTTGAGTGGTTACCGAACAGTGGCACAGTTTCCATAAGGGGTCTTTCTCAACTCATAAAAAAGTGTTAAGCGATACTCATTGCTCATATACATATATACATATATACATATATACATATATTAAAAACAAAATCCAAGATACTAAAATCCCAGTTAAGCCACTAAAAGCACAAGTTCCTCATATAACAATGTTTTTTTAAAGCAAGAAATTATTAAATAAAACTCAAATCCAAGCAAATCTTTAAAATCCAAGTGCCATCATGAAACTAAACATCGTGCAAATCCCATCAAATTTAGTTACTGTAAACTTGCCAAAATGACCTACGCTTTTGAACCCCTGCTCGGGTGCCGCCTTTGTTGGCGGTACCGTTCAAAACGCACGTAGAGCCCGTAAAAGACATCGCATATGTAGTTAGGTATAAGTATGATAAGGTGTATGGGTATCAGGCGTGCACTAAAACAGACTGCAAAAGCTAGGGAACGATGATGTAACAAAAACAACAACAACAACAACAACAACATGACAACGACCATAAATAGCCCAAGTGACGAAAGTCCGAAGCAAAAATGCTCTAAATATCAATTTTTGATAGTTTTAATATGAGAATGATGAGAATGCTAAATTAAATAGAGATTCTTAAAGAATCATATGCAAGAGACTATTGTTTTCTTAAACACATTATTCGCTCAAAGATATTTTACAAAGAATATTTAGCTATTATTCAGAATAAGTTGAAGTTAGTGGTAGTATGTAAAGATTATCTTTGGCGCAACATACATCTCATGACATAAATCAAAATCATTCTAGAAATTTATAATTCAGAAATAACAAAAATGTAGCTCCTAAATGATGTTATTTCTGCATTGTAAATTTCTTAAGTGAAAAAGTTAAATTAGAATTTTGCGAATAGAAATATAACAAACGGTACAAAATAATGGCTCCAAATAACTTTTCAGTTAATAATTAGAGTTAGTTGTGAATTGAAATTCAGAACTAAAGTGGCCTACTACTATTCAGTTAGTCAATTACTGGTGTCTACTCTGTAAATAGTAAACGCTACAAAATGCATTAGTTATTTATAATCCTCTTTTATATGCAGAGCATGAGTTCTTGAAGTCATCTTATTGCTCTTTGTCTTTGGGAGTCACAGGACACGTGCCATACCCGTATATATAGATATATAAATATGTGAATACGTACATGCATGCGGCACTGAGGAACTGAACTGCTCTCTTTTCCCCTCACTGTCTGCCTGTCTGTCTGTCTGTCTGTCTTTCTGTCTTGACAACCAGTGGAGTGTCGAGTCATTCATTTATGCACTTGCTCGCTCATATTGTTGTGTGCTTACTCAAAAACTATAAAGTGTAGTCGCTTTGGTGTCATGTCAACACACACACACACACACTCACACTCACGTTTATACTCACACATACACACACATACATACAGTGGACAATACATCTGAGGGAGATCTGAGGACTGGGGGCTATCTGTGTGGAGTTTGTTTTGATTTGAACTAGTTGAGCAGTTGGTTAGCTTACAGACTTCGTATTCAAGCAGTCGAAATTAAAGTTTAATTTAAATGCATCCAGCGCTCGCTATGGCCAATAGCAACAGGAGAGTACGGAACATCAGTATCAGAATCGGCATCCCTATGCTCTTGGCCCCAAAATTGGTCATTCAGTTTGTGGCCGTTAAATCTCTTAATCGACATAGACGGTCACAGTTGTGGGCACAAAGAAATGAGATTCGTACAACTTTACTAGTTGCATTTAGAAAATGTTAAGAGCTGGGGTGATGGAAGTACCGTGCAGGGTGGGCTAGGGTATAGGGTATGGTGTAACTGGAGAAGACCAATGGCCAAAATGTCTAACTGTGCGCCATATTAATGGCAAATGGCGTGCACTGCCTGCATATATTGGATGCATGCCAGAAGGGTGCTAACATGGCTCAAACGCACACACATACATACATACTCACACACACACACACAGACACATTCAGCCGCAGTCAGAAACACAGTCACTGTCCGACAGCATAGAATCATTTATTACGCTTTAAATAGCGTTTACGTATACGTTATATATACATACATACGTGATGGAAAAACTGCCATGAGTTTCCAATTTACCGTCAAATTCAGCTTTAACTTGGAGGCTTCAACTTAAAATGCAGTCTGAGCGTTGGCTGCTCTTCAAATACAGCGCGATATTTTTCTCACATTACTTCATGGGATGGCAAACTGATTAAAAAGTGCTATCGAAAAGTTTTCGTAATGTTTTCCTGGCGCCATTAAAGAAATACATTTTATTTTCATTTGATTTATTCTGATCTTATTGAAATTTTTCAATCTCACAATCTTAATTCAGAATGCCAAAGATCAAAGATCAAAGAATACATATAAAATATGTTTCATTAAAAATATTTTCTAAAACTGTCTTTTATTTTTTGTTTACGTAATTTTACAGGAATATGTATGTGCCACGGACTTTGGGGTGAAGGACGATTTGAAGCAAAATTCCTCGAAAACGTTCCGATTCGAATTTTTAGGGTCCTCTAAGCCGCATTGTACATGTGGCTAACTTGGTAGACGCATCCCATATCCCATCAACAATTGCGTTTAAACGTTTAACGCCCCCTTCGAGTCGTAACCAAAGTGTTTGTAATAGAAATTGGTTGCCCAATAGACACACACACACACACACACAGTCATATACGGGTTTGGGTGAATATGTCGGGTTGGGGCTCGGTGTGGCGGTGGGACTGATTGAGAGCATTGGTGGTTAAGTCTTGCTGTTGTTGTCACCCAATGAATGGCTGTCAGTTCTATGTCACTTACTTACGCTAATTAAACGTTTCCCTTCACTTTACAGTCTGCTTTGGTCCAACCCTTTGCCTCCCATTTCTGTGGTCGTTTTGGCACTTTAACAACTTTGACACAAATATGCGGCATTAGATAAGGTTGCTTCTCCCTATAAGCTGCAGTTGTAGTTGCATCTGCAACTGCTCAACACTCGATGCTCTCACCTACTGCAGCGTTTGCTTGCCCTCTGAAAATTCCCGCTTTACAATGTAGACTTCAAAGAATTTCAGTTGCTGTTTGGGGAATTGCATTTTCTTTTTTTTTTATTTATGCTGGGGTGAGCGATTTCCATTGGCCAATGCTAATGCTGAGGCTGTTGCAGCTAGTTGACAGTTACCAGTTTTCATCTTTCAGCTAGCAGCTCCCAATCGCCAGTTGCCAGAAACCAGCGGACGGCTGCCTAAGTTCCCTGTGCCCAGTTGCCCAGTTTCCCAGTTGGCAGTTCCCAATGCTCAGTTCCCAGCCGCGCTGTCGTCAGTTTAGTCCAGTTGAGTGGCGGAGCACTCGAGCGCAGGCGAAGCTGGAGACCCTCACAAAACGTACGACTGGGAGCGTTAACTTGTTTCCCCCACATTTTTTGGTTTTGTTTTTTTTCTTCTTTTTTTTAGCTATATACCCTGCCGATTGCAAAAAGAGTATAACTAAATCGTGCAAGCAAAGAGAAGAAGCTCAACGTCTTATAGAACACATAGATTATGAATATTATAGTTGGATGGATGTCCTCCAATGAAATTATTCTGTTTTAGAGGCACGTTTTATTAACCTACTTGCGTGCCAACATTAACTGCAAAAGATACATTTAAAAATACATTTTGCGAAGCGCACTAGATTTTCTAAATCACTCAGTTTGCTTGTTTATGTCTACGCAGGTACAGGGTATGTGGCAGTCCGGTCACTCCCGACTGGATCACGCTCACTTGCTTTCGCTAGCTTTAAGTTTGGTTCAGTGTTGCTGCTGCTTCAAGGCGTGGGCTGTTGTGGGGACAGTTTTGACTTTGCTGCATGGTTAGTTGTTTGCTGGCCAGTTGCTGGAGCGACTGCTAGTGCCATGTTCTGTATGCTGCTCGTATTCGCTTGCAGCGACAATGATTCCCTGGACGCACACAGTCCCTTCCTTTTCCTTTACCTTTACCTTTATCTTCAGCTTTACCCTTACCAGTTCCGAACTGGCCACGATTTTATGGAATCACACGCTTCGCTAGCCTGCTGGCGACAGCTGCCGTGTGGTGTAGCGTGGGGCCAGAGAGAAAGGATAGCTGGAGGTTTGGGGAGGGTCGGCGAAGAGCTGTTTGTGTGTGTCAGAGGGAGGTTTTGTGGTATTTGCGTTTACCTTCGCCGGATGTGTGCGGTTGCCGGAAAATGAACTTATAACTTGACTTGTTTAACTAACGCATTTAAGCGATTTTCATCTTATTTCCAGAGTTTCCACGTTGCGGTTACACAGCATCGTAACCAAATCTGATTTTGCTGCTATTTTTTTTTTTTTTGCCATTCCCTTTTCAGTTCAGTTTCAGCTCTGCTTTAGCCGTGGCTTGGCTTTTCTGAATTTCGCTTGTCACTCTTGGTGCTTTGGACTTTCTGCGTTTCCTTCGCAAGTGCTTAATTCCGTTTCTCTGATTTAATTTGCAATTTGATTGTAATAGATACCAAAGTGCGGGTGCAAAAAGGTTTCACATTGCCAGACAGATGAGCTTCAGTTCCAGCCTCAGCTGCAGCTCGGCCAACTGTCAACTGGGGACTGCTTTAATGGTTAACTCGAATCTCTGGCCACTCAACCGAGCATCTCCTGGTCCGTGACCATTGCCGATCTGATTGTAAATTAGTGGGAAGGGGTGGGGTGAGGTTGGGGGGGTGAGCAATCAATTTACTTGAACTCCAAGCTCAATTATACAGGGGGAAATGGTTGAGGTTCATTTCAGCTGATGCTGTTGTTATTGATTTAATTAACTGACAAATCGGAATCTTGAAAAACAATTAACATGGCATATTTGATGGCAGGAAGCCATAAAAAAAATGTATACACATCGATCTGTGTATGCACATAAATATGATGATAATGAGTCTACACTATCTAGAAAAATTGCTAGGGTGGATAGGCATAATTGTAGATGGCTTAATATAATTTTATAGTTTTCAATAAACCTGCCGAAGTACTTCGGCAAAAATCCATTTTCGTCGTATTGAGTAGCCTGTGAGGTTTAATATGTAAGTATAATTGATTTATACAAGCAGGATACATACATCTAACAGCATATACTATATATATTACACACACACACTTGAGTATGAGTATGAAATTCATACACTGCTGCGTCATCAATTATGCTTGTAAAAGAAAAAGAGAAAACCCAGCTAGAAATTTGTATGTGGCATCAACAAACAATGCGAGAAAATTAAATTTTTGAGAAAAAAAAAACAAAGCAACTAAAGAAAAGAAATGGCAACCGGAGGCGACAACTTAAACCAGGCGGCCAGCTATAAATCATGATGTGATGGGTTGCCTTGGGTTCGGTGCGGTTGGAAGGGACGACAATGGTGGGCAGGCGTAATAAATTGTTTGACAAGTTGACAGGATGAACGGAGGGAAAGGCTGTGAAATGTTCAAACTGGCGAGCAACATGTTTATTATAACAAATTGCGCATACGCCATGTGATGCCATAAACAATTTGAATTGATATCCCGCACATGCAGCGCCAGCAAACATAAATCTTTAAAGTCACCAAAATCGAATGAAATATAAATAAAAAGCACCACTGATACCGAGCCAACCGCAAATGGTATAAAATAACTGCCAGTTGCAATTCCACAATTAAACTGAAGCGCAACCAATAACCGAACAAGAATCAGAATCTCAATCAGATTTGCTAACGAAATCTGGTGGCAATTCACAAATACAGCGACAATGCCAACCGCAATCAAAGCATACGATATGGAGAAAACTTGTGGTAACTTAGAGTTCGCCGGCCCAAAATGACGTCAACTGACATGGCCAACTTGTGTGTTGCCTTAACACTATGAACCCTTCGACCGCCGAGTGGTCGCTCACTTTCCCTCTCTGTCGTTGATAGCATGGCTTGAAGGCTTTTGTGGGTTGGCCCTGGTCTGTCAGCTTGAATTTGTGTGCGATCATTATCCTTGAAAAGGGTATTATAATTTTGTCGTCACGTGTGTGAAGGTAACGTCTCCCCCAAAAAAGTATATAAGTTCTTGATCAGCATAAATAGCTGACTCAATATACCCCTGTCTGTCTGTTCGACAATTTCTTACTTATGTGAGCGAAACTCGATCAGCTTTAATGCTTAATCTGCTTAAACCTTATATATATATCCGACTTTTAAATTAAAGTTTTGTTCTCGCTTAAATATAAATTATTTTGTATGAAGATATCCAGTCCAAACTCACAAAATGTGCGTTTGATGAGTCTTAAGCTATGGGACCGAGATAAATGACGTCAAAATTGAAAACTATTCAATTCAATAAAATTGGCTTAAGACGTACAAAACCCTGTTTTCATTTTTAGTATTATGCATAATGTTATTCTGAGCTTCGGACTAAAACTTAAATCTCAGCAGATCCGGTCTACAAGGGTGAGTAATCTTCGACGTGCCTCAGATAGCCGTTCTTTCCATCACAGTTGCAGTTATAGTTACTGTCACAGTCTGTTAGCAGTTTTACACAAATATAGACGTGGACAAGACAAACACTAGCGCTAGCGGGCTTTCTTTTACCACTTGGCTAAATCGCTCACAAATTAAACTCTAAGTCGAGAATCTGAACTTGAAATTGCAAAACTAAGCTCTAAGTATATTAATATTTTCGCAGACATTAAACTAATCTAGTTGTCTTAGAATTAATAACAAAAATTTTGGCAGAAGTTTGTGCCTAATTTAGAGTTCATAAACTTTCAATGGTCACAATCTTCACAAAGTGAAATCAATGTGGAAAAATAGTGCTTTTTAGATATTTGCTTGGCGTCTAGAATAATATAATTTTTAAATTTAATATCACGATTTTTGGACTGCCGCAAAAAAATGTAGAGATAGGTCCAAACTTTGCATTGAAATAACTTTTAAAAAACATAAGACTCGAAATGCAACAGGCTCCCTCTTAAGCACATTCTTCACGAATTTGCTTAAATTATACATTTTGAAGACCTTATCCGATATATCAGTTTGTAGGAAGAAGCATATAAATTCTTAAGCCATGTGCCTGGGGCTGCAGAGGAAGAGAGGGAGAAAGAGACTCTGCTTTCGATTGGTCAACCATTTCCCAGCTGGCAGTTGTGTGACTTTCAACCGATTTACTTGGCAAATTTATTTGCTTTTGCAATTTGGCCTTAATTGCAACACAAAATGTTGACTTTACACTTTACGACAACTATTTTGGGAGTACACACTGTTGGCATCGCCCCCCTTGCACCTTTGTCACCGTCTCCATATGCGCGCCAGAGCAGCTCTCTCACAAATGCATATTTAGTGTATAGCTGTTGGAGTGGTTGGGTTGAGCTTAGAATAGTAGGCAATGACCAGGACTCGTTCGTCTGCTCGTCCTCCAAAGCTTCATTTGCTTGGCCAAGCACAACCACGTGTACTCAAGTAGGTGTGAGTGCGTGTGTGTGTGTGTCTATGTGTGTGTGTGCATGGGTATTAAATAACTGTAACTAAGCCGAATGCAAATTGCGCCTCTGTTTTTTGAGAGTGTGCGTGAGCGTGTGTATGTGTGTATATGTGTGTGTGTGTGTGTGTGTGTGTGTGTGTGTGTGTGTGTGTGTGTGTGTGTGTGTGTGTGTGTGTGTGTGTGCGTAAGTGTGTGCGTGTGCTTAAGAAGCCATTACACCTGCTTCGGCCATTGCTTGGCTGTTATCCAGCAGATAAACGATCCATTGCACGTATCGATTTGTGTCATTAGAGTTTCCTCCTGAGTCCTTCAACGTTTCACACGTTTCAAAATTCGATCCTACACTTAGGCATTGCCTGCTATTGCCGGTGTGGTTTTTGGTGCTATTGCTGTCGTAATTTAAGATTCTGCACATTGTTTCGTTTCCTAATTGGTATTTGTTGACTTGTTGATGGGAGCGCTTCTGATTCCTTTGTGTTTTGCTGCTTAATAATATATACTTTATGCTCCGATTATGGAAAAAGTTATTCCTTGGAAGAAAACTACCTTAACCATTTAGTTATTTAGCTTTTTTGTAAGTAGATGTAGATGGAGATTTAATTTACTTTTGAGTGTGAAGAACTTTAAAAGGGCAATTTGCCATTAAACTCGAAATAGAGCTGAAGTACAGTATTCTTATTCGTTTTAAATTATTTTATATTTGTTTTAAGTACAAGAAATAAGATTCAAAATTAAAATTGATGTTTTTTTTAATAATCATCTCACATGTAGTTGTGCCGTCCAGCAAAAGGAACCAATATTTTGTACGATGTCTTACCCTTACAGCAAAGTTTGCCATAATTTGACTTGCTTTATATCTTCGGAGGTGTTAGCGAATGCATCCAGTCATCCAGTTCCAAAAAAGTTGGAAATTACCTCTTATTGGCAATACTTTTACTTTTTACTTTTTATCCCTTTACGTAATTCCGATTGATGCTGCTGCTGCTGCTGCTGCTGCTTATACTATTGAAAACCGAGGTTATTGCTGCACGTGCTACTTGTCACTTGCGAAGTGCAATTGACCGTCAAGATGGCTGTTTCGCTGGATATCTGATGGTTTGGCTCCAAAAAGCATACCACTCTCAGCTAGCTAAGTGACTGCACATTTGTAATAAGTATGCCCACTTCTGAACGGGTCTGTTATTCTACACCCTAAAAACTTTTTCAAAATGGTTAATATATGACAAAAAATGAAATCATATTTACACAAAGAGAATCATCAACAACATAAAATCCTGTATATATGCTTATTTACATTCATATTGTTTAAATTTTGCTGTTCAAATGCTAATGCACAATTTTTTATTATAAAAAGTTTCTCTTTCACAATTTTGATTCTGGCGGATTCATGGCTTATAAATTTTTTAAGAATGGAATTTAATCCGTGAATAGTTTACTATGCTGAATAGTGGAATCAATTGATTACAGGGTATATGCCATAGTAGCTTAAGTATGCTTTTTAGTTTGGATTTGTTTTTTGTTTTTGTTTGTTTTGCGGGTTGGCATGCATAAAATTTCAGCTGCCAATGTATGCGAGTTTGTGTTGGTGTGTGTGTTGGTGTGTGTGTTGGTGTGTGTATTGGTGTGTGCACATATGCACGCTGCATGTGTTTGTAATTTATAGGTTGCCAGGAACATTTCAATTAAATAAACTGACAGCCGGCTATCGTCTACCCACCAGGCTAGAGTGAACCATTAGCGTTGAGTGTGCGGGCGTCTGTGAGTGTGTGTGTGTATGTGTGTGTGTGTGTATGTGTGTATGTGTGAGTGTTTGCGAGTAACTGCTTGTGTATGCAGAAGGTCCTGACACTGGCACAGATTCTCGGCCTGCTTGCCTATTTGACAGGCATATGCATGCGAAATGCTTTATGCATAATGCACACACTCAAATTCCAAAAGCTGATCAACTTTTTTAGATTGTGAGGCTTGCTAGCTAAAATATGCAATGTTGCAGTCAATACCTAAGATACAACAAATATCTTTCACATTGCCCATCACGAAGGCATAAATATTGGCGAATATTAAATATAAATTTCACAATACCCAAAATGTATGCCAGACTTTGAATGATAAAAGATCTAGTGGCTTAGCCGACTTCAATGACCCCATCATTTAAACGGTAGCCTTGTCAATCAAACGACTAGAAAAACTTAACCCAATAGGGAAAATTCCCTGCTGGTATTTTCTTCAGCATGAGTATATTTCAATGTTGTTCGCTATTTCAATATTGTTATGGGATATAAAAGCAAACACGCATAGCATACGCCCAGACTCATGGTTTTGTTTCTATATTTTTGTATTTGGGATGACTTTATTTTTGCTCTTTGGGTATTTTGAAAATCGAGTTTTATTTTTATTGTGTCTTGCTGCAAATTGTGTTGTATGCTTTAATCTGCATTTAAAACACTTTGTATTTTTGCTTCGAACTGCAGCGTGATAATTGCCATTTCGAAACTAACTATTCACAAGAACCCTGCCGAGTACATTAAATACTGGCAGCCAAATAATCCAAAAGCACCAGAGTAAATCGGAACCAAATCAATTATTCAATATCCTTTAAGGATAAGGATGGGTGATGAAAAGGCAAACAATGCTTTTGTTGCCAGACCATGTTAGCATAGTAAGAACTAAAAATCAATGTAATTTATTTTGAAATTGTTTGTATTGTTCGTTTGTATTGTATTTAAGATACTTTTCTGGATACGGCGCTTCTAGATATTCTTCAGTTGACGAAAATTTGAGCATTAAGGGAGCCACGTGGGCATCTCCAAGCTCGAAGTAATTGCTTTTTTGCTTTGCTGAAAACTTTGCATCGCAGAGGGGGCTGGGTGAGAAGTGTGGAGCTGTGAATCTGACTACAGTGCTGGCATTTCATAATTGGAATAGACCGGTTATTAGTTGGCCAAGTTTGCAGTTTTAATTACTCTGAGCCAAATATCATAAGGGACCCGCAGTAAAAAAGATCGCCAGCAGGTGCTTAAGTGCCTTATCGTCACACAGATACACACACACACACACAACACTCACACACACACACACATACACAGACATACACATGTTAAATAATGCAGAAGTTCGTAATGCTTAAAAGAAATTGAAAAAATTGTTCGTTGGTTAGTTATGCGTGTTTATATACACAAATCATAAGAGCCAGAGATTGCAGAGTCTCCTAACTGCTGTCAGAAATTCAGTTGTTTTTTCTTTTGCTACTTTGCTTTTGGGCTTTAATATCCGATTCCTGTCTGAGACACAGACACACACTTAGTTTTTGTTGCTTTTGCAAATTTTTGTGCTTGACTTTGAACACCTCTTCGTGGCATAAATTGTTGCTTTACAGCTCAAGTTTTATTAAATGCTTGCTGCCTCTTACCCAAACGTTATATTATATTCTTTCTCTCTTCCGTACCGAGTAGCTGTGTTCATCTTTTGCTGTTCTTTTTGGCTTTCGTTCGTTTTTTACACAGTGGCCATTCCATATATATTTATTTTTTTTTTTTTTTAACTCCCTCGACAATTAAATTTAATAGCATACAAAGTTAAGATAAAATTCATACACACACATGAGCCTCGCTCGACTTTATTTTTCGGGTGCAAAGTTAATTTGCTGCGTTATAAATGTGGTTGTTGTCGTCAACGAGCTGCATATACATACATAATTTGATAAAATTAAGCGATCAACATTTTAATCAACTTCAAAAATTCATTTTAATTGCTGGTTGACAGGCACCATGTATTTTTTTTTTCAAGGAAGCAGGATGCTGCAATGCAGCCGTCAGCTCCTTGGGAGTCGCAACTTTGTTGCTTCAGTTGTTTTTGTTGCCCCAGTTGCCTGAGTTGTCTGGGTTGCCTCTGTTGCTGCCACCCATTGCGCCAAGTGATAAATGTCTGTCCGTCCGACAGCTGTGCATTTTTCTTCATAATCGAAAAATCTTTACGCCACTGAAAAAGGGACGATGGGAAAACGCGTGGGGCGTTTACACAAATATTCTGATACCCTGCAGCGACCTGAAGGTTACAAAAATATCCAACATTTATTAACGAATTACTTACTACTTTTTGGTATTTCCATTTCAAATACTGTTCATAGAATGCAGGTATTAAAAAGTTGAAAGCTTATGTTAATATTTTTTACTTTATTGATTGTAATTAATGTTGTTAACTTGGTCAGAAGTATTTTGCAAAGCATAATAAATAAAAACAGATATACTTATTTATATATATTTAAATAAAATAATGTGAGGATGTATAATATATGTATGTAACCAATATTGTGCCACAGATATCTTAAATTTGCACTGCCTAAACTATAAAATCAAAAAAAATTGTGTCCTGTAATTAAAATATAAAAATCATTAAAAACCCCTTTATAGCAAAATGTTTTTGAAAGATCATCCCTTCAACGGGAGCCAGTAACAATTTAAGTGCAAATCAAAGGTGAACTTGATTCCAATGATAAGCAATTGAAAATTCAACCAAACACCTTTGTAGAGCATTTTGCAGTCGATAAGAATTGTGCTTGGTGTTTTCCCTTGCAATTCACAAACGGTTTTTTATGTTGCACGAAGCTTTTCCTGCATTTCGCTGTCGCTCGAAAATCGATTTCATTGTTGGCTTGTCGCATCAACTGATATTTATTATGTATTGTTATGATGCGTGGGGCTCTGTTTGGTTTTCTTTTCTTTTTTTTTTCTGGTCCCAGACTAAAGGATCAGTAGCTGCCACTGACTAATGTTGCATGCATTTGGGCGCCATAAGGCGAGGCGACGGCTCTAACACATTGCCTACTTGGTTTTCAAAGTGATTTATTAATCATTTATTTTTGTTTCAACTTTAAGTTTTTTTTATTTTATTTTTCAATTAAAGTTAATGCACTCTAATTGCTGCAGCTGCTGCTCTCCACTGAGACAAATAAGATCGATGAATTTCAGTCATGATTGCGTATTGATTCACTATTCAAGCTTGTGTCTCAGTTGCTGAGGTCTTAGTTCAAATCTTGGTTCGTAAGAAAATATTAGGCTTTTTTTTGGCAACGAGTTTGGCTCCGAGTAGTAGCTTAGAAGTTTTTGTATGGCTAATTAAGTTTTGTTTAGTTCAGTGTGCTTATATCAGTTGTTGCTGCTGTTGCTTGGCCTTTTAAATTTTCGGTGCGAAGAAATGAGGCTATTTTTGCAGTGAAGCACCCATCGCGCCCCAATCCCCTGCTGTGCCTGAGAGTATGCAGCGATTTTTCGTGGATGTTTTATTTATTGCCTGCAATTTGCCGGTCGCCTCTTTTATGCGCAGCTTGTGCGATTTTTGCAAATTGCACCAAGGCAAAGCAAACACACTGAGGGACGTACTTACGCCGTACCAGCCCCAAGTCCCAAACCCCTAGCTTATATAACAGCCGCTACCCATTGCGGACCAAACAAAAAACATAATAATAATAATAATAATAAAAGCGAACGTGGAAGGCCTTTTTCTAAAATTACCAAGCATAAAATTTAATTAGCCAAAACCAAAAAGGCAGCTGCTGCAGCCGCTGCGTGCGGGATGAGGCGCTTAGTGGTGCCTGCAATAAAACACACAAAAGCAAATTGCATTTGGCCAACGGTTTGCTGAAGGCGCTCAGGGAAAAGAGGCGTGGCCAGAGCCGGCACTGAGACGCGAATAAGGCACTTGAACGGCACATGGCAGAAGTAAAAGCCAAAACCTAAAAAAATAATAACGAAAGAAAAGTGCAGCGTGTGAATTTTGTAAGCTCCACAGCAAAACGGACGCTCCAGAGCGTGACGAGCAGCCTGACCCCCCCCCCCAACCCCCCGAAAGTCCTCAATCCCCTATTCCCCATCCACCCCTCTGATTGCGCTTTTCGCAGTCGCGTCACCGTCTCCTGCAAGATGCAGCGGCATTTGTAAAATTTGTTCGCATTTTGGCATTCAATCGCAATTCCCCGACGTGGCCAAATCCCTTAACAAAAATCGCAAGCGTTAAATTGCCGCGGGGTCATAAGTTTGCAGTTGACTGCGGTCCACGTTACGACCACGACATCCCTTCCTTCCCACGTTTGACACCACAGCACCCGCATTAACCTTGGGTCAAGCGGGTCGCACTTTGACAAAGCGGAAAAGAGGCCGCGGTAATAGATTTTTTTTCTTTTTCCAGTCGCAAAACAAATTTTGAAGATTAATGCCAGAAACATCCTTGAGCTTGGTACATCGTAAAAACATTTGCGATGTCCTGTAAATTTGGAAAACGAAAGTATTAGTCAATGAGACATCTATGTCCATTTCGATTTGATTTTAGAGACAGTAGAATCTATGAAATTTACTGTTGGAGTTTAGATACTGCATATAGATAACAAACAAAAACATGTTCAACAAATAATTGTTGCAGTATTCATGTACATACATATATTTAAGTCAAACTAGTACTAGGATTCACCTACAGGATATGAAGTTAATCATTCATATTCATTCATTCATTCATTCAATCAGTCATATCAGTCATATCTGTCATTTCTATTTTTGCTTGACATACTTTCTGTCGGAGGACTAAATAGAAAGAGGGGCTGTGGCGTGTGACACTTGACACTTAAACGATGCTTCCGAATAGCCCGTACATTGCTCTTCCCCTCGTCCTGCTGATGATTTGTGTCATCTTGCTACATTTATATCTTGCTATTCACAGTTGACATTGGTTCAGTTCGTTCGTTCGTTTGTTCCTTCTTCTTCTCATCTTGCCACAGCGATAAACAGTCCACACTGCTAAGCTGCCCAGCGGTCTGGCGTTCAGATAACGGTTTAGTTGCATAATCGCCAATAGTTTGCCGTCACTTTGCAACACTTGCAACACTTGAAGGTTTCAAATATTGCCTTTCTTGTCATTTTTGGCACTTTTAAAATAGAAACACAAAGCGTCATTTCTAAATTTCTGTCTTCAATTCGAAATCATTGAATTGAATTGAATTTATTTTACTCTTTTTATTCATAATATATTATATTGTTTATAAAAGGCTGTCGACTTGTTCTTAATACGGAATGAATTCTAATTTTCGAACTGCGTTTTCTTGCTTTGAGTGCATTGTTCTTCCATTTGTGAATATTTGTGTGCATCATTTATTATCTATGCTCGATCCTGGCAGTTTTCAATTAAGGGCATCTGTGTGTCTTTTTTGTTCAATTCCCATGTCTTAACTTTGGCACTTAATTAAAATATGTTGTGCTCCAAAAGTTGTTTAACCGGCAATAATTCATTTGCCTGCAATACCAACAACAACAACCACCATAACAACAACGAACAGCAGCAACTGAAACCGTACCACTTTAAACACAACCATTTTTGTTGTTGTTGTTGTTGTTGTTGTAGTTACATATATTGTGAACATGGTCAACTACAACATCCCTTCTCCCTCTCCCGCCCGCCACCGACCCTTCTCATTTCTACTTTCCCTCCGTGTAGCTCGTCAGCCTTCAGCAGGCCTGAACATCTTTATCGTCATTATTGATATGGTTTTCGCTGCTGTTTGCACTTTTTGGATGACCACTGCATGGGCATGCCCCCTCCCTACCCCGCCTTCAGCACCTCGACACCACTCCCTCCCATTACTTGAATGCATTTTATTTGATTTTATTTTGCCACGCCTCCATTTCATTTTTATTTTCGGTTGTATTTGCTTTTGTTTTGTTGCTTGCTCTTTTTCCACAGGAATTTATTGCTTGCATATTTCGGGTTTTACAATATCGAAAAGTGTGCTGCTCACCGACCCCCATCCTCTCCAGCCACTCATTGGCCGCCCAAATGTTGCCGACTTGGCCATTCCAGTGTGTATTTGTGTGTGTGAGTGTGCGTGTGCGTGTGTGTGTGTGTGAGAGTGTGGGTTTTGAGTGTTTGCCATTCGCAGTTGGCGCGGACACGGAAATGGTTAACAACAGCTGCGGATGTTGTGCAAATTTAATAAATATACCTCGCTTGACTCTTATTTATTCAATTTTATGCAGTGACGAACCCCTAACACTGCACTGCATACTCTGTCCAGTGCAGGCATTTGTAGGGTATTATGTACACAAATTGTTGTAAAAAAAAAGTAAAAAAGAGAAGGGCTTTATTTTACAGTTTTAGTTGCCCCAGTCGTAATCGACCATATGTATGTGAAGATATTTTATAAAAACGCCAATAAGCAAACAAATGTTTGATAACATTTATTTTTATTTGTTTCTCTGGAACTTTTTTGACTTAGTACAGTGTATTTTGTGGTCGTGCTGTTAGGTTTCCATTCGTGTATTTTTATTTGACAGTGTTGCGTCTAATTAGTAGTTGGTTTGACAGGAAATGCATTTCAACTTTTGGCGTGAAGCCCTTGCCAAATCTAATAACCGAAAGCAATAAATAATTTCAGTGCGATTACTAGACTAAAATATACAGTCAGTTAAAAACAAACTGCATTAAATGTGTGAAACAAAAGCACAACTTAAGTCTTAATAATGCCCGACTCAGACGGGCTTTTGTAATGTGCACATTCTGGATTATTGCCTGACCAGTCCCATTATCTGATGAGCTTTTTCATTTAATATAGCCAATCTTGCTGTTCAAGTACGATTTGGTTGTCCTTTGAATAGTTGATAGCTCTAGTTAAATATATGCCCGGATATGGCGGAAATACGATAAAGTCTTGATTTTCATGAAGTTCTTGCATTTCGAGTGCTTGAAGGACTTTGATGTTTTTTTTTTCGAACATGCAGCCCAAGGTTGTCATAAATTATATCCGATTTCTTGATTTTTCAGCGCTGTACTACCCTTGTGTAATATTTGATTATACCTTTCCTGAATTCTGGAAGTTAATGAATGAATGAATGAATCGTTAGTCCTTTTCTCGTGAGAAGACAATGTGAAAATGTTTGACATTAGCCGTTAACAGGATGTGATCAGCTCACAGACCACGCGATCCATGAGGCCAGGTATGGACTCGAGATCCTTTAGGATACTGCAAAATGAATTAAAAAGGTTGAATATTTCAGTCAGATAACGTATAAATTAAAAATAAAAATAGTTAGGTAACTCAATGCTCAAATATCAGTAGCTTTAATTTTACTTTAATTTATAAATAAAAAATTAAAAATGCAGGCCCAAAATCTTTCCATACTTCAAACTATCTTCTAATGCTAGAAATGGTGTAATAGTCGCTCAAACTAATCGAATGACTAATGTCACCTAAATTATTACATTGGTCTGACCCGGACACAGCCAGTTGACTGACTGTGATCTGATTGAGCTCGAAATATAGATGGTTTCAGCTCTTGAGTAAACGACAAAAGTTCATTGAACATGTGATGAGGAAGAGCGATATGCAAATCGAGTTCAAAAAAGAGATGCAGATATATTGATTTTACTAGAAATGAACTTTGGGAGACAGAAAACTTGAGTTAGTTTACGATTATTTAAAAGTTGTAAGCTAGATGAGGTTATAAAAGAAAATATTTAATTTTCCGAAATAAGATATGCAGACAGACTTTTTAGAGAGTGGATTTGAATTGTTGTCTTGTTTTCTCAGCGTGAGATCCAGGAAACAGTTAATCTGCGTGCCACAAATATGACGAGCAACTATGCGTGGTAATCAGTCATTTAGAAAACTGTTGCAACAATAGCCGTTTGAAAGGTCATTTATAAAAAAAGCTACGGGCAATTAAACGATGTCCAAGAAAATCTGTCGCAATTGTCTAGCTGCTGGCTAAAACTGAACATCCAATTCTCCGCACTCATAAATTAGATTCTGTGGGCTTTTTTAAGGCAGTGTCACGCCCACACACACACAAACAAACAAACACACACTCATAAACACACACACACACATACACAATGCCCATGGTGATTGCTTGGCAATTCAGCTCAAGATTTTCCGCTGCAATTGAATTTGGTGTCCAATGCCCGGCAATTTATTTGGCGCAACAATTGTTTTGGCATTAACAGTCTGCAATAAAAATGTCAGGAGTAGTAAAAAAAAATTGAAAATACCAAAAAACGAACATATAGTAAAGTCGGTAAATTGATGACCATGCTGTTGTTGTTGCTGTTGCTGCTGCTGCTGCTGCTGCTGCTGCTGGTGGTGGTGTGGCATGCCACGTTTGTAGCTGTCGCTGTTGCCATCCATCACACTCAAAGTGAAATAAATTGAAACTAATACCAAAAGGCAATCAATGTATGCTTTTGTTGCTAATGATGATGTTGTTGTTGTTGTTGTTGTTGTTTTTGCAACAGCTGTTGACGTTGTTAGTCGTACGTCACTGTTACTTTCCCAAACAACCTGAAAATCCTGTTCGCTGTTGCATTCATTTGCCAAAGTCAAAGCTAGAGATTCCGACTTGAGCCAAAGACGCAGGCGTGACTGTGACTATCGCTGTTGATTTTGCTATGGCAAAGGCGGCGTGGTCATGGAAAGTCAACTGCTGTTTGGTGAAAATGTTCACCTGCGTTTTTGTGGATCAACTGCTTCAACTTCAAGTGGCCACTTGGCCAGTCCATGTGGAGCAGCTGCCTGTGGCTCACTTTCTATGCTGATGCTGACAAGTCTTGACAGATGTCTTGAGCAGTTGCAGCGACCACTCAAAATTCAGCAAGAGATAGCATCGCCAACCAGCTCCACGACTGGCCTTAAATAGGTAAACTGCTCACAAAACTGGCTAAATATAGTATGCATAGATTATCGATGTGTTTGTAGTGGCAGCCGTCAGACGTTCAAATTGTAATTCCTTCACTAATTGGTAAGGCTGCAAACAAAATATTCGTTGCTTTGGTCAATGTCTGAAACAATGTCTTGCCCTATAAGGAATTGATTGTCATTATTATTATTTTTAGTATATCTGCTCGCTTACTCGTTGATTGACCTTTAGATATTATCTCTTTGCACTCCTGCAGCAGTGAACTTTTTGGCAAAGTAATGCCATTAAGCTTTACATTTCTCTCCTTTGGTGTTGTCTATATTCCCATAGAAAAATAAAACTTGATAATACCAATGTCCTGGTGTCGTTACCCTGACAATGTGTCAACCCTAAGACTGGACTATAATTAACGCTCACGTGTCACATATGTCCACATTCCGCGTCTACTTTCATGTCTGCCATTCTACGTGTGCGTGTGTGTGCGTGTGTGTGTGCGTGTGTGTGTGTGTGTGTGTGTGTGTCTGTGGGAGTTCGACTGCTGGTATGTTGGTGCTGTGGATATGCCACCAATAACGACCCAAGAACCCTTTGGCGACACGTCGTTTTTAATAGTCAAAGTGACACGCTAAGCTGATTAACTCTAATCTAAAGTGGAAACAACCACCAGCCAAAAGCAGACGAATAAAAAAATAAAAATAAAGAAGATGATAGTTTAAAGAGGAAGAGATAGAGAGAAAAACAGTCCGCCTTGCCACTGACTCTATAAAGCTAATCGGAGCTCAGAACCAGCAGAAGAGGCGTGTCGACAAAAAAGGAAAAAAAGCCAAATGTTTACATTTGTCAAAGACAAAAAAAAATGTAATGTGGAAAAAATCAAATAGAATTCTAGTGTCTGCCATGTAAAGATACTTGAATACCCTATATTTTGTGAATGTAAGAAGGTGTCATTCTCGAGAACATTTCAACTTGGATTAACTTGTGTGCCCTAAAAAGAAGAAGAAAACTCCTCGCTGTTAACATAACTTCGACATTTGCTGTGATACAGAGTCAAGTATAATTTTAGCCGGTATACTAACCGAGCCTCAGTACCTCAATACCTAAAGTTAGGGCACAAAAATGCCTGAGGATGCAAGGACACATAACATTTCACAAACCGCTGAATAAAGGTTGCTCTGGGTCGAAATCGAAATCAGATTCGGACTCAACGGCGAAGTTATTTTTAGCTTTTATTGTTCGAGTCGGAGGTATAAAGGGGCTGTGCCGTTTGCCTGTCTGCAGCTCTTATCTTCTCCTAATTTTATTCGACTATGTGTTTTGATAATACCCGCGTCTCATGTTCCTGTTCTCTGCGGACTTCAGTACGTCTACTATTTCTTTTTGTGTGCATTCGAATAGTTGTAGTGCAAGGGGTCCTTACTAATTTCGTTGCGCAGTTTGGCAGATTTAGTAAAGCATTTGCTATTTCTAAGTCAAGCTTGCAACCCATGACTCACAATATATATGAAAAAAGATTCGATTGTTGGTATTTCAAAAGAAGTAAATCAAAAGCTTAAATATAAAATCATTTAAAAAGCAATCAGTTGTTGCAGACAGAACAGAGACAGACAAACTATATGATTAACTTTCTAGCAGCTTCAGCGTTCAGGCCGAAACTTTTTAATTCGATTGAATACTTTCCAAATTTGCATCTCTACTCAAATTACAATTGATTTCTATTAAAATACAAGTACAATGATTGGTGGAGTAGGAGTAGCAGTAGCAGTAAGTAGGGAGGGGACAACAACAGGGTCTTGTGCAACTGCTAAGAAGTGCAAACTGTCCCAATGCTTTGTGTAGTGGCCAAGTGCAAGTCCATATTTTGACGCTAGTTTTCACCACACAGAGGCAGGCAGTGGAGAAAAGTGGTCAAACCTGTGTGTCGTCTGCACAGTCAAATTGCACGACGCGCAACGATTTTCCATCGGCTTCGGCTGCTGCTGCTGCTGCTGCTGTTGGCTGCGACGTCGGCGCCAACGTCAGCGGCATTATCAGGTCCAGGCAGAGACTGCGACTTCAGTCGCAAGCGAGCGTTCAGCGCGTGAACGTTGTGTCTGGCAGAAGCAGTAACTCTAAATAGCAGTAGAGGCATTGGCCGGAACAGTAGCAGTCACTGTGGAACGTTACCAGTACCAGTGAACAGTAGCAGTCACTGTGAAGCGTCAATGTCGCGTGCTTTTCCCGTATGTTTCCTGCTTACTAACTTATGTATTTTTTTCAAGTGTTTTTCCAAGTGATTTTCGCGCGCGTTTTCCACGTGCCACGTGCTGCATGTGGCGGCTTCAATTTGTTTTTTGTTGTTGCTCGTTTGTTTGTTTGTTTGTTTGTTTGTTTGTGCGTGTGTGCCTCAAAAGACCGCTGCAATTAGCACCTTTCAAGCAGAAACAATTTCATTTACGATTTGTTCTCTGATTCAGCGAAAGTTGCTTGCATTTTATATTTGGTTTTGCAACTGTATTTGCTTTATAAAAATCAGTGAATTTACACGTATTAAATCAGTTATCTTTGTTAATTGTTGGGGAAATTGCAGACGTTGCCTGCAATTTTGCCGCACAAAGCAAATAAAAGTTCTCAACAAATTTTCGACTGAGCGAAAACATTCAAAAGAATTTTGTCTGTGGTCCCAAAAATTAAGTTAAATATCAAATCAGTTTTAAGCAGATTTCAACTTTTGTTTTCTATTTTTTTTTTTTTGTGGCAAAAACCTTAAAGTGTTGAATTTAATTTCAAGACGAAAAGTACAAATGATTCATATGAGTTTGTGTGTGGCCCAAATGGATTCTAGAGTTTGACCTTTTTGAAATATTTATTTACGAAAGACTAAAAACTATATTTGCAACTTATTAGTTTTTTCTGAGTTGACGAACGGCAATTTTCCCCATGCTCAGCAAAGATCTTAATAAGCCACCTGAAAAACAATATAATCGATGTTGGATTTGTGCTCTTCTTATATTATGTTGCCTCCATGAATATTATATTTGTTTTTATTTTTTTCACGTCTATTACGTATTGTGTACATAGCGCTTGCGAATTATAAGCCCATGCTTATGTGTTAGTTTTCGTTTTATACTCTGATACCGAAAGTGATCGAGTATATTGGTTTTGTGAAATCTATTCGTCTATATGAATGCCACTTATTTACACCATTAAAGCTAGCAACTTCAAACTTGTGACATACAGTAATCTTTGCCAGTGTCAGACGAAATGTAGAGGTTGGGGTGCCGTGTCTATACTGGGGGCCAGGAAATCGATATAGCCACATATCTCACATAGTTTTAAAACTAGAGTCATCCAACTTGGAATGCAATTTTTGGGTCAAGCCAACACACCTGGTAATTCACCCATGAATATAAGAAGTTCAAATATCTTGTATACTTTTTAACTCCCCTTAAAGATCTATTCGGGCAATTCTATAGATAGAGACATTAAAATTAACAGGCACAACTCTCACCAACATTCCACCCCAACACAGGTTATTTGCTGCTATAACATTGACATCGGGGTATTCAGCAGTCGGTTACTCCCGACCACAACGTTCTCACTTGTATTCGTTTTTTGATTTGTCTAGTTTGTCACTTCAACGATATTGAAACTGCATCGGGTTTCAGTTTTCTTTGCTGTTTTAATTCGCTTTGACTTTCACCGCCGGGGGTTTTTCTGTGAGTGACTTGGCAATTATACTGTCGCGTATTTATACCCTGTAAACATTCCAGAGGTATACCACATGATCAAGAAAATATATTTGAACCTATAATATATTTTATCAAATTCGTCATCCTAGATGCCCATGTGTAGATTCCGTTTACTTCTTTTTACTATCCTGTGATATATCTAAAGAAATTCATTAAAGCGAACTATATTTGTGTGTTGAGATTTTCTCTATTTGAATTGATATGGGTAAACTGATATTGATGTAGATTTTATCTATGTTTTTCTTTTCTCTGCTTTAATTTTCAAATTATTTTTAATCAGCCTGCAAATCTTTGCCATATTCATGTTTAGCGAGTTCAGTTTTCAGCTTAATTTCAGCTTTTGTTTCGTACTTAAATTTGCTGTAAAAATTCCATTAACGCTGCTTCTTCTCATACTGAATGCTTGGCACATTTCGTTTCATTGAAAATCTTATTGTCATTTCATTTGATTAAAAATTTCATAATGCGCATCCTGCGAGCATTTGTCAACTAAGTACACCAACGACAACAAAGCCGAGTCCCTACACTTTTTTGCCTGTCCCGCAGGCAGCGGCTCTGTTTCGTGTGTGTGTGTGTCTGTGTTTGTGTCTGTGTATGTGTGTGTATGTGTGTGTGTGCTTGTCTCTCTGTGTGTGTAAATGTAAGAATTCAGGAGAAAAATGAAAACGTTCCGCAGCATTTGCGATTGTCGGCTTTAGTTGTCTGCTTTGTCGCGTTTGCTCATTTGCTCATTTGCTCGCTGTATAACCTGCCCTGCTAAAACTGTCAAAAATGGTTTCGTAAAAGTCAATTTATATTACCATTATGCGCATAAATCATATGGCTTATTGGCAGGGAAAGTTTGGTAAGGGTCTGGTAATTTGACTACATAAAATTCATAAAATTTAATTACAAGCTCAATAAGCAATTGCTATAAGTTACTATAACATATTTTAGATGTGAAAATTTCCAAGTGACCCAATCAAAAATGTATATGAGAACATTTAGAATCATTAAAATGGTATCTGCTAGTCGCACTTTGCTTTTTCGTTCATAAAATGTTTGGTGATTTTTGTTTACTTTTTGTCCCAGCAATTTTTGTTTTACTGCTTCATGTTTTATTTAGGTGGCAATTTTGACGTTGTTGTTAGTTTTAATTTGATTTCCATTTTGGCTCCCAAACAACTACAACTACAACAACAACAACAACATCCACACCACCAACAACAACAAACAAACAAACGACAGAACAAAGTAAGCGAATGGTCCCAGAAAAATGTGGCGCTTATGAAATGCCCAACGCCCGTTCCATTGCATGGCAAATGAGCCGAAATTGAGCATCAGGGGAGCGACCGTAGAATAAGAGTGAAATTAGAGAAATGTGAACAACAATTTTGCCACGCTGCAAATAAAAATTGCATGTGCAATGACTTTATTTGTGTCATCACAAATCGCAGCTAACAGCTTAAAACTTAGCGGTTTATTGCTATTTCATACGAATTATTGATCTATGCTCGACAACGACAACAACAAAACAAACATTGGAAACAATAATAGCAACAATCTCATTTAACGGCAACATTGAACATCAATTGACATCACGCATACGCAGTGTTTGACGCCAAATTTTTGCAACAATTTTGTGTGTTAATTGGTCGTGTCGAATGGGTAAGTGAAATTTCTTGTTTGCTTCACACATCTACCGCTTTTCCTTTCTTTCGTTTTACTCATTTTCACCATAAAAATGCTTTGCCAGTTTTCCACACACATCTGAAACCACGTATTGAGAAGTCGCTTCAAACCAATTAAAAAATATTGACATTTTAATGCACTTTTTCCCGTAGATGTGCGCCGCCATGAAATATATGTATATATTCCTGACTAACATCATGAGCACAGTCGATATAGTCGTATTCCTGTACATGTCTGTCTGTCAAACTAGACTCGTAGGTCTGCTGTAAAACATATTTTTTGCAATCATATCAACAAAGCTAACTAATGCTAACCTAACATTATGAATTACATTTTTCGTTTCCATTTGAAGATAGATTGTAATAGGCACAGAAAACTGCATATTGGAAAAAGAAACTTTTTATTTAATTTAAATGGTTTTAAAAGATGGTGATACAACATGATAACCGTTTCAAGTTTTCATTTAATAAATAATATATATTATTATATCGATAAGCTTAAGTTTGATTTATCATGAAGGTTAAGTTTGGCGATTCGATAAAAGAGAACACGTCGGCCGGTTGCGTATTTGGTTTGTTTTGTATTTTTGATACAATGCGTTGCATTTGTTTGATTTCTATCGAAAGCTTTTGAGCAATTGTTATTTAATTAAACAAATTGTTTTGCTTGGCATTTTCATTAACAATTTCTATGGCTAGCATTGAATGGTTTTGCAATTTGATTTCGTTATGGTTTTTGTCCTTTACCCAATAGCCAAAACTCCATTTATTTAAATTTTCATTACGAATACCACAAAAAAAAAAACACACACACACACACAGGCACACAGTTACACACACACGTGTGGTTAGGGGATATGTGGTTGTGCACAATAAAATCTGTGGAGAAGTAGCTAATGAAAATTTCGGGAAATGCATTTCCTGTCCGATATTGCATTTGACATGCCAAATTGTAAAAATTATAGATTTATGTTTGAGCAAATAAGCACACACACTTTGCAGATGAATACAATACAAATATGCACGGCTTATAGATATATTTATTTACATTTATTTAACTCTGAGTATTGACCTCATGTCGAGTGTTGGCTGCTGTCAAAGGTTTGACAGTTTGATATGCGATACGTTTAATTTGGCTATTATTTTAATATAATTCAATTAAAAGATTTTTATTTACTTAATTAGGCTCGTTGAATCGATTCCAGTTTGCAGTATGCAAATAATTGCATTTATTTTTAGTCGAGCGCTTTTTCAACTTCATTCATAATTGATGGCAAATTTGTGTGCTTATTATATACTTTATTCTATATATTTAACACTTTTGAGGTTTATTTCAGCAAATGCTGCTATATTCAGAAACAAAGAAATTAAATAACAATTATTGCAAACATTTATATTAAAACATTTGGCTTCAGAATCGAAGCTCTTAAACTAAGAACAATGCCAATCTGGAATGTGTGTTTAAAAATAAGAACGAGTCGAGGAAGTAAGAAGATTTAATTCTATTCAGTCTATGATAATCTAACTCTATCTAAGAATATGTTCTTGACTTAGGATTTTTAAAATGGATGGATATTTAACGGAAATTGGCGAATATAATCGAAATTGAAATAAATTGCGCCATTTTATTGAAAATTCCGAAAATCTAAAAAGTAAGTGAAAATGGGAGCACAGCTGTAGGCAAATAAATAATTCACTTGCACCCAAAAGTCAGTCGAAAGTCTTGCTGTAAAAATACCCACAAATGCGGCAACGCCCCACAGTTTTGATCGCCCATCAGCATAAAGCAACAACATGCCAACAGAGTCAGCGATGCATTCAGAATGCCTTTTAATTATCACGCGGTAGTTGATAATACAGAGAGAAAAAAAACTGAACAAAAACTAATAAATAAATACGTAAATTCAAAAATAAATAAACAAGTACTCAAATCAACTATGCGTGAAGAGCTTACACTCAGTTGTATGCCTATTTTTTAATATATTTTTTCCTCATTATTAAATCAAAATACAAAACCTTTAATTTGTAAATTGTTGTTTCAACTCGGAATCAATGCTAATGCTGGATTAATTTTGCAAAAATTAAAGCTGACACTAGCACAAGTAAGTTGGGCTTTAAACTAGACTTATGTGATTAAAAAGATTTGTTTGACATAAGTTTACTTATGCATCACATTTGCCAGTGATTCTCTCAATCTCTCTCAAATCTCGCAATCAATTTCTGAAATTTGTTTGCTTGTAATTGTGATATTTTCTGATGTGCCGCGAGCCTGTCGTGGGTGGTTTCATGATAAGGATTTTAAGTTTTCAGAGTGGGAACCAAGATCATTCGACCTGAATCCCATAGAGTGGGGACAAGTGGGGACACCTGTTCCATTGAGCTTAAGTGGGTAATCGACGGTTTCGGACAGTTGAGCACCTACCAAGGCTGTC
This sequence comes from Drosophila grimshawi, assembly GCF_018153295.1. Classification (NCBI taxonomy): domain Eukaryota; kingdom Metazoa; phylum Arthropoda; class Insecta; order Diptera; family Drosophilidae; genus Drosophila; species Drosophila grimshawi. The sequence goes on along the minus strand of NW_025062489.1, from coordinate 1,613,092 downwards.
GTTAAGGAATGGGTCAAAATCTAACTATCTGAGTTCTAAAAAGTTGTTGAATCGATGCCAAATCGATTTCTTTTTTAGTTATAAACAATCATAAAACATTTTTATGACATTTCAACATATTATATCCTCACTTTAAACAAAAAAATATTAATAAAAAAATGTTATGTTAATGTTACAAACTTAATTCCTTTTTCATTCGACGTGAATTTAAAACAGCCAACTTTTCTGGAACAAAAAAAAATTTTAATTTTATTTGAAATTTTATAAATTTCGTGGAGTGTATATATATATGTATACATATATATATATAGTCTTCTGATTTTGTTGTGTTGTTCCCTGTACTTTGGCTTTTGATAGCAAAGTCGATTGAGATACAAGCAAAGCTCTGGCTTAGGCAACTCTAGTTAACTGTCAAAACTGAAGGAATTGGTAGTTGGATAATGGAGGGTGTGTGGGTAGGTTAGTAAAGCTACCTGGCTAAGCACCTTAAGCCATGGCAGCAACAAAACAGATTGCCACGACTGTCAGGCCTTTGATTTTCTCCAGGTTTACGCAGGGCGTAACTCTTGCATCTCCGTCTTGTTGTTGTTTTTGTTCATTCCTTTTTCCTTACACTTCATCAATTTGACTTGGGCAATGTGTGGACCTCCAATTCCAGCAAATTCCCCGCACATCTTCATCATCATCAGCCGGCAAATAAATGCGCAAACACATGTTCCCAATAAAGTTGTGACCATCTCTCTCTCTCTCTCTCTCTCTCTCCCCCTCTCTCTCTCTCTCTCTCTCTGTCTCTCTTTCTCTGTGTGCATATGCTTGAAGTTTTTGTATGTGCGTATGTGTGTGTGTGCGTATGTGTCTAATGTATGTATTTGCATCTTTTAGTGTGTGTGTCAAACACGTGTAGACGAGCGCAAGCCGGGCAAAAACTATACAAAAAGTTTTGGCTTTGCGAATGGCCCAAGGCACCAATTGCGTTAAAACCCGACTGGTTAACAGAAGGTGGCCAAAAGTTAATAGCTGGCCAACAGCTGTAATTCGTAGATACACAAACTGACTAAATATTGGGAAATGTGCGTGTGCAATTCTCGATTTGCCGCAATTCAACTGATATGCAATGTAAGTAAGTTAGAACAACATTTACGGCAAACTTGGGGCATCAAATAAGTTGAGGTACACAATATATGAGATACTAACTCATATTAGCTGGCCTTGTCTGCCTCGAGTGCACTTTCTAATATCCCAACTCAGTTCATTACCCATTTTCCAAACGCAAAATATTACCTTAACTTAGTTGATCAGCTATGTTAAAAATACCCAATAATACCATAGCTGAATCCTTCGCAGATTTTCCGCCTGCAATAGTCAATATTTCAAAGTCGTAGTAAAAGGATTTTTTTTTTAAGTTGGCCTTAGCACTATCTTTCAACATGATTTTTAATGACTTAACATCGACGTTTGAAAATTATTTGAGACTATAAAGAATGTAAACGTTTCAAAACCTGAAGATTTGCCTAACTCCGGAAGTTTGACTTGTCAGTCCATGTTTTTGATACTATGCTACAATGTGTACACATGTAAATTTGAAAAATATTTAGAGACAGAACGAACATCTTCTACTTCAAGTTTATAACAGATGGCTGCTACTTACTGCACAGCTCAGCTGACAGTTGACAAACGCTACAGATAAAGGGGCTTAGTGTAACACTTCCGTTTCCTGCACGTGTCTCGCACAAACACCAACACACACACGCACACACACACGCACACGCACACACAAACACACACACGCCCATCGCAACGCCAAGCGGACTGGCCGATTTATGTAGAGACTGGCCGCTTGGGGTATGCGCGCAGACATTTGATTAATGGTTTTTATGCATCACTTCGGCTCGGAGCGTTGCGCTTATGAGGCAAGTGTATGGCAACAGCAGTGTTGCCATCGAATATGCGTGTTGTGGCTCGGTGCCCGAACAGGCAGCGGCTACTCAGCTACTGTAACTGTAACTGTAACTGTAACTGTAGCTGTAACTGTAACTGCAACTTTAGGGTTACTGTAACTGTAACTGTAACTGAAACTTTAGGGTTACTGTAACTGTAACTGTAACTGTAACTGTTACCCTATAGCCAACTGACAAGCGGCCTTATGTGGTATGCCATATGATTTTATATATATGTATATATCTGCATGAAAGATGGTGTGTGTGTGTGTGTGTGTGTGTGTGTGTGAGTTTGATTCATTTTGCACATGTCGTTGGGTTCGCCACGTTTTTCGTGCTGATTAGTTTTGGGAATTATACGCTCTGGACTCTTGAGCTCGTTGGCCTCGATTGTCAAATATTGAAATAGATGCGCTTTGTATTTAACATTCAGCTTGGCCAGCTGTCAGTTTGCATCCCTTGGGTGTTGGGCCGAAAGGTTAATTGGTTACAAGTGTTCATTAAGTAGCTGAGAGACTTGCGTGTCTCCTTGAAACATCGATGTTTTACGGCACGGGAGATCTTCAATAAGTTAAGCTTTCAATTCGTTTGATTAGCCTGGCCAAAAGTTCATTTGAATTGCCCAGCCTCAATTGGCATGTGATTGAATTTGGCACTCGATGCAAATCAAATTAGATGCTGCAGCTCTACCGCACTTCAAAGGCTCCAACGCTTTTAATCGAAAGACCAATACAAATGCCTGTAGGCAGAACCAGGCGCCTGGCCAACAACAATAAAAAAGTCCAATTGAAGTTGAGAGGCGATGCATTCGCTTGATGATTGCACTGTAAGCGGGGTCGGTTTGACGAGGCCAATTACCACCTGCTCTTTTCAACCAGTTCAATACCTTTTGTTTTTTGCATACCTTGTTGTACCAATGCAACAGTAGGTAGCCGCCCAATATAGGACTGTCGAGGGACCTTTGATAGATAGGATTAGTGAAGCAAAAAGGTAATAAATAAATGCTGATCGATCTCTATTATGCCACAATATTGCAATAATGAGATGATTGCGATTCGCAAAAATAAAATTCTGAATGTCTTCTTTTTCTGTCAAAAATACAATATACTTTTCTGTAATATGCTCTCTTTTTACCATACCTAAATAAATTTGTAAATATATAAAAGATATGTGCATATATAGTTAGGAAGGGAATCCCAAAGGCGATCATTTGTACGTCTATAAGACACTATAGGACTTTACTTGTTTTCTTTGTGAGCCCATCACCACGTTTTGCCGTGCAATGCAATTTCGGGACTCTATCAACGCCGTAAATCTGCATGCTCCAGCTCGCTAGCCTTTAAGAGTGCCTCAAGTGCTCGCTATTAGCCTAACGAGCAACAAGATGCAGCGCCCACACACCTACGCCTCCACCCTCCGCCTGCCTCACCACTCGACGTCTGACCAAGCCGTGCACTTGCTCCTGCTTCCTCTCAAGTTTTTATGCGCAGCCCCATTCCCATTCCATGAAATTCCCACACCATACCAGACCACAACTGGCGTTCTTATCAGCGTCGCACGTTTTTATCATAAATTTTACAATTTTTCGCTCATTTTTGTGGCCGCAAGTTGCAGGTGGAAGCGATATGTACAGATGGTATATATATGTATATATAAATAAATATACATATGAAACTAAAATGATTGGCCTGGACATAAAATGTGAAGTTGTTTTGCCAGTCGGGTCCAATGAGCCGTTAAAATGCATTATAAAGCGACATTTCCACATATACATATGGACCGATGTACATTTTATATGTATATATATATATGTGTATTACGTATACGTAATTCTCTTACAAGTCCTGCGAGCGGTAGGGTTATAAATGTAACCGGATGCCACTCGGACTCTGATATCTCGTTATTGTTTATCAATTTTATGAGCTTGGCCATAAAGTGCTGCCAGGAAGTTTGAGAATCAAATACAAAATCAAAGTACGCTAGTAAAAAAGTGGATGGGGTAACGAAAAATTGGAATGGAAATTGTGGTTGATTCCGCAAAGTATTTTAGAGTGAAGCCGAGCCAAACTTTAATATGGTAATCAGCTATAATAATATGTACATAATATTTTACAATCAGAAATGAGAAAGGAATTTTAATTAAAATTTAAATTCTTGTTTTGTGATGAAATAGCGAATTGTTTTCCATTCTTGGAGCACGTCCACACATTTCTTAAATTCTTAGTATGCAAGTTATTAAATTCAATTAATTTAAAAGGCAATCCATAAGCAAAATGTTCTCTTTATTCTCTGATTCTTTGCCCATTTAAACTTTTAATTTAAACTCTCTCTCTCTCTCTCTCTCTCTCTCTCTCTCGCTCTGAGCTGTCACTTAGTTTCACAGAGTTGAGTCTGAGCTCAACAAATTTATGGCCATGCGAGGCTTACATTATGAGTCCCATATGAATGCAATGAAATGCGCTGATTGCCAATGTATTCTGATACCTCTGCCTCTGGACTATGTTTATATATCTCATACTTTACATAACGTATACCGTATACCTCATGGCTGATGTCCAGATTCCTGATGCTGATTCTCACACTTTTTACCTCTCACTTGTCGCCCCACCCCCCACACCAACCTCGGCCGCGCCGTTGAACGCTGAAAGGCCATTGAGTGCCCATAAACTTTACAGCCTTCACGTACATATGTACATACACATACATATATGGGTTTGAGATTCGTTTTGTTTTTTCATTTTTCCATTTTTTGTTCTGTATTTGTATTGCATATTGTGTATACGCAGCGCTTGCCGGAAACAAGCTCCCCACTTATGCAAACGATCCCAAAACCGATGTGTGAGATTATGTGTATGTGTATGAGTGGGTGTGTATGTGTGGCTGTTTATACAAAGTATCATTCACGCTATCATTGCCATCAACCAAGAGCTGCAGCAACGTCAGCCCGCGAATCCTTAGCACAGTTCAAAAATTGCAAAATATTTGCCAGCAATTCTGCTGCAAATTTTTACACAGCTTTAAACGCCCTCTTTAGACGTATGTGATTGAATTTTCTTAAATAACAATTATATTATTTTGAAAATTGATTAAAATCAAAGTGACATATTCTATATTTTGAACATGTCATGATGATGTTGTCACATATGATCTCTCAATGCATTATAGGAAGGGTATTTAATTTTGTGATTTTTACTCAATTGTAGAAATGGCTATATGTGCATATGTATGTGTGTGCACTGCATTGCTGGTGAATTTATTTTAACCTTTTGCTTTTAAGCCTCTTTCTTAATGAAATGGGCATTGATGACTTTACTTAGCTAGAAATTACTTTCTAATTTGGACCAAAATTTGGGGTTCTCAACTCAAATGCAATATTAATCCAGAGACCATAAGGGCAATAAAGACTTTCAGTGTCAGTAAAGACTTTCATGGCAATCAAAATATGATTGAAAATAAATACTGCTAAAATTGTCTATTACTTTTAATTTTATTATTATTGCTGTGCCACTCTTTTGTAAATGTGTTAAAGTTCTTGCTTAAGCCCAACCATGCGCAGAAATGCAATGATTGTCTTGGTCTTAGATTCCTCTTCTCACTGGTATTAAGGGTGCAAGTCTCTTGCTGAGAGAGTCTTTTAGAGAGTCATCTTATTGCCCGGGCAATTATTCAGAATGTATTCTGAAGTCTCGTCATCTTCAAGGCAGTATCTTCCACTATTTTTAGCTTGTGTATGTGCTTGTGCACCCTGGCATGTCCTGTCTGTCCTGTCTCTTTTTATCCGAAGCAAGTTCTTACAAATATTTATGCAGTCAGTTGTTTTGCTGGCTGCTTCTGTGAAAAGCTTGCCAGAACTTCGCACTCTCCTGCTGCAATGTTATGATATATATTTTTTAGTTCATTCATCTATTTCCTAAATTTACATATTAAATAGAGGGTATCACCCAGTCGCTTACTCTCGACACGGGCACTTCGCCTCTGCCTTACACCGTTCCACAGCGCGAAGAGGTGCATTGAAATGATCGCAAGTAAAATGTTGTGATTTTGTTGCTGTTGTATTGCGCTTTGGATGCGCTGTAATTGCAAACAATTTTTTATATTTTGTTGCTGGCAGCTTTTATAATTGCAGCGCACTGCCGCAACGAAACTTGGAACCCCCTTCCTATGGCCCCGGTGCCTCGACCATCGCACTTGCGCCGCGTGTTGCACGTTCCAGTGACTCGCTGCGTTAGCGTCTGTGCCGCACAGCAACATCAAAAGCGCAATTTTTGCTGACGTTTTTATTGCATTATTTTCATTTCGCTGCTGCTGTGCACCACACCCCGAAAACAGTTCCTACCAACTTGGCCCGACTCCCCGCAACAGCTTGCTCTCATTGCTGTTAGGTGCACATTAGCAACAAAAAAGCAAGCATCGTGTCATTATTATCATCATTACGAGCATCATCATGGAATTTATCATCTTTGGTCAGTTTTGTTTTTTGAAATTTTGTTGTTTTTGGATTTTGCTTTTGCTCTTGTCTTCGTTTTGGCTTTGGCTTTTCCTCGTCGCATTTAATTGAAAAGTGAAATTGATTTTTACCGACTGCTTTTGATGGCAAGTGAAAATGCTATTCCTGATTTTTCTTTTGTTGCTTATTTTCTTGTGCATCTATTTATTAAAATTATAAACAACTAAATACGCATGCATATGCACTTTTTTGTTTTGAAGATTTTCTTCTCATATTTGCGGGGGAAAATCTTTCAACTGTTGCTCATTATTTTTCACAACGATTTTCCATTACTTGGGTTTCGCTTTACGCTTCTCTCCCCGTTTGATCTTAATTGCTGGCATTGGTGCGTCTTCTGAATTACCGCTTTAATTGCGCTATAATTCCGCAAATAAAACATTGAAATTCACGAATTGTTCAGGACTCGAGCAGTTATTGCACCATCATTAAAAAAATCTCTTAAGTGCGTGCAGCATATGCTGCTTTGGGGTGGGTTTTGGGAGTGGGGAATGCAGAAGGTTCAGCAAATTTATGGAAAGCATGGAAAGCAGCAAACAGATCATCTTCATTCACAAATATTTGTAATACGTTCGCTGGTCTTTTGATTACCTATGTGTGTGGTTTCACTCGAGCTGCTACTTTAGTCAAAACTAAAGACCATGCAGGTCATATTTTCTTAATTTTGTCCTTATTTATATTAAAATACTAATCAGACAGAGCAACTATCTTATCAACTATATATCCTCGTTGAACGGATTGAATCTGCAGACATGTAAATTTTGGTCATATCGTGTTCTTGAACGATTTAAATAAATTTTATGTATATGCGTCCTGTTTCAAGTTTGGCTGGGAACTGAATATTCTATATTATAATATTCAATTGTATTCGAAAGAGTGGCAGGTTAACTTCAGAACTTATATATCGATTTTTCCAATGGAAGCTATTTGATATAATGGTCCGATGATGATGATTAGTTGGCCAAATGTGTGGAAGATAATAACACGCATTCTTTGTGAAAACAATGTTTTTTAATACAAGAGAAAGTCTTTCAACCGATTGGTCCTATTGCAAATATATGATACAGTGATTCGACGTAGTCGGCTGCGACATTACATACCAGTGACCGAAGCAAAAATACCTGTGCATATTATGTTTCATTAAGATACATTTAAAACTGATGGAGCTTTGCTCTTAAAAACCAATAAAAATATGATAGACGGACAATCGGTCACTAATGTCGACTATATCGACTCGGCTAGAGTAAATATACATAGTTTTGTTAAAAGACTCTCGACAAAATTAGTATACCCTACACAAGTTAAAAAACAAAAAAACAACTCAAATTACTATAATATTATATTATATTCTTTATACATCCTCTGGCAGAGACCACAGCCCTTATATATGCTAACGCGCTTTTACCTTGATAATGTAATTGATTCTTTTCGCAACTCTTTTCTGTCAATGTCAAATTATCAAAAAAAAAAAGAAGACTTTTATTTACAAGCAATATATGTTTGTATATTTTATATATAATTTTTTTGCAATCCGGTTGCAAGTGACAACAACTTTAGTTGCAAATTCAACTTGAAGTGACTTTTGCTACTGTTTTTAAGACTTTTTTATTTGCAGTGTCAGACAATTTGCGAGAAAAGTTGCATCTCGCTAGCAACTGAAGCGAAGCGGGCAAGAATAATAAAAGAGACACAAAAGGCAACAACATCCTCATCAGAAAGAGACAGCAACTTCGATCTAGCCAAATTGTTGCATAGTTTGACAGTTAGAAAAAACTTACATCTACGGCGGCAACATGTCGTTGTTGTCGGCAACAGCAACAGCAACAGCAACAGCAAAAGCCACAGCAACAGCAGCCACTACACTAACAACAAAAACAAGAGAAAGGACAACCAGAACATGCCGACTTGCTAACATAGTTCAATTCTTGGCAATCGCCTTTTGCTGTTGCTCTCAATTTAAGCTGGTGCTGTTGGTGCACGGGCAGCAGCAACAACAACAACAGCAGCAACAGCAGCAACAGCAGCAGCAGCAACTAAAATACCAGCAATTGCAATATCAAATGCAACAGCAATATGAATACCAACAGCAGCAGCACTATCAACAGCAGTTCCAGCAACAACAGCAGCAACTAGTGTTGCCGACAGCAGCACAAGCAATACCGGAGCAACCCGTCGACTTGCTATCCACGCAACCGTCTCAGGTAAGTGCTGTTAAATATTTCAGTACCTAATTGAAATATATTTTGTATCGATTGACGCTGATTGAAGGGGTTAGCAACTTGCAACTTATTGCACTCAGCTATGATTAAAATAAATTGAAGCAACTGGATATATGTACCTCTTGGATTGAATACGATTGAACAGAGCTAATATCAAAAACAATAACTAAATGACTTACAATTTTCGGCTTAGCTCTAAGCTAAGCTTGCTTTTCGCTTAATACACATATTTTATAGTTTTTTCCATCAAGTGTTTTATTCGCTTGTAGATTGATTGAATCAGTTTGAAATTACTGATGACTGTCTTGGTTGAGTTACAGGCACTTATCGTAATTTTCTCGCCATCTTTGTTTGGAGTTAATAAACTCCTTGTGTAATTAATAAATGCGGCGACATTGCTGCAGCTTGCAACAATATAGTTTTTCGCCATCATCTCTCTCTCTCTCTCTCTCTCTCTCTCTACTTTTTCATATTAGTTCGCTTTTGGCCACATTTCGCTCGCTTAGCTCGATAAATTGAATTTGGGATTGCGAGTTTGCAGCTGTATTTGCTTGAAGACCTAAATCCCAATGACAACTTCACTTTACGTCAACTTAATTTTTCTTTACGTTTTCCTTTCCTTTCCCGCTGCCGCTCTCCTCACTTCAACGACCTAAAGTTCAATAAGCTGATTAGCCAAATGAAAGAATAAAAAACCTTGACTTTCGTTTTGCCTGCCCCGTTTTCTTGTTTTTTTGTTTCTTCTTTTTTTCGGTCGCCATTTTGCGGCGCTTAGTGATTAATTTGTTTCTGATAGATTTTAAGTTATATTTAATTAGAGCCAATTTTCTTGTCGGCCATCGCTTGTGCAGCTGCCAAAGCCAGAGTCGAAGCCAAAAACCATTTAATTTGCAAAAGTTTTTGCAAATCCACAGAAATGTTACAAAATTTGCAAGTTGCTTGGCATTCATATTAATGAAGACAGCGCTAGCATTTAAGAAGCGCATGGAAAGGCGTCACACAGTTTTCAAATGTTAAGCAAAAGTCGTTAAATATGTTAAAGGATGCGTCGCTTAAATTTTACTAAATTGCATCCTGTTAATGTCTGTTCGGTGTTGTTTTTATGATAAACTTACACTTAATATTAATATGTTGGTGTCTTTTGACTTGCAAAATTCGATACTTTTAATGTTTGTAACAGATATGCTAAGTAGCTGTGATTATTAAGACAACTTTTGATAAATAATAATAATAATATACGAATAGGGTTATTTAGTTTGAAGTCAAAAATCAGTTGACTATCAATTAATCAATGTGACTATGTTTTGCACTTAACAGTTGATATCGACTATCCTTTCTAGGCAACATATGGAGTGTGATTTTATTTAAGTGGGCTAGTCGAAAAGGTTTTCAATGCTCTAATAACAATTTCAAATTGAAAATATCTTTCAAATAGCGGGAACCAACAATGTCAGCTGTACACTCGCTGTCACCACCCACAGACAGCTGTAGCTGTAGCCACTTTCAAATAGACAAGAGATTCCATAAAGCACTTTGTTCAAAAACGGCGTCGGTTTGATTCAATCGGCGATTGTCGATGCAGTGGTCGATTGCGTTTATTTTTGCTTTTTTCTTTCCACTCGCAGCTCGCGTAGCTTTTTGCACACACAAAAATATGGAATTTGCGAACGATATTTGGCCAATACTTGACAGTAGGACAGTAGGACTTCTAGGACTTCTTTGATTGCCGGTTGTCTGTAGCCAGCTAGCACTAGCACTAGCTAGCCATTTGAGCATCTGGCCAGTGCCAGTGCTCTGCAAGTGGCTTTCAGTTCGTTCTCATCCGTAAAGTTAACTGCAGACGTTGTCTTCTTTTTGTTCTGATTCTTCTTATTGCCGTTGTCGTCTCTTTTATTTCAAAAAATATCGTTTTACTATTTATCTCTTTTTTAAGCACTTGGCTGCTGTTCGTGTTTTCACAGTATCCTGTTACCAATAAATGCTTGGAAGGCCACAAGTTTATTACTTGTAAATAAGCAACACCCAATAGTAATAGTAGCCCTTAAAAGTTGACAAGTATCGATATTCATGTACACACGTATAAATTAATGCGTAAGAATAAAATGCACAACTTTTTAAACGATCAGCTTGATGGCTATAAAGTATCGTCTTAGCTAAATGCATTTATACTCCGTGTTTTAGCTTGTTTGCAATCAAATTTTATCCATTCAAACACAAACCATATTTTTTCTGTATTTCTAGATATAGAAAGTTTTAGAACAATCACAAAAACCTTGCTCAATTAACTATTAGGTTAATCTTATGGGATATAATTTGATCTTAGCTCCATGCAAATGTTCGGTGCTCCTTACAGGGTATCTGCGTGTCACCATACAATAATATTTGTTGGCCATTTTTTCTTGTTTCACTTTACGTTTGCAATAAAATGAAATCCACACAGACTCCAGAGCGTTATGTGGTCGCTTAGCAATAGCTGTATGGGTAGCTGTAGCTATAGCAGAATGCCCTTCGGTCACATGCAACGGGCATGGACATGGAAACAAATATGCACACACACACACACACACACAGATACGCACACCCACACATAGTGAAAAACTATAAAGCAAAACTCGATGCATATATATTGTCCGTGCATGTGTGTGAGTCACAGCGAAAGCTACTGCATGGAATTTATTTTACCATTCCGTCCCATGGCAAAATTTATGAATTTCGACTCGTTGCCGCCGCTGGCCGCACATATGCGGTTTTTATATATTGACACTTAAAATTTATTGCTCTTAAAATCTACAAAACGCTGGCGCAACGACCCAGCCGGGCCGGGGACTCATTCCGCTTACTTTTCGTTTCGTTTCGTTTCATTTCGTTTCGTATCGTTTTGCACTGTGTAACGTTTTTGTTCTGTTTTGCTTTGTTTTCATTTGTTTTCATTTGTTTTGTTTTGGTTTGGTTTTGTTCTGTTTGCTTTAGTTCCGTTTGGCTCGGACAGCTAGCTTAGCTTCTTTTCCGTTCGAAAAATTGAAAATTGTTTTGCTGTGTGCAAACTATGAAAAGTCAGCGACAGGGCGCTGTAAGCTGACAAAACTAAGCGGCAAATCGAGCGTAAAATTGTTAGGGTTGCCACCATGCCAACATGCCAAACATCCACATATGCATATGCAGTTATGAAAAAATATTAGCACAAAGTATTCAAGTGACGCTAATGCTAAAACTCGTTCCTACTACTATTTAAATGTTGTGTTAGGCTTAGAGACTTGCACGAAGAGAATAGTGTAAAGTAATTGATTGTGGTAGGGCGTAGACTGTACAAAAAAATAATAAATTATTCTTCAAACTATATATTAGTATTCAATATTGCGTATAAATAACGTTTATACAACTATGCCCATTTTTCATAATACCCACTCACAATGCTTCTATGTCTACATAGTGTAAACCGAAAGGAAGAGTGCGAATTATGTACATAGATCGAGAGGGGGGGCGGGACGCAAAGCAGTGTGAAGCGAGAAAGATTGAGCTAGTTAAGTAGCTGTGTGTGTCAGCGTCAAAGCTGAAAATCGCTTAAGATTAATGATGCAAAAAATTGAGCATCATCAAAGAAAGTGAAAATGGAATTAGGTGCAAGGGCGCTTGAGAGCGCACACAACAACAACAACAATAACAACAATGTCCCAGAAGAGGAGTCCACTGAAGCAGAGGGGGAATTTAGATAGGGCAATACGTGCAGCACGCAAAGCGGAAGAAAATTGCGGCATTAAACTTAACCACAATAAGTGCCAAGCCAAAACGAACTGGTAACAACTTGAACAACAACAACGACAGCACCAGTAATGTTGTAGTGTGGATGTGTGTGTGTGTGGTTGTATGTATGTGTGTGTGTGTGTGGCGTATGCCAAAGCACTCTGTGTGTCTACACAAGTAGCAAGAAGTAGATAGGCCTAAAGTGCTTTCCGTGCGAGCGGAAACGGAACTGGAAATGGCAACATCGCCAACGCCGATGCATCGTTGTTGGATCTGTGGTTACAATACACGGTATCTTGAAATGTGTAATGCCCGCTTGGTTAAAGATTTATGTGTTTCTCGATCAGCATCAAATACTTATTCCCTCTGTGTATTTCAATGTTAACAAGTATCTGAGTATTTAATTATGCATATATTGATAAAATTCCAAATATATGTGATTTTACGTTGAAAAACATTTCTATAACTGCAAACCGTTGTTAAAGAAAAGAAATAATATGTCTACTCTCACAATAACTTACAACAATTGTCTTGTTGTGCGCGGCTCTCAAGGCAGAAATTGTTGTGTAAAAATTAAAAGAAACGCTTGCCGCTAAGCCAAAATTAAATGTTGTATAACATGGCGCACAAAGTCTTCACAACCCCCCGACCCCCCTGCCATAATCAAAACTTTGCAAATGGTTCAGAGCAGCGCGCACAGAAATGTTATGCGCTCCGCCTTAGTCATCTTCCGAGTTTTCAGCGGCGGGGCGCATGGGGACGGGATGCATGCGGATTGGAGGGATTAGTGGAACGCCTTTACATGCCATGCGAAAAATAATTAGCGCGTTGCGCTTACAAGTTTCCGTTAAAAAGCGTTTTACGCTTGCTAAGCATTGGATGATGGCGACTGCCAGATTACAGGATTAAAGCCTGATATATTAATAAACTATGTACTATGTGTGTACTTTTATATGACGGCTTAGCAGCTGCCGCCACAACGAGCTCGTTCATTTTAAGATTTTACCTTATAATTGTGAGGAGCTTTAGACTGGATTATGTGAACCCTAACCCAAGTTTCCGCAATGTTTAAATTGGTTTTTATTTTGCCCCTTTTTTTGGGCAATCGTCGAAGTTGGCAACCCGCACAATTGTATTGATCCTGATAATGTTTTCAACAGAAACATGAAGCAACGCCAAAGACTACATACCCTTTTGAGCTGGAATTAAAGTCCTTATTATTATATGAAATAGTAGTGCAATATTAATAATTTTTTGTAGCTTTTTAGTTTAGTTGGGATATCTTGATAACTCGCCGCCTCTGACATACATATAAATTGCCTGCAGAAAAAGACGGTTATATGCCAAGTTTCAGAAATATAGCATCAAAACTGTGAGATTAGCTTGCGTGGAAGCAGACAGACAGACGGACATGGTTAACACAGATGTCAATATGAACTAAGCAGTATTCTCCCTAAAATACTGTACATACATAAGAATTTTTGTTGGTAACTGGTTCATAAGCTGGCTGAAATATTTTGAAACGCAGAGATTTTATTGTGAGGAATTCAGAAAGCACAATTAAGCTGAACAGTTGCAGTCAGCCTTGAGATACATTCGGTTTTAGAGCTGACGGTATACATCCTCGAAAAGTTCATATGCAAGTGCAACCGAGTGCAAGTGTTTCTGCATCACCCAAAACTGAATTTCCCTCAGGATTTGGAGTATAATCAACTCAACCCAAACGAATAACAAGTTTTTCTAGATTCCACATACAACATTTTTGTTTTATTATCTTTCGATATAAACTACATTTTTTTGTATGCATTTCCGTGTGGAAGGCCTTAAAAATGCAGAGCCAATTCAGAACCTAAAACCAGCATCAAGACCAAACCAATTTGCAGCATTTCGTGTATAAACTTGCCGCAAAATAGTTGCAACAATTTTACGCGACTACCTTTGACTTTATGTTGTTGTATTTTTTTTAACGACGCCCTATTGGTAAGGCAATAGGGCGGTGGTTGGAGAGGCTCTGCCCCTGACAAACTCGGCTTTGGATATTTATTTTTAGTGCAGTTTGCTTAGCCCAGCGAAAACTTTTGCATTTTTTTTTTTTGCATATGCGAAAACAAGCGACGCAGACGTTGACTATGACGGTAACGTTGACGGCGACGTCGACTGCGATTGCGATTGCGATTGCTGCGACTGCGACTGCGAGTGAATGATAAGCGTCCCGAAAGCTTTTTAAGCCCATGGCATTAAAAACAACAATTGCAATAATAACAGCAAGAGATCCAAAAACAACAATAACAAACAGCTGCCCGCAGCGGATTAAGTGACGCAATAGGGAGGGAGATGTAGGGAGGAAAAGGGTATTAGGAGGTATAGAAGCAGGACAAATGCAGAAATATGTCATGTCCATGACTCTGTCTCTGTTGGATACCAGCAGGATGCGCTGCAACTGAATTTTGCATTGTTGCCTCATTTTGGGGTCAGTCAGCGATGCAGAAATATGTCCACTACTATATATATACATATATATATATATATATATATATATATATATATCTATCTTTCACTTTTGTTGCAGTCATTTTTTTATTTTATTTATTCACCTCTTTATCCTCTAATTTTTGGTATTATTCGCTCGGCAGAAAATCACAGTCGCTGAGCAACAGCAATAACAGCAGCCAACACTACCTAGAACATTACTGCTTGGGCTAGGCAACCCTCAACCTCTCACTGTCTTATCCACTTCCCTAATGTTATGCATCAGGTCAATGTCGCTTCTCGCAACTTAATAAGAATTTGAGTGTCTCAAACATCCTGCAGCAGCGGTTCGAACGGGTATATTAACTAAGACACTGCCATCAAAATAATAATTAAATGTTAAATTCAATGCAATATACGCTTCTTTTCAGCTCATCAAATCCATTACTAAAAGCAGTTGTTCAGTAAATAGGATAAGAAAAACTATTTTCCAGAAATATTTTTCTTAATAATATTATTAAGAGAAATATTTCTTAAAAGTTGAAATGAAAACCATTGTTTTTAGAAAAATCTTCTCTGAAAGTTAGAAAATATTAATGAAATTTGCGCTTTATCTACAGCTATGTTCGAGTTTAGGTGTTGTCTGCCTAAGACGCCCAGTTACTTATTCTTTCACATATAAAAAAGTTTTGTAGATATTGGACACATATTTGTCTCAATTTTAGAAAAATAAACACTAGAATTAGAAAAACTAAAACCCTGATTTTTAGAAAGACACAACCTTTTGTTTTAGAAGTATAACTGGTGAATAATAAGGTGAGTTACCCTTGGGGCCAAAAATATGGCGATTTTCTAAAATTAATTGCGATTATGTTCTTCTGAGTGTAAGCTCTAGATGTTGGGGTTGGAGTTTGTGGCTGGAGGGACTGTTTTTAGCCTTTATGGTGCTTTCGGCCTTGACATAATGAGAAGAAGAAATACGCAAAAGTTTGTGAAGTTATTGTTTGGGTGCCATCGACATTGTTGCTGCATGCTTTGAAGCGCAATTCAGAAAAACGTTGAAAATAGTGCACTCAAAGTTTTTCCACAGTTGCAATTCGAATGGCTATGCAGTCTTGATACCAGTAAATTTGACCAGCTGGCTTAAGCTGAATGCAATTTATTTAGGATGAGTAAAAACAAACAGAAAGCCCAAATAAACAGTAAAGATACAATTTGAACGGCAAAAGCTGCACAAGTGCAAGGAGAGACAATCAATAAGGCAAAAAAGAAGAGAATTGCGACTGAATTCAATAAATACATAAATGAAAATGTAATTAGAAAACAAAATTGAAGGGGACAAATTGAAAGCTTACTGCAACGTGAAAGAACTAGAGGTATTTGCAACCAAACAAAATGTGTTTGTTTTTTTTTTATAAATAGGGGCAAAGTAATACAAAAAATCAGAATTTGTATAAGGCACAAACATAAAACACAATTCAAACAATCCATACAACTATTGAATGCGATCACCTTAGTTAAATACGACAGATTATAGATAAGTTTTTTTCAAGAAATTCGAAATTGGTTTCGCTTTTTCAGCTTTTTACTGAAAGTGTTCACAAAAAAGTAATATATTTAGCAATCTACCGTCTAAGTTTGCCTTTAAAATTGCGGTAGATAAAGACTTTTCTTAATTGTGGGACTGTCGTGGGAATGGCTGAAAAATAATGTTGTGGGACGATCTTAGTAATCCAGCTGCCAAATTGCTGGAGTTATAGGTTGTTTTGGCCGATCGATCTATTAAGGGAGTTACCAGTAACATACTTTCAAAATTTGGTTACTCTGGCTTATAAATTATGGAAGATATACGCATTTCAGATTTCTAGTTCCTGTGGAGGCGAGTGTAGACGTGGTCTGAAAATGTACATTCCGATCTTTGAGGAGAATACCCGCAAATTACCTTCCAAATTTGGTGACTGTAGCCCTCCTAGTCTAGCAGTGGACATATAGTTCAAGTTTTTACGCTTCTCCAGGTTCCAAAAAACAACATTCTCACAAAAATACTATTTAATATGAATGTATTTTTCAGCTAATTACAAGCGAAAATCCGTTGACACAGAATTTGTATTAAACAATGCTTAAGCCAATCATATTTAATGGCATCGAAAGCTTTTCATACTAGTTTTCACAATTTATAATTTTTGCACACGGTTTCTACCACACACATACAGACGCACACAGAGACAGATACACAGCTTGAGTAAATATGCCATCAAGGAACAGCTTCATTAGCACAAATGGTGAAAAACACCCTTCACTTTACACAAGCATGCTGCTGAAAATTTGCAAACATTTTTCGACTCCAATGTTAAATATTTGCTTAACTGCAGCAATTGAAAAAAAAAAACAAAACAAAATAAATGCAACTAATTAAAGTGCAAATGCAAATATTTGACTAAATAAATATATAATAGATAGCACACAAACACTAACATACACACGCAGACACACACACACACACAGGCACACACACACATGCCTGCCTGATTAAATTTCAAACGTCGAAATTGCAAACCGCTGCTCAAAACTGCCATGAATAAAATCAAGCAGAAAATAGCACAAAATGCATATCTTTTGTTATATGCCGCATATTGAAGACCCTGTCTAACATGTTATACCAAAGCTCAATACTAATTTTATATATACTGTCAGAACCATATTAATTGTCTTAGAAGTGCTTTCTTCAAACTAAGAATTACATATTTCTTAGTCACGGTTTCATTTGTTTTTCGTCTAACTCATCGTAATAAAAGGAAAAATGTAACTTTAACGATTACCTGCGCTGGGAAATGGATCGAATTGACAGGAAGACTATCCAAGACTATCCAGCTTCCAAATTCATGATATCCTTTGCAAGGACACGAATTTCACAATTTAACTGAAATGACGACTGAAAATGGAATAAAACTTGCAATCGGCCCAAAAGAATTGCCGCAAAAGGCAACGATGCAGCGATATTTGCTAAGGGCTGCAATTATTAAATTATTTCTTAAATGAAGATATTGAAACACAAAGAATATTACATACCCCAGCTAATCGGAGTCAACTGCTGACATCCAAATTTCATTATAATTAATGAAAGCTAGGATACAAAAAGAAATGTACTAACAGCTTATGCTTACAGGCATACCCGTCGATGTTAACAATTTTACAGGGCATTAGAATGGCCTATTTAAATAATTAGTGAAATAAAATGTGCAATTGTATAGATGCTCCCAGAGGGTGACTAATAAATGTCCATTTACCACTTTGGTGTGGCACTTTGTGGTGTTCACGCAATCGTATAATGAAGGATGACGGCGAGGGTGAGGGTGATGGTGAGGAGGGAGGAGGGAGGAGGGAGAGGGTGAGGTGTTGTTGTGTGTGTTGGAAGACCAATTCGATTCGATGCGAACAATAGCAGCAACAATAGCAACTCGTGAACTGGCCGGTTAAGAGCTCCGATAAATGCTTAACTGTTGGCCGAGCTGCTCAATGTTGCTGTTGTTTGTTGTTTGCGGGTACGTGTAAATGTGCGTGTGCGTGTGTGTTGTGTTGCGATTGTACGCTTCACTGCCTGGCCAGTGAGCAATGTAAATATAAATATTAACAACTATGAAAACGAAACGAAAAAGGAGAGAACTACCTATCGTGCAGCCTCAACTGAACTGAACTGAACCCATTCCATATAGCTCTACTTATCGTTGTTATCGGCAACTGAACACAAATTCTGCATTGTTGTATTCAATTGTATAGACATGTGCACATACATAACAGGCGTATACGTCTATTTATTTAATTCTTGCAAATAAAAATACGTTCCGTTTCCTGCTTTCGATACCAGCATTACATTGGTCAACAATTTCGTTTTGCTTCGTGAGTTATTAACATTAATATCGATACAACGCATACTAAAAAATATACGAATATAATTTGTATATCACAATTAATGGAAAACATAATTGAAGTATTTGTTTTTGGGTTTAGCTTATGCCTGTGGCAATTAAAAGGAAGTACGTAAGTCGATTGTCCGTTATCGATGATATATTGAGAAGTAGCAACCGATATTTAATCGATAGCTTCATGGCACTTTCAGTAAATATGCACATACTGCCATCTCACGCTATTTCGTGCACTCGAATTGTGTTTAACTTAATGCTCGGCATGCAATTATCGCAATTACAGTATCCTTGAGGGCGTTCAAAACTTTGTGACTCCCTAATGATAGCAATGTTGTCATTCTGAGAGCTCAACAACAGCGCCAACTGCAGTAATATGCTAACAACATAAAACTAGTCGATAAGCACCGCAGCCTTACCCCGGGGATGCAACTAACTAACTGCGCATTGTGCACTGTCTGTCTGTCCTTTTCTCTGTCTGTTGTGCCCTGTAATTGTGAAAATTAATAAAGCGGGTATTTTGGAGGACAATTGTACGCACTTTTAAGTGGATATGGCAAACGGTATACGCATCTATTCAGTTTTTTTCTTCTAAAGGGCTTTGAAGATCGCACAATTTATTTTTAAGATACGTTTTTTAATGTAAATTAAGTAAAAATATACCAAAATGGCCAAAGTTTGTAAAAAAAAAGGATCGTTAAAAGAGTATGTATTCGTCAATCATTTTTGCTAAAGTACTCAAACTTGTTGTAATGGTTCATGTTTGCCCGTTTGTAGCGCATAAAGTTGGCAATATTGTAGCAAAATATCCGACCCCAATGGCATAAGCAACGGTTTGTTTATGTACACATCCACATATATACACCCCACTCCACTACACACACACACACACATACACACACATTCTCAGAGCCTTTTACCTGTAGGTGTTTGCATCTGTTTGCTTTTGTATTTATAACGTGATATGTCTCCATTTTCCCTTGTAATTAAATTACCAACAACATCAGCAGCTCAACAGTGATTCGCAAACGCACTTGAGCACTCACTCATTTACACTCATACACTCACTGACTCACTCACTCTCTCACAGTCACATTCACACTACTCTTTTAGCTGCGTAGAATCAATCGTTGAAACGTTACGCTGAATTAAGTACCGGGATGAAAACTGCCTGCAAAAAAAGAAATGCTAGCAAATAAAATAAGACCTCCCTCAAACAGACACACTTACATACACACGTACATACACACACAAACGTTGTTGCTGGGGACATGTGTGTGTGTGTGTGTGTGTGTGAAAAATAAAGCAATGCCTGTACAAATATCGCTCATACGCCTCGTAAACTGTTTAAAACTGCATGACAGTTGATTTTACCTGCAAAGGTGTTGGCTCGGAAAGAGTCCCCTCTGTGTGTGTATGTGTGTATGTGTGTGTGTGTGTGTGTGTGCGCGCGAGTGTGTGTGTGCATTTGCGTGCATAAGTGTGTGTGCTATCCAAAGTTCAGACGAGGTTAAGCAAAGATTTATACAAGCATGAGTAAAGTTTGAGTGCCCCGGCTATTTGAGTTTGAGTCTCATAGTCAAGTGTCATCCGAGGAAGAAGTGCCAGCTGAAGCTGAACCCATTGAATTATTGAGTGACAACCACTGACTCTAACATATACCCCCCAACTACCCCTATCCACCTCTATCGCTCTGCATCTGCCATTCTCTGTGTATGTGTCTGAGTAGTCCTGTGTAATGAAGCATTTTTCAGCTGTTGTCACAGTTCGCATGTGGGTCATCAATAAACTTCAGCCAAACAGTTGTTGTTCTTGTTTTTTTGTTTGTTGTTAGCCGCTTCATGTAAGTAATTTGACCATAAAACGTTCAATATTCAGTTCTGTGCCGTAGTAGATTCATTTAAGCACGCTACAATTGCGATTGGGCAAATGCCTATGAAATCAGAGAGATGCGATATACTGGTAATTCCATTAATCAATTATGAAATTAATATTTAATATTTAATTTTGTGAAAATCCAGTTTAATTTAAGGCGAGAATTCGTAATACTCAATTATGAAATAAATATAATTTAATTTGAGTGCAGCTTTAATATAATAGTTTTCGAGCATTCTGGCACATGTTTTGCTATTTATGTAAACATCGAACTTGGAATATACATAGTTGGCTGTTTTTACATCCTCATTCTTAACACTATCAATTTTCTCCTCTCTATAATATTCTAGCATTTTTCGCAGGGCTTCAAATTTTTAAAAATTGTATCAACCGTTTCGCTTTGCTCATAATTTGAATTGAATGGTTTGCTTACGTCCACAAATAAATTTTAAAATTGTAAGTCGTTGCGCTTCCTTGTCACCTCCAATAGCTGTTTCCTGCTTAAATTGAAAACGAAAGTCCTTACATCCGGCCATTGATAACTCCACTTGAAATTGTTTTTTAGTCAGCACTAAAAAATTCAGAAATTCATTGCCAAAAACGCAAAGCCCGAGCATATCGAGCCAATAAGCGTGACAATTTCTTGCATAGATAGATTTTGTACACACTGACAAATCGACAAAAACACACAAAACAGCACCCATGTCCAATGAATATGCATTGTTTATATGTCCAAAAATAAAAAATTTACACAAGATTTAATATCCACACTCGAGTTGCAAGCGGTAAGGGGTTAGCGAGGGGTGAGGAGTTAAAATCATGCATAGTTCATAGCCCATTTTTAAGAGCCGAGCGGAAGCTGCAGTCGAGCAGCCACAATACAGACACACACAAACAGGCACACACACACACACACACACTACGGCTGACTGATCGATTTTCAATTGAAATTCAGTGGTTTCTTTTATATGGTTTCGCTTGGTGTTTTTGGGTTTCGTGGGCAACACTTCAAAAAAAAGTACACTGTGTGTATAATAAATCCAAATATGCAGAAGTTGAGTGTATTTAGCCGAGCGCATACCCTACGGACTAGCTTACAGTATGCTTTAATACTTTCTCTGCCCTTCACAGTACAACACATCTGTTTATGTATTTAATATCAAAGTTCTACATTGATGATTGCCACTATTAATAATCTTGTGAAATTATTTGCATAATTGCATCTACTGATTTCAAATATTCTTTGAGATCAGATGGACAAATAGAATTATTTTGCTTGAATTGATATGGATGGTTAGGCATACATACATTTGGGGTATGTATAATTTTAAGAGAACGCGTAATGCTCGCAACTCAGTGCGTGCCACATACAGCCATTAATTAAAGCTATTAAATTATTTTTGCATTTAAATTCAATTGCAGCAATGCGGCTACAAGGCTACAAGTCTTTGGGCAGTTGGCACGTGCTAACACTTAGGGGCTTGGCTGTGTGTGTGTGCAAGTGTGCGACTGTTAGATATTCGATTGTGTGGTGGGTGGTTATGGTTCTGCTTTGATGGCACATCATAAGCATATTACACGAGCCGGTGCCAAGTTTTAATGGCCAACGATGTCGCTTACAAACTTCTCCATTGCCTATGCAAACGATCGATCCAACAATAACAGCAACAACTACAACAACAACATCAATAACAACAGCAACAACAACAACAATAAAAACTGTCGGGCA
Organism: Drosophila grimshawi; assembly: GCF_018153295.1. Lineage (NCBI taxonomy): Eukaryota > Metazoa > Arthropoda > Insecta > Diptera > Drosophilidae > Drosophila > Drosophila grimshawi. The sequence continues at coordinate 1,590,698 of NW_025062489.1, read as the reverse complement.
AAGCGAAGAAGAATGCAATTCGCATAGATATTCAAATGCCACATTAAATGCAATACTCCTTAGTGCCAGAAACTTTCTGAATACCATAACGACTTTGCTGCGAGCAAACAGGACTTGGACTTTTGGAGCTCAGCATTTTGGTTCTGGCTGGGTATCCACTTCTTCTACTCTACTTATGTTTCTACTTCTACTTCTACTTCTGCTTGTGCTTATACTTGTTGTACTCGTTGCAGCTTTGGCTGTGCAAACATTATGCGATACGATTCTCTGGGAGGAAGTTGGGCAAAGCATGTAATGCCGACTTTAGGGTATCATTTCATACAGACGCATTGATTGCCATAAAATGACGTGTGGCTTAGACGCATCGAGGTGAATTCAGTAGAGTTGCCAAATTCAGTGGCACGTGAGAAATAGCGCAAAAAATGTCGTAATTTTGCGGCGTGTTCGAATGTAAACCAGCACGCATTAATGCGCCCAATGTGCGCACACCAATGCGAAAAGGTACACATTAAATCATTTTCAATTAATTTCCTTTAAAAAAAAGGAAATAAAATGGAAGAAAAGTATCTCGAAATGACAGGCAGCGAAAAGCGCCCAGGCAAAAGGTGCCGCATTGCCATTTGATATCCGGGCGCTATATGAGTGCATACACATGCACACACACACACACACACACACACACACACACACACACACACACACACACACACACACACACACACACAAGCACACACACGCATACACGCACATCGACTTGGTTAGTAGAAATCTGAACTGCAGGTTTTTTTCCAATGCGACATTCAGTTGTGGTGAGTGCATTTACATAATTGCCAGCCCCACCTCACCTCACCTGTCTACAGCCCCCCCTTTTTCTTGTATGATGGCAGGCCCCCACTTGGTTAGTGATGTGCGCATTGGATAACTATAATTAATTTACATATGATTAAGGGATTTACATTAAGGATGTCATTTAAATTGATTTAAATGCGGCCACTATTAGATTACATGAACGCCTTAAAAAAGGCCAAAGTCAATCCAATTCATTTCAATTTGGTCAATATTGAATTAAATCTTGAGCAATATTTTTTGATTTATTTAAAAGTATTAATGTTCTTTTACGGTTTGCCGTTTTACACAATACTTAAATTTCGTTCGAATTGTATTCTAGTTCAAGAAATCTGGTTGCAAACAGTCCACTTGCCAGACTTTATTAGCACTAAATAAAAATGGTTTGGCTTTTAGTTTATATTTTTGCAAATTCTTGCAAAAATTCACATTTATCTTAAGAAATAGAAATTAATTCGGAGCCAAAATTGTTCAATTAAACAGAATCATCTTTGGAACCGAAGCGTAGACTTTTATTTGAATATAGTAGGCAATATGGGTTCTTTCATCGACTCAGAAAGCAGCTAATCAATTACCCAACTATCAACATTAAGTATTATTCTTAAAATCGCATGAATTTATGGCATTTATTGAGTAAGTTCCGTAAGTAACCCAAATAGTTTCTGAAAGTTGCAACATCGCAATGGCAATATGTGATTTTAGCCGTGTAAACCAATACCTCCACTCTACCTGTTCAGCTCATTTTGAATCTCTTCTTATCTTTAACCTATGAAGTATTGCTGTTCACGGGTTGGAAATTGAGGTGGCGGTGGACAGATATCCGATTTTCGATTTGTGAACTACTTTTTGGGGGGTACCAAAATGCAAATTTCGGCTTTTGACAGAAAGCCCAGCGATTGCACCACTCATTCCACAAACTCGTCTTGCCCAATGGTCTCAGACGGTAACTGTGTCAATTGCTTCGATTTGGTTATAATTGAAAAGCGTTGGCTAATTGACTGGCCGAGTGACAGGGACTGACAAGCACGTGAAAATAATTTTGCCTCGTTCCGCAATGGCTCAGTTGACGAAATTTTATCTTGCCATGACGCATTTAAAAAGCCGAAAAAATGCAAACAAACAGAAGAAGAAGAAGAAGGCCAACTGAAAACTGAAAACTGAAAATGGAACTGAAACTGAAATCCGAATGCCCAGTATTTTGTTCGTAAAAACAAGCGAGTAAAACGATGAAAACCAAACCTCGAAACTCAATTTAAGACACACACAGACACATTGAATAATTTTTCACTGCCCTGTAAATTTTATGGTAGTACAAGTATATATGCACTTAATCAAGTCAATCTAGCCAAACCCCTCCATCAAAGTTCGGAGATGAAGTTGCGTTTTCATTTTATTAAGCGTATCACAACATTTATTTAAGTAACACATTTCCATAGTAGAAATTTCACATGTGTGGTGGTGAATTTTTTAGTAGATATAAAGCTTTTTTCTATATTGAGAAGCATATGCAATATATTTGAATTGCAGACATGCAGGGTATTTGGGTAGTCGGTGAATACCGTCTTTTGTACTGTTCCCAATTTTTTGCTGGCATTTTGTTTTGGCTTTTTGGCTGACTATAAATTCTTTTCGAGGCTGGCAGCTGGCGAGAATCGAGTGGATTTTGCAGCTTTTTGCCACTTGCCAAGGCTGCCAAAGCATTTCAGCGCCACATCACAGCTGATAGACGATATACCCTCATACAATAGCCCCAATCCCAAACCACCAACCCTCCTCCTCCCCCCTCCTCTTGCAACACCAGGCTGCGCTCCACTGTTAAGAGAGTATTGAGTTCTGCAGTGCTGCAGGCACTAAGTGTGTGAATTTAGTTAGCACGAGATTTCGCTTCGCCTGTGCCTTGGCCATTTGTGCCGAGCTCAGCTGCGATTTACTCTAAGGGCATTTGCTATTAACGAGACAGTTATTGACAGGTGGAGCAGGGTTAATAGCACGAAATAGCCAAAAGGCTTACACTCCAAATACTCGACTCAAATTGTTGGCACAACAACAACTCTCATTAAATAATCGTTTTTTTTTGTATTTTCTCAGTATTGTCTTTTTAAATTTGCTCTTTAGTTGCTAAGAAATGACATAACAATCCTTGCAATATTTGTATTACAACCTTTTAAGGCTGCGCACAAGTGGTTATTTTATACGTGTATAAGTAAAAAGTAATTGGAAAACTGCAATTTTGCAACATTTTGCAGATGTGCATTGCGAAAGCAATTGCTGCAAATGATTGAGGAGTCTTTCCTTCAGGCAGTTCGTTCAGCTCAACTGCAGCCAGAACGAAATGCATAGCTTACTTTCAGGCGCCGACGACTAATCAACATGCGAGATGGAGAAAAAGAAATAGAGAGAAAGAGTCGGCAGCTGTTAAACAGATGTTCAAGTGTTTAAATTAAGTATCGCAAATGCCAACCAAAATGTGTCTCAGAATGTAGCTAAGAAATTAGCCAACAATGATGCTGAGCATGCGAATGAGGGCTGTTTGGCAGACAGACGGCAAGCAGGCGGTCCGTCAACAGCTGTTATCTTCTGATTTAGCTCAGTTACTAATGTAATTGAAATAATTTCATTTTGACATCAAGAAATATGCTTATTTATGAGACGAGCCAACAAACAACATCAAACAACCACAATGTGAACACTTTCTAAACGAATGCAGTCGGCGCCCAAGACAAGCAACAATACCAACAACTATTTTAATTGAGAGCATGCTCAACTAAAAGGCACCCTGTACACAATAAAGTTGCCCAAAAAAGCTTAGTTCAGATTTACCGCGGCTGCCATTCAACATTCTACAATAATTTCCTAGCAAAGAGTGAATTCTTTATTTGTTTTTTTTTTTTAAATTTATATTTATATATATGTGCTATATACCACAACCTGTATAGGGTAAATGCAGTATGCATTTTGAGCTAAACTAAGTTAAGCTGACATTATGCCAGACAATGAAGGCGCTCAACTTGTGAAAATGTTGCCTACAAAACTGTGTGTCCGTGCGAGCGTCTGTGTGTGTGTGTGTGTGTGTCAAAACCGTAAACAACAACAACAACAACAACAACAACAACGGCAACAACTGCAGAAACAAGAAGAGCAAACAACGACAATGACCAAAGACTGATGTCTAACCATGAGGCCGGCAACCGAGCGGGGTAAACCGCATGCCAAAAACGGAAGTGGCATTGTTAGACGGTTTATGTGTGTGTGTGTGTGTGTGTGTGTGTGTGTGTGTGTGTGTGTGTGTGTGTGTGTGTGTGTATGTATGTATGTTAGTAATGGAGCACAGCCTCTGGCTACCTATCTCTCTGCCTACACGTCCGTCTGTTTGTCCGCTTGTCTGCCTGTCTGCCTGTCTTAGTTGTTGCTTTGTGCGTTTGCATGCTAAGCACGTATTTCCGGCATAGGTTTTTATGCTATTGTTGTTGTGCATTCCCCAACCTACCCCGTTTTACCCTTCTCTATGTGTATCTATGTGTAGAGGCTGGGCTGCTCTGGTTCTTGGTTTAAGTTTCAGTTTCGTTTATAAACATTTTGATTTTAGTTTACTGGTTTTGAGTTGTGCCATAAATTGGCACTAGCTGCGCATATTTATAATAGATGCGCTTGCCTGCATATGCCACTGCCTCCCTTTCTCTCTCTCTCTCTCTCTCTCTCTCTTTCTCTCTACATATCCATCCTTTCCAGTTGCTCTTTCTCTTTCACTCTCTGTACGTCTGTATGTGCCAGACATTTTGATGTGGCATTTTGGACGTGCCAAACAAATTGGTTAACTGTTTTATTGCCTCAACGGCAGCTGTCCGTAGGTTTTATGACTCTTATCAAGTTTGATGCTGGTGCCAGATTAACCACATATTCTGGCACCATATTGGGCCAAAAGGACCCTGTGCGATGTCTACTAAGCCAGACTAATGTGCTATACATTTTCAACATGAGTTTTAAACAACTTTTTTTAAGTTTACGGCAGAAAGTCTCTGTATAATTTATATTTTATATAAATTTGCTAGCTTCAGTAGTTATGAATTGTCGCACTGGATATCATATTTGCTTTACTTTTTACATTTTATGACGAGGTATTCAATCAACTACATACCTAATTTAGCTAGCTCTACTTGTGTACATAATAAAGAACTAAGAATAAAAATTAGTACAAAATCAAACTGCACAGAAAATGTTGGAAAAAAATCAATCACAGAGATCATTCAAATAAGAGCTGAATTTTAATGCATTTCTGCTGCAGATATCGTTTAGATAGGCGACTCGAAAAAATGTTAATTACTCCAAAGGTGTCCCAGAGGCATTTGCGATTTTTCAGCTAAATCGCGTATTTACTCACTGCCACAGGGGATTCAAGAAGATGCCGATAATTTTAATGAAAATTAGGAAAGACACAGACAGAGAGAGGCTGGAAAGTGAAAAAGAAATGACAATTATTTCGACATACCGTGGCAACCACTGTGCCAACGCCATTTTGTCGTGCTTAGTTTTACGATTATTACTAGCAGCACCTTATCGCTGGCAACACTTGGAGACGGAAATAGTGTTGCTAAAGTGCACACTGCACCTGCACCGACCTCGTTTAAAGTGGTTCATAATGTCATTGCGTTCCGTTCCCAACCCTTGGTCAACCCCTAGCTCCCATCCTCCTCTGTTGTGCCATGGCCACATGGCGAGTGCTCCTTGATCAGTAGTTCACTAAATTGCCAAAGCAAATGCAGTATTTATTATTAGTGACCATAAGTCCAATGACAGCTATTAGTCTCCATAGCAATCCACTGAAATGACCCTGTTGTAGCCATATTGTTCAAGAATTACTTATTTGTTGTTTCTTATGCAAATCGCGCGATCTAAAAATGTCTTGCAGATTACTGGAATATCCTTAAAAGTGCAACATATTTCTTTAAATAGTTATAGAAATTGAAAATGTAAATTGCTTATGTCACTCACAGGACTACCAAATGGACATCTTTTGTTTGCGTGTCTCTTATTCAAGTTTTGTAATTGTTGTGAAACAGTAACGACTACCAAATGGACCGTGGCGGGGAAGGGGGGCATGGTCATGTTCGTGGTTGCTGTCTGTGGGCCTTGTAACGTCACAACGTCACCTTGACAGGCTGTTTATTTATTCATCTGCCCCCAAAAATGGAATGCGACCACATTTTGCAATTGATTTTTGGTTGATCCCAAAAAGAAAACCCGAGAGGGTTGACGCAAAAGTTCTGGAAAAATTTGATAAAAGTTACTGCCCCACAATTGTTTTTGCTGTTATTCATCTGAGTGATTGCAAATGGTTTGGATTGTATTTGGCTTGCATAAGAAACTGTATGATGGACTCAAAAAAGTGCCAACGTCTTAAATCTTGAATGCATTTTTCCTAAATTTCAATTCGAACAAAGTTTTTGTGAAGCATTTGTAATAAGCCAAATGGATTTTCGGTCGTAAAAAATCGTAAAAATTAAAGGGACGACTTTTGAGGTAGGGGTACGTCGAGGGGTAAATGCTTATAAATATTTCTTGCAGTATGTTAAAGACTATATTGGAGGGTTTTCTAGTCATCAGTGAACCACGAAGTGGGTTAACCAAGTTATGAGACATGATAACTAATTGCTAACAATAATCGTTTCAGTGAGTCCATCATTTCAGCTTGACATGGCTGAGAGAGAGAGTATGAAAGGGTGTTCAATGGATAGTGAAAAGCAGAGCACTCAGCTTATGTAAACAGTTGGCAACCAAAAATGCCATCAGTCAGCTCAACATTTGTCTCCTCTCATACTCTCAAGACAAAAATTACGCTTTTAACAATTACGAAAATGCAAAGTGATTTCAAGCTATATTCGTATATGAATATATATATATATATATATATATATATATGTATATATATATATATGATACCCACGTATCCGCACAGAAGTATTAAACTACAAAATACAAATAGAATAAAACATTTTTGCTCTCGAGTAAGCTTGATGTCCCTGCGGATGCTGAAACATTTAGCAACCCCTGCCCCTGCATATACCCCTGCCCCTGCATATACCCCTGCCCTTAAGCTGCACTATTTGGGCTTTTTGGTTTTGTGCCCACAGTCAAGCTGGTGGCATGGAATGCATTCATCTTGAACCATAATTGAGTGCTCATTGTTTACGCCCGGCAATTGACTAATCACATTTGTTGGCGACCCCACATGCATCCTTGCAATGTTTCCACCTCAATGTGTGGCATGCCGCACAGATACTCTTAAGCGTGTCTCCCTTAGCACGTCCCACACGCAAACCCCGGCAACAAACTCAGTATCAATTTCAGCGCATTGCGGCTTTCGATTGTTTCTGGTACACGTTCCCACACGAATTCGAGTGCGCAATTCGCAATCAGTTCCTGCATTGGACTTAAATTGTAACGCACTTTGAATAACTGCAAGTTAACAGAAAGTTAAAGCAACTGAGTTGGTAACTATTTGATTTCTGATAACAAAAGCATAGTAAACAATTTATATAGGATTCCAGTTGGTTTTGTTGACCTCTCGAATTTATTGAGATATTTGTAATTCTGAAAACTCTTTAACAGTATTTAATAAATATGTATTTCGGCTCAACATTCCGTTGGGAATATCTGCAAGTTTTCCCAAAGTAATAAATGAAAAGTTTACAGTTGAAGAATAATAAGAAGCCATTTAATCTATGCTAGTCAGCCGAACAAACCCTAACACAATACTAGGCATATATTTGCTGAAGCGGCTTAAGCTCATGATTGTAAGGGATAATTACTGATTGTTATTATAAGCTTCTATTTAGTCAAGTCATGGAGTTTAGGACATTTACTTATGTATGCTCTGAAATCCCAAAAGTATGCAATACAAACGGGAATCACACTAAGCTAGTCAGCGCTTTGGCAATGTCAACAAACCGGCATCAATAATACTCAATATCAATAATAATAACAATAATAATAATGAAAATCACGATTTGTCTTTGCAAATGTCAATAAACCGGTTAGAACGTGCCACGCCCACTTGCCCACTAATGTCGGCCACGTTGTAATCATTTCATGCGGCGCCGTGACACCAAAAACTTTGTGGCACACACAAATACACAGGCATACACACACACACACTTGGGCACTTGAGAATGTGTTCGTGTAGCACGTAAAATGCCTTAAAATGAAGGTGTGCATAACTAAATAAATTCTATCAACAACAGCAGTAGCGCAGGACTAGGGCGGAGGACTACGGTGACTTGTCCTACATGTGAAGCAGACGATGTCGGAGCCTACTCGAGCCTAGCAGACTTGGATATGTAAGTCCTCCCCCTTACTCAGTAACGTGTAGGTGTGTGCCGCAATCCACTTGAACCGACAAAAACGAACAAAAAAAAAATCAAGTAAGAATGCTGTAGTCGGGTGAGCTCGACTACAATATACCCTGAACCCAGCTGTTAAAGATATTCTAAAAATTGGCAAATATCTCTTGAAAAATGTGAGCAGATCTGCAAGTGCATTCCTTTCTTTAGGCAGGCACAGGAACTCCAGAGTAAAAATGACTAAGGCAGCGCTTGTTTTTATTCAGAAGCCCGAACTGATCCCAACAGGCTGGCTACAAACACTTGCAAATACAGAAGTGCATACAGGTGCATACAATCATGGATAACGGAGCTCTGCAGAATAGACACAAACATATTGACGCTCGCGTCGATTATCATGACATCTCTTTCTCGCTCATGCGTTTGTATATTTATTATTGCGTGTGATAGAAATGAGATCAATAACGGGGTGTTTCATATTCAGAGATCCATGTGTTAATACAGACAGACGGACGGACCGACTATATGGCTATATCGACTCGGTTGTTGATCCTGATCAGGAATATAGATACTTTATGAGGTCGGAGATGCTTCCTTCTGCCTGTTACATACATTTGCACAAAACCATTATACCCTTTTAACCATTTTTAAAGGATTCAGGGTATAAAAAGAAATGAAAAATGAAAAACGCAAAAAAAAGAAAAAATTGTGTTAAGCGTTGATTCTTTTGTTCTTGGCATTTCCTCGAGTCGATTTTAGTTCTGGTAGGGGATACGGGTTGAGGCCACTGCTGGGTGTGGCAGCGTGGGGCGCTTGGGCATAAAAGGCTTTCATTTTGGCGCCTTTTGCTTTACTGCCTGCTGGCATGCACATCGTCTCTAAGACACGAGACGACAACACCATCCTCTGATCTTCCGCTACAGACCAGACCAGACCCCCTGCCTCTCCTCCTCTTTTGAGTGAATGGAAATTTGTGCTACTTTGTCTTTTGTATGTTCACTTTTGGGCTGCTGCTCAGCAACAAAAGCCGCGCTGGAAAAAAAATAAAATACATGGAAGAGAATAAATAGAAAGCACTAAGAGCACTTCATTTTTAGTAGTGCCAACGAATTTGTACTCTTGCTTTCATATTAGCTGAAGAGCAACTGATCTGAATAGCGAGTAATTCAATTTGTTAACATAATAACCAAACAAATAGTTTATAAGAAAAGAAAACTTTTTCAATGTAGATCATCTTTTCCATAAATTTCGTTGAATGCGTGACACATTGCATTATAAACCAAAAATGCCTTTCGGTTAGGGCATGCACACAAAAACAAAAGCAAAAAATATAAAATCTGCCTACCATCGTCTACACAAAGTTTGCATCTTGGCAACGATGTCGACGTTGTCGTTCGTTCGCACTGGTTGTTGCCGGCATACAAAACAGCAGGGAGAAATAAAAATAATAATAATAATAATAATAATAGAAGAAGTACTTAATAAAACAAAGACACGTCGTGGGCGGCGGCTTTAGCCACAGCCTTTGCATATGCAAAGGGCTTCGTCGTCGCATATTTCCGCTGCTTTTTCTTCTTCTTTGTCTTTGTCTTTGCCTATTGCTGGTTGGTGCTGGTGCTGGTGCTTCTTCTTACTTATTCAGTGTTGGCAAACGACACTAAGAGCGTCGTGCATTGCAGCAGCGTCGGTACTAAGCACAGAAGCGTTGAAAATATGCAAATTTCACGAATCTGTTTTTTCTGTTGCTACGTTTACATTTTTGTTTTTAGTGTGCCCAATCCCACTCTACCTTCCTCCGTCTCACATTGCCTCTTTACTTCCCCACATTGTCGCTGAGAATTGTGCAACGGTAGTTCCGTGGGTTTTCTAATGGCTACCAGCGAGTTGTGTGCGCGATACCAATTGAATAAGTCAGCACTCTGAAGTTTAACGACAAACAGCAAGTTACATAACGCTGCTTAAGGTTTATTTCGTAACGAAACAAGTACTTTGAGTGTTTGATAACGAGGCACTTAAGGCTGCATGAGTACTGCCAGATAGAAAATAACAAGAATTCATTAATTGCACACAACTGCACAATTTTAACCAGTTTACTACATTAATATATTCATTTTTTCCTTACACAATGAATTATTATTATGCTACAGAATGAGTAATTATTCTATGTATTAAACAGTAAAAGAATTTAAAATGTAAGCTAAAATAGTCTCAACTAATGGAAGAATTTTGCTCGTTACCTTTGGCTATCACGTAGTGATATTAGCTTATAAGCTCAATAACCATCGATTATCAGAATTCCTGAAATCGTTTTTGGTGGAAAGCTCGAATAATGTAAGACTTCAATTTGAATTTGTATAAGAAATCTTAGCTAATTGCTATGCTATCAATGTGAAAGTCTTAAGTTAGCCATTAAGTTGAACCCAACTGATCCAAGTTAGCACAAAAAATGGATATACGTATGTATATGTATATATATAAATATATAAATATGTGCGCAAGACTAGAACAAAGTAGAAGGGACCACGCCATTTATTCAACGGGGAGGCAGCTCTGGCAGCCTAGCCAAGCTATTAGCATAGTTCTTTTACACTTTTGGCCTTTGTTTTGCCAGCGAGCGGTTTGCTTTCGACACTACTGCTACCCGCTACGCCTCGCATACCCTGCGAACAAATGCAATGAAAGGCAAAAGCCAAAGACGACTATCGCCAGATTTCTGTACCCTGCTGTGGCAACTTGTTATGAAAAATCTGCATAATACATTATGCAATTATGAACGTGACAAAAGTCTCATTCCACAGTGCACAGCACTCGGCACTGCTCCATTACTTGAACTGGTCACTTATACGAATAAGAGCACTCTACCTTTTAACCTGGATTAAACAATATCGCGTATGCGCCAAGTAATATTATTATGTTTTACATTATTATCTAGAAGAATCTCTGTTCTTGTTGGGAACTTTTTATTTCTGATGACAATTTTAAGGACCAACAAGAAAATATTCTTTAGTCAGTAAGAGAAAGAAAGGAGTACCTATAGACAGATCTGGATACAGGACACTGCTGTACAAGACCAAACAGTATTTCGCACAAATTTTAACTATCAAATAAGTACGGCTGTTAACTAACCGTCTCTAGTCATTAGGGCGATGAAAAGAGTTCAGCTTAATATTGCTTCTGATCTTTCATAAATTATATCATATTTTGAATGTGGCTTGTATCATATACAATGTCGACAACATTAGTAACATTAACGACCACATACTACAAATTATTTCACACCATTTCACATGTTTAGCTGAAGTTCGGGTGGCTGAAATACACTCAATTAATTTTAATTTATGTATGTACATCTGAATGCCATAGTATATACGCCAGACAGACAAACACACACACACACACACATCTCTCAGGCACAGCACACATACACTCATCAGCATATGTCACCCGGCAATTATGATTGCCAAACTCACACATGTACACACACAGGCACACACCGTCGAATTATTGGGCATATTTTCAAAAATTCTTGACTCACAGCATTTCTCAGTGTGAGACGCTTGAAGGCTTTAAATGTCAGTTGGCATTTCATGGTAATTAATGAATTATATCATTAATTTAACTTAAATACATCTTTATGTGTATATACATGTATATAAATCTTAAGTGCGAAACTTTAAATTAAGTTACTGAATGATGAAAACCAATCAACAATGTTTTACAAAACAAATAACAATGCGGTAGTCGAGTGAACTCAAATTTTTTTCCCTTTTGAATATTTTGCACACCCAAATGTAAGCAGATGTGCTAGTGCTCTTATTTCTTATGGCCAGCACAGGTAAAAAAAATGTGGATGAGCGATAACGGAACTGAGCAGGACTTCGACGAAATGTTTTTCGGGTGGCTATAATCATAAACGATTTAAGCAATTAATAATCATGGGGAATAATAGGCATAGAATATTCACCGTTCTACTGACAGGACATTGTAGACTAGGAAGTCACTTAACTAAACTAGGTATTTACAGTAGCGAACTCTGAAGGTTTTGTGAACGCGAGTAAGAATCCTCAATGCTCAATGTCTCAATCCCTGGCAGAGTTTGTCGCCTTAATCAGGAAAAGATGCAGCATCCTGGGGATGCATTTTATGAGCTTCAAGGACATAGAAGCCCTCAACCCAACAAAGATTCTCGCATTCGGGAGCTGCGGTTGATGGAGGAGCTATAGGCCCAGAAGTTGGCACAATAGATCTAGTAAACCGTAAAGGGCAGGTATCCCAATAGTAATAATGAGATAATATGAAATAAACTTGCACGAAACCATAATATCATTATAAGCCACTTTTAATGGGTGCAGGGTGTCATCGTTCAATCAGGACGAATCGAGAAACATCATGCTTAAAACATATTCATTCACATATTAAAAACCGTTTGAGTGCTATTCACTTTATTCATTTACGGGACATTGCGAAATCGTTTATAGGACTGCAAATTTGATGAAACTTCGAGTGCTATTTGTTTTGTTAAATTTGTTTGCCAGCGTTGTGCGGGTTGGCGGGAAAACAAAGCCAGGAAAGTGCCCGAGGGTGCAAATTACAAGTGTTGTTTGCCCAAGTGCCACACAAAAGAGGCAAAAGCAACTTTAAAATTTATTAGCGCTGCATTTTAAATTGATTGCCTTACTAATTTATGCATTTTAATTGCTAATTAATGCATCGTTTACACAGCACACAGATACACACACACACGCACACGGACACACACACATGTATTTAGCTTGGCAACACGCGTACTGGATTTATAATTAGCGGCAAAATTTACGGTTTTAATGCGTTTGTCAACACTTGCCACAACCAAGCCCGGCTTTAAAGCTACGCGCACAAGCTCGTGCCACATCCACGCTATTTACATAATCAAATTTGAGTCTGACCAGCCAAACGGGGGGTGTCCTGATGCGGAGGTTGGGGTTTGCCGTTCACAAAGAGCAGTTTATTTCAAAAGAAGCCACGCCCCCGTCGCTCAGTGTAAGCTTCGCTCTTGCCTCTAAAATTTCAACAACATCTCTCTCACACACTGCGATGCTCTTATTCTTCATCTCGCTGTATACGTGTGTCTGTGTGTGTGTGGGTGTGTGTGTGTGTGAGAGTTTAATGAGCCGTTATTTATTAGCTTGCCGTTTTAATTTATGTGTGCAACAAATTAGACGGCCCAGTCTGAAAGCGCTTAAACTATTTGTTATTTTAAATTGAAAGCGTTGCGCCTCCCCGCCTCCCCGCCCCCGCACACTCCTCTCACTCCACCTGTCGAGCAAACGAGCAACAGCCACAGCAACAAATTTGCTGCTGCTAATCATTAAACAGTTGCAAGCGATATGTGTGTGTGTGTGTGTGTATGGTTGTCTGCCTGAGCTTGGCTCTGTGCTTAAGTGAAATTTATTATCAAAATAAATTTAATTTTGGAATTTAGGAGAAGGTTACACATTATTGAAATTAATACAACGTTTACTATTTTTTTTAATAAGCAAAAGCTAATGGAAAATGGTTAGTAGTTTTTTGTGATTCAAGATTAAATTTAGTATTTTCTAATTATAGGAAAACTGATAGGAATACGTACATTTTCTATAGAAGTTCTTAATTAAGAAGTTCATACAACTTACACACTAAATCAGTTTAAAGCTCATACCAAGCTCAAATTGTTATTTCTCAAATGGAAATCGTTTTAGTTTTGACAGGGTGTAAGAGACTAATTTTTAATTTCCATGTGGAATCTTGGCATTAACTAAAAATAATATGCACTCATCTCCAAGAAAAAAAATTTAAGTAAATTCCGAAGCCCAAGTTAACAAAAATATATGCAAAGTGGCTAAGTAGCACAAGAAAGCATTGAACGTAAAAAAAATAGTGGCTAGACAAGTAAGAAGTACTCTAACCGAGAATGCTCGACGAGGAGATACCCTGAACCCACGTTTGCACCTATCCTAAATAGTACACTAGTGCAATATTTATGGGGCTTCATTCTGGCTGTTGCATATTTTTTGCACGCCTTCATTATACCCTTTTCCAGCAAATATAGGATTGGGAAACCACATATCTGCTATGTAAGCAATACAAAAAGACAGGAAAAAACAAACAGCAAGAAACATTCTGAATTTGTCAGTTTACCCTACTGTCAGTCTTTGGCGAATGTCAAAAATGCATTTACCTCAAAAAATGACAAGAAAAGAGGTTATAATTTATTATCGAAGTCAAGGAAGTAATAAGTGGAATGTCCAATTTATAATATATGTCTATTGCTGTTTGTTACGTCCTTTTGCTCGAGATAAAATATCCCATTTAGGAGTTGCTTGTAGCTGCAGGATGTGCAGCTGGCAATAGTAGCAAAGGCAAATGGATGAGTGTTGTATGAGTGAGTTCCAGACACGCCCACATTCTGCACTCCTTTCCGAATGCCAGACAAGCCTGGTCGGAACTCGACAACACATCTATACAAGCATGTGTATGTGTGTGTGAGTCTGTGTCTGTGCTTGTGTGAGTGCCTCGGCGTCTATCTGCGCGTAATGAAGACGTTGCAACTTTTGCGCTGTAACTAATTTTGAAAACTGAGTTGCTTATATTACGCATATGTGTGTAAGTGTATCTGTGGATGGGGGCGTGGCAGCACAACATAAATTAAAATGTTAGCTAAAAGTTTTTGCTGCTAAAATGGCGCAAAGTAAAAGCTTCTATGTATATGTGTTTGTGCGTGTGAGTGTGTGTGAGTGTGTGTGAGTCAGGGCTGTTCTGTAAATGACACTTAACACAATTAAATAAGCATTTAAAGTTGCATACACACACATACACACTTGCCAGCGAAATGACTTAAGTGCTGTGCGCGCAATTACACACACACACACTGTGTACTTTTCCTCGTTTACTGCCTTTCTGTCTCTCCTTCACCCTTTGCTTGGTGCATATTAAATGGCCTGCCAAAAAGTATGCTACAAAATAAGCACAGCCCAAAAAGTGCTGACTGCCACAAAGCGAAAACAACACACACACACACACACACACACACACACACACACACACACTTGGTGAAAAAGTGCACAGCAACAAAACACACACACACACACAGACTCAAACATTCGCAATTGCAATGTGTGCACAATCAAAATTAAAGCCCCCTCCCTCTCCCTGGCCCATGCTTCTCTGCAGCTCCTCTCGGTTTTGTTGCAGGCCAGTTAAAGATTTATGCGCTCGTTAAGGGCAGTTTCATGTCAGTTTTTATGTGTCATGTGTTCGTCTCCAGTCTCCACAAGAACTCATACCACTGTCCCACCACTCAACAACAGCACCTCTTCCAACTGCCTCAACTCTCAACATTGTCCACCAAGAGTTTCTTGAACTTGTTGTTGCGGCTCATGCAAAATTCAAAATGCTCATCATAAAATGCCCTTGGCACATGACCAACAAAACTTTCAAATTTCCATCACTATTTTTGTTGCATCTTCTTCCTCTCGTAAATTAGACAATCAAACTTAATAACATTCTTAGGGCTCTAAAAATAACCTCAAGTGACATTTGGTTTTCTTAGCATGTTGATGTCAGTCATAAACTAGTCTTAAATTACATATTAAATAAATATTTTTGTGTACTAGTATGCTCGTAAGGATTTATTTTAGTGAATATCCCATCCCCACAACTAGCGGGACCTTGTCTGTTTCTTGTTAAGCACTAGTAAAAATAACTGCACAAATAAAACATTTATTCGAGACGCTTGGCGAAGCTTCAGATACTCTTATCTCCATCCGGGTACACCTCCTATCAAATATGGAACTACAACTCGGAGACATCTTCAACTGGAACTAGAACTAGCTCGTCCTGCCAACATCGGCGTCTAATTAAATATTCCTGAGTTTTATATTCGTGAACCATTTATAACAATTATTTACTGTGAGTTTATGGGAAATAAGCCTGATTTGATCCAATTTATTTCAATGCACGTTTTACGCAATGTCAATAAAATGAAGCTCATTTAGCAAGTATTAATTGAACAAGGCTCTACTGCCAACTAAGTTTTTATATAGACTATGTCAATTGAACTCTATTCCATGGTTCTTCTGGCTATAGACTTTTCCGAGACTAACTTATAGTACCCATTGTAAGTGTATAATGAAGAAAAACTGCTGTTCGTGCTATTGCTAAACATAAATAAGGAAGCCGAGTAGAGGAGGAAGAAGAAGAAGAGGAAGAAAAAAGTACAGGAAACGCAAATAAATGGCGTGTATAAAAATGGGCAAAACGGACGTAAATAAGCAACAAAACATGCAGCAAAGGTGCGACTCGGAATTTCTGGCAATGGATGAATGGCCATGCGGTGGCTTACGGTGTTCCGACAGTAGGTATAGGGAGGGCGGGGAGTGGGGGAATGGTGTCGGATGGGACTTACGGACGGAGGCAGCTGGCTGCTGGAGCCAAAAGCCAAGCGCCAAATGCTTTACTTGAAAAACTGTGTGCAAACATTTTATGGCACTTTTGGTTTATTTTGTTCAGCTGCCGCTTCAAGTTGCAAGTTGCGAAGCGGTTCATTGCACGCACACACAAACACCTAAATGTACACACGCACGCACACTCACACACACCCGAAAGCAAACAAACAAACAGACGCTATGGCAATGCTGTGACATAAGCAATAGCTGTTGACAATCTTAGGCGACTTGTGTTGGCCCAGAAGATTTTTAGCTGCTGCTGCTGCTGCTGTTGCCTCTGCTACTACGCAGCCGCCCCTGTTGACTCCGCCAAGGCTTCTACGTTCACATCGTCGCCAACGTCGGGTTCTTCTCCATCATCATCACGCACCATCACCGGAAATCGATCTCATTACTTATGCAAAATGTGACGCAGTTAGTTGTGCAAAATTTATACACGTAAGAGCACAGACTATGTACGTGTGACTGTGTCTGTGTATGCGGCAACATTGTGTGGCTCTTTTTAAAACTAAAAGCATCACAACAGCAGTAAAACAACAACAACAACAACAACAGCCACTTTCTAACAGTGTCAGATTTATACAAAATTGCAAGACGAGAAAATAAAGAGAGAGCAGTTTGGAAGCCAAGGCGCTTGAGAAGCAGAGCAACTTGCTTGCTTTACAATTTGTTTTTGTTCAGTTTTCTTTCTAGCGGTTTTTTTTTTTATGGCAACACTACAAAGTAGGCAACAGCCAACAAAGCCACTCAATGCTGTGCAAGCGTTTTAAAATGAAATTTATCGAATTTATTATTCGATATATGATCACAAAATTGAACGCAACTGCTACGAGTTTCATAGTTTAGAATGTAAGCTTCTTCTCCTATGAGTAACAAACCCGTCAGTTTAAGCAGCTGCTCTATGTAGTGATGTATCCATCTACAATCTAGATTAAAATCTAAAATCTAGATTAAAATCTCTCAAGTCTGTCTATCTATATTGCTTATTAGTATTTTTTCTTACTTTTTTTTGTTTATTTTTTATTTTTCTTGCAACTCTGGCTGTAACCAAATGTCTCGATACCGATCAGATATCGATACTTTTACTGATATCGCTATTGACTCGATTACCTACTCTCAATAGTATCGGGATAATGGCAACAAGGTTGCCAGATACCTTCGGCCGCTTCTTGTTTGTTTATCTCCTATACGAAATCCTACATTCATCTGTACGTTGATCGGCAATTCTGCTAGTTGTTATGCTATAAGTATTTCTCTAACTGCAACTCTCTCATCTCTCATTTTCACTGTGACAAACTTTCCCAGAAACGCTTCCACTTATCTGTCATCTAATATCTCTTACTGCTCGATCACAGTTTATTCAAAATGAATAGCTCCATCATATATTTATTAGGTTCGCAAGCTGCTTAACGTGAAACTGTATCAAGTACAAACACCAAATAATATATGAGACATGAGACAAGTTGTAAGTTGAATGCTGAAGGATGCGAAATACTTAACCGATTACACACATCTATGCTAGAGGGACACACAAGAAATAAGAAAAAATGCTTGCTCAGAAACTAATACAAAATATACTCTATATACGTATGTATATACTTTGATATAAATCTTAGCAACCAAAGAGCAACATGAGGGAAAATATTCAAAACACAGTGCAGAAGTCGCTCCCTTGAACTTCTCCAGGTGTGCGCCCACATTGCAAACCATGAATCCAGCTTCGCCATTGCTTTTGACTTGTGGTACCCCAACTAAGTTTACATCGCACCTCCCCTCCCCCTTCCCCGGCTACCGCAGCCCTATAGGAGGAACTCGCTGCCAGGTTCGATGTGCTGCGTGTCAGCTACAGCTGCCAAAAATGTTGAAGGAGCGCCACAGAAGCTTAACACAGTCAACCACCAACCGTGGTGTTGCCACAATCTATGCCACATCGTTGTCACTCGGTCACGCCCCGCGTAACGAAACTTTAACTTTGGCTGCGGCTGATGCGGTTGCTGCTTTTACTTTTTGAAATTGTATGCAAGATTTATTAAGATTTAAAAGCTTTTATGTGTGTCGCTGTCAATTGTTGCCGCTGCCACTGCCACACACACAAATACAAAACAGTACCAACTGTAACAGCTCGTTATGCAATTTCCAACATTGCCGAACAGCATTCTTTTGACAAGACATTTTACTTGAAAGAAATTCCCATTATGCCCAGTGCTGAGTGAATATTGTGCGCATACGCATTATACACAATACTCATACGTACAGTGATCTGCTGCCATGACAATTAATTAGTTGCATGCCTTACGCACATGTAAGGGTAGATATGTGTGTATATCCAAATACACATTTATACTTTTGCATCCGTTGTTCGATGGCGTCTGGTTTATTTTGGAGTTTTCAACTTTTAATTTGAAATGTAAGCATTTTGTGACTGGCTTTTTGTTCACTACCATTTTCATTTAAATTGATATTCCAAGCCAAGCTAGAAGATGTCATCTATTCCATAGTTAAGTGTACCATGTGTGCGCAAAACATTATTGATTTGTTGTAGCTTCGAACGAGTTCTATTGAAATTTATCGAATACATCTATTCGATTCAATAAAATTATGGTTGAGTACGTAATTATCATTTCCAGACAATTGTTTAAATAATACAATATATGTGTTGATATTGTTTGGTTTTAATAACAGTTTATATACTTTTTTTTTACCATATTTATTATTTTAATTAATATTATTACTAATATATATGAATAATAAGAAACACACCAGGGATCACGGCCAATCAAAGTTACTGAAACAAAACTAAATTTTTGATTCGGAAGCTACTTTAAGCTATCCCATATAGGCTGGTTGACAAACTTCAAGGTGTTGTATATCTGGCAATTAAATATTAAATTTTTCAGTCCGATGACGCTTGAGGAAAGCTGTCAACTTGAGCATATATTGCAGTCCTAATGAAGTACATAAAATATAATTTAACACATACGTACATACATATATACATATAATAAAAAATACGCTCCAGTAATTCGAACTGAAAAATGAATTTGTTTGACTAAACACCGATAAGATACTTTAATTAACTTTGATCTGAATACATTACAAATATTAGACTAGAGAACTTGTTGTCTACTCAAATGTTTGTGGCAAGCATTTCGTGAAAATAGCATCAACATGTTGTGGGAGTTGCTGCTGGCTGGAACTGCAGCTGGTGTGTTGTGAGTGCGTGTTGAGTGTTTTGAGTTTCGGTGAATGCGTGTCTAACGACGTGTAAACATTATTACATAAGTAATGAGTAGCTCATTATGAACATTTGCAAGTTATTCAAACGATGTGCGCACGTTTTGGCAGCGTGGCAACATGACGTTGAATGCAACTGTTGCGGCCACTTAGCTGCGGATTTCACATCCTACACACACTCCCATACACATACTCATGTGTATTTTCTTAAATAGAAATTGAAATGAATATGCGCAGCCGCAAAAATTGTGGCACAACTTACAGCACAGCTTGCAGCAAATAAAGTCAGGATAAATATATATATATACACACACACACACCCGCGAGGCAGGGGAGCAATGGTATCAGTTTTAAGTTGCACTCTCTCTCCTCTCATTTTGTTTAGTTTATATTTTTTCATATTTTTTGCATGCATAACTTTCCTGTCTACTTTGTATTCTTTTTTGTGTGTGTGTGTTTGTTTTCGCATGTTACTGTCGCCTTGCTCAGTCAATCAGGTCACCTTCTTGCTTGTATGCCACACACACTGCCTGGGGCAGCACACATACACATGTACAGACAAGGTCAGTTCAATTTTTACAGACTTATTCGATAGCATTTTTACAAATTTGTAGATTTAATTATTCAAGTAATGATTTTTAGGCACCAATTTACTTTAAATAAGTTACTCCTAATGGCTGTAAAAAGCATGCAAGTCAAAAGAAAAATTATTATGCAGTTGAACATTAAGTTTTTGAGTAAACTTTCCAACTATTCTTGTATTCTCACATTGATGTTTCCAACTATTCTTGCAGTCTTACATTTATGTTATAAATAATCAGGAATTGCAACTCATAATCTTACAAACCTTTCTAATTATAAGTTTTCATTTAGTCATAATTACTTGGATAATTATAAATGGTAATTATGTATATTGTAATGTATTGTTAAAAAAAAGTGGCACTCGTAAAATTACCACTAAACCTGAAAAAGTGCAGCAAACAAACGAGTGTTGCAACAGTGGCTGCCACGACGACACACAAAATGGCGTCCACACACAGCAATTTGTGTGTTTCCTTTTGTTGTTGTTATCGCTGTTTCTTATGACTTTCACTTGATTTTTTGCTTCAACGCGTTGTAAAAAGTTGGTGCTTCCAATTAAATATTAAAATTGTTTTTCTTGTTGTGTGTATGAGTGAGAGTGTGTGTGTATGTGTGCTTTAAGTGCGGTCAATTTCCAGTAATTTGCTTGCGGTTTATATCCTGCCTCATTTTAAAAATGCATTTAAATTATTCAGTACCTCAAATAAGCGACGAAGTTAGCTACTTGGAGACAACATTTTCAGAGCACCCAAACTCCAGACCACAACCAGAAAAGTAGGCCATGTCGTGTGGTGTGTGGAGTGTGTGTGTTTTAGATGCAATAACCTGTACATTTGACACCTTTTGATGTGTAGTGTGTGTCATTTAGTAATTTTCATTTGCGGCTAATTGAAATATTAAATATTTATATAAAATGCATCAGCAGTCAGCTTTGCTGAAAATGCATTTGTCCAAACAAGATGATCATCTTAACTCAATACCCACTTGTTTCTTTCTTATCTATTCACTCAATTAGTTAAGATTAAACTTGTGTTAACTACGCACTTGCAAAAATTGCATACGCAGTTCGATATGCTTTAATAAATGTCACCCAAAGATTACAAAAAATTCACTACAAAATTTTAACTTTTGGGTCTAAAGCATTTCGGTTAATTAATACAATTGTGAAATAATGCACTGTATAGTCTTAGAAAGGCTAAAACATATATCAATGTGAGATCTGTTTTATATAGAATTTTGCCATCGTTGTGCATTAATAATTGCTGTCATAAATTACGAAACCAGCTTTTTGGTCGCTGTAAGCGTATATGGGACGTGTTATGAAAAGAACATGTGGAATATTATGATATATTCAAATCATTAATTATGCAATCGTTGGAAATGAAAACACATTTCATACGCTTGCCAAAGTTATGCACATAAATTAAATGATTGAATGACATAATACAAATTAAAATTACTTAATTATAAATCACATGTGCTTACATATTTATATGTTGTGTGATATAAGTATATGTACTATTTATATATGTAAATATATATTTAAATAAGCATGAGAATATCAGGGCCAGAGAATTGCCTGCACTGCAAAGGCCACTTTATAAAAGGAATGCGTGTGAAACCATACTGTTGACAAATATATACATACATACATATGTATATGACATTTGAAATGTTATTATGACTTTGACATGCGACGTGTAACGCTTTTGAGTAAGTCTTGTCTGTTTGTTTATTTAAGTTTGTCAATACCTTCAAGTGTCTCCACAACTTTACAGATACATATATCCTTCCAATTTGGCAGGTATCAACTTTGGCATTAAATTGGTCAACTGTAGAAGTTACTACAAGAAATTATTTAGGAAATTGTGTATTCTTAGGTAAAGTCTTGGCTAGAGTGTAATTGCGAGTCGAGTTCCCTCAACTAGAGTACTCTCATTCGATTTATTTGCATCGTCTTAAAACAGGGGCGGGAAAGTATATATTTTCCCCAACTCCAATCCTGTCATAATCTCTGTGCCCCACTTATCTGTTATTTAATATCTCTTACTGTTCGAACAAAGATTATTTAAAATAAGTATCTCCATCAAATATTTATTAGGTTCGTTCGCTTCTCAACGCGAAGCTGTATCAAGTACGGCCACCAAATAATATATGAGACAAGAGACAAGTTGTAAGTTGATTGCTGAAATATTTATCCGCTCACATATATTTATGCTGGAGACACACAAAAATAAGAAAAAATTATTTTACAAAACATACTCATATTACATATATAAGCATATAATGTACTTTGATGCAAGTCTTGACAACTAAAGAGCAAAATGGTTGAAAAATGTTATTGACATAGTTCGTTTCCACAAATCTACAAATATATCCTTAAAATTTTACTTTGGCATTATATTGATAGACTGTTGAAGTCTTTCCAAGGTTTGTTATGAGAAAAAATTGTTTAAGTAATGGTTTATTCAGAGATAAAGACTTGGTTGCAGGGTATCTACGAGTCGAGCACTCGCTTTTGGTCTATTTGCATCGCCTTAAAGCGAAAGCGGAAATGTAAGCCGCCATTTGCTGTAGCTTTTTTTTGCTTTTATTTTGGCTGATGCTGTTGCGCATCCTTTATATATTTATCTTTTTTGGCGTGTCGCACTTTGATTAATTGTTTGATATATTTATGAATCTGTTGACTAGCCATTAATTGCCAACACAAATACATATACTCCCACAGACAAGCAAACACTTAAATCGGTTGATACTCTTAACGGCATTCAATTAATTTAAATTTAATATTTATGAAGCTGTCGTATTGTGAAAAATTGTGCAATTATGTAAATTTATCAAGAGTGAGAAGCGAATTGGGACACTATTTAATACAAACACATACACACACACACACACACACACACACTTATGCACGGCAATTTACAGATGAAGCAGAATTCCAAAAGTCCACTGGGGGATCCAGCAAATCTGCTGCTGCAACCCCCAAACCGCCCCCCCCCCACCACCACCCTCCACCCTTCTGTGGGCACACTCCAGATTCTCTGGCAAACTGTATTTGGCTGGGGTTTACTTGGGCGCTTTTCGTCCGTCTGTCACAATTTGTTGTCCGCTTTTGCCATTCCCCATGGACACTTTGTGCTGTCGGTTGATTAGGTACTGCAAACACACACACACACACACACACACACACACAAACACACACATACAAGAACGTACATTTGACTGATTTAGTAAATGAAACTAAAGTGTCTTACTGTCCCTCTCATTTACTTTCTCCATCTATCTCGTTCTTTCTGTGCGCATAAGTGAACAATTTATGAAACTTTTAAGAGTCGTTCGTATACCCGACATCATCTCCCTTCGGAATGCAGCAGCAACAGCAGCACAGATAAAATCGCATTAGCTTTAAGCATCAACAATATTATGAAGTAATCAAGTCAGGTCATTGTTATATTGTAAGTACATGCATTTATTACTTATTATTCATATTAAATAGTCGGCACCCAACCCAGCAACAGCGCTCTTGGCATATTCAATTTGAGTGTGTGTGTGTGTGTGTGTATATTGCCATCGAATGGCGAACAGGGAAACATGAATAAATAATGGCCAGACATGACCTGATAGTGCTTGCTTGAGCCCTGGTCATATCAAATGAAATATGCATCACATGTACAACTATTTTGTATGGATTACTGCCTCTGCCAAACCCCCCCCCCCACTTGAACACACCAACTAAAACGCCTTTTATTGCTGCTGCTACAGCTGCTGCAGCTGCTGCTACTGCACACATGGCGTATGCGTGTTGATTTTAACTGTCATCTAAACGTCTCTAGCATTGTATGTCATTTTCTATATTTGCCTATCATTCACTGTTTTTCTCTCTCAACCTCCCCCCCCCCCCCCCCCTCTCTCTCTCTCTCTCTCTCTCTCTGTGTCCTGCTGGGAAGCTTGTTATTAGCTTGTTTGACATATTCTTTTGCCATACACGTAATCAGCTTGTAATTGTGCTAATCCCTCGCATGCAATGGATAAAATCGAGAATTCAGACCCAGGAACTGATACTGTCCAAAGCTCAAAATGTCCCAATTGCAATTGGGATAAAGGCAAAAAAATCCTTCAATTTTTGCACATCTAAATTTCTTGTATACTCTATAACTTTCAAATTTGAAATACTAGAAAGTAATTTGAAATTAAAATTAAATCCCGTTTGGAAAAAGAGCCTATTAACCACATTGCCTGGAAAACGATTAAGCTTAATGAGCACTCATTATTAGAACAGTGATAAATGCAAATGTCAAAAGTTTGAATTGATTAAACAATATATAAATCCCTTTACAAGCCATTATGTAAATAGTTCTGCACTAGTGTGTTAAGCAATTACTTTGGCTTTCTCGATTGTTACCGAGGCTGGATGCGTGTTTTGTTTACCTGGTGAACAAATCCAACGACCAAGAAAGTTGCTCTAAGGCTGCCAGCAAATTGGACGTTGAGACAACTAGCCCACTGTGAAGAGTGCAAAAAATGCAAAGTTACAGCAAAGAAAACGATAGAAATATAAAAGATGAAGACGCAACATAGAATGATAAAAAGGGGAAAGAAACAGATGCGACACTTTTAATTTGTTTGCCATGCTACCAGAAGAAGGATGCCAGAATGCGTTGAGACAAGGAGATAAGCCTCTGCCCTCTGCCCTCTGCTGTCTGCCGTCTAACCCCTGCCTTCTGGCCTCTGTCGACACCGTTGTCTGTTGCTGCTGCTAGAAACTTGTCGAGCACTTGTCGAGGGCTCGTTCTTCTCTCGTCCTTGCTGCTTGCCGGTGAGTGTTGCAATTAGCAAATAAAATAAGCAGCTGCCCTTGCCGTTGCCAATGCAAAGTGCAAGAATTCTTGGTACTGCTGCTCCAGCTGCAATTGGCTAAGAATGTTGACAACAACAATGGCCCAGTTAATTGCTAGCAAACACTGTGACAGTACCTCGCAACCAGGTACAGTCATGTCCCATCCAAATTAGTTGCACGGGTAACCTTGTTACGCACAGCAGCAACATCAACAGCAACAACATCCCATCAACTCGAGCACTGAAGCACGCTAGTTACTCAGTTACTCAGCTACTCATATATGCAAGTGCGCTGTCGACTGTCAGAGGGATCCAAGGGATCCAAGGGATCCAAGAAAGCTAAGCTAAAATCCCTGTCGTAGCCAAAGCGGAATGTGAAATTTACCAAGAAAGTACCAAATTCTATTCAATTAACAACTAACAATTTTGGGAGCTTTCAAAGAAAACGGATTCAATCAATTGTGCGACAGCCTTGTTATGGTTAAGGTTTTTTTAATGAATTGCTTTCCTCGTCGTCTCGAATTGAAGCAAGAAAAAATTGGCAAATGTAAAGAAGAAGCAAAGTGAGATGCAAATTGAAAATAAATGGTAGAAGCAAAGGTAGTGTGCAGTGAAGTGAGAATCGAAGAGAGAGGCGAATCGAGAAATTAGGTGAAAAGTGAGAAGCGAAGCCAACACGGAAGAATAAAATTGAGAAAACTATATCCGAAGCAAATGAAAAGTCATAATAAAAGAAGCACAGCGAGAAGTCAATCAAGAAGCGCTGCGAGAAGGACACTGGGAAGCACAACGCAAAACAAAGCCAGAGGATTGGGAGGCAAAGGAAGAAGTTACACAATCGAACAGTCTGTAAAAGGAGCAACAGGCAAGGCAAAAACCCTACAACTCTCAGCGTTGCTTTCTGTACGCAAGAGATACTACGGCATTTTTGTTTGTCAACTTTGCCTCTCTGAGCATTTATCGAAAGGGATGCAAATTGTTAGAGAATGTTTCACATGCAATTTTGTACGGAATTTGTGGACAACGGAACATGTAGTCTGTTTTAGATTACTTTGGTTTCAGTGCTTAACAGCTCCAACTCTATTATTTAGCAGCTTTCGCTTTTCCAAAACTCACATGCATATGGCACATTTTTAAAATTTCATCAAGTCGCTTTCTGCTGGCTTGTGTTTACTGACAGTTGTCACTTCACAACTACCACTGCCACAGACAACAAGTGAAAAACTGACTGTAAGCAAGGAATGGAGAGGAAAACATAAACTTCATTCAAATATTATAGTAAGCCCCATAAAATTGTTGGAGCTACGATAGCAACAACAACACTAAAACATGCGAATATCTTGATATGGCAACTAGGAAATTTAAGAGCACTTTCAGTTGCCGGGCTTCTATTTTTCGACTTCAGTATACCCTAGAATACCCTGCAATTATGAAAAGTGAAGTGAAGTGATGTGGGTGTCTACTTATTATCACAATGTACGAATAAAGAGGCAGTTAGACCCAATCAATATATTTTATTTAAATGTTTGCAGGATAACAGATACATTTTGATTTATCAAAATTATTGAAACTTGGCCGAAATAATTTTGAATTTTGTGCTGGCAAATAGCAAAGTAGTATCTTTTGTAGAGCACTCTAATAGCACTCCATAGCTTTCTTAAGTATTGTGGTTTTTTGCTTTGCATGCTCTGCTCTCGACTGTGTTGCACGCGCAACAGGCGAGGGGCACTGACAATGGCACGCTTGCAACCAAATGTGGCCACTTCCACTTACACAGATTACAATCTGTTTTTATGGTATTCCTGAACCACACACAAGCCCCCGTCCCCTGCAACGATTCTGCAAAAGCGAGTAAAGCCTTAAGTGTGGGCGGACAGTATTTTGGCTTCTCTCGCTTTGAATATGTGTAATAATATTGTAGGGATACATACACACACACACACACACACACACACACACACACACACACACACATATACATATATATATTTATATTTGCATGCCGCGCATAATTTATTCTTTTTAATGACCCTTGAGAGGCGATGCTGCGTATACGTAATGCGGCGCTGCTTGTGTTACGTATACGCAATGTGGCTGACCAAATTATGTCTGGCTATTGATGAGAAATATTTACATATATATTGACAGATATATGCAAGAGCATGCACGCAACCAATTGCAACAGTACTTAGCTACAGTGCGTGTACTTGTGTGTGCAAGTGTAATTTCAATGTGGTATGTTAATATGTTAATAAGTTAACGGACAAGCTGACTGACATGCTTTGCATTTGGCTTTTGCATAAAAAGCAACTTCTATCTATATCTAGTTATTTGAAAAAAATAGAGCCAATTGGAAATTCCTACTTAATGAACTAGGCATTTTGCACACCCTTTTTACAGTTGTGAATTATTTATCTGAATTTTGGCTTCCAAAATCAGCATGATTGTAAAAGCAATCTGTGAATAGAGTTATTTTTATACATTTCTATTTCTATTTCAATCAGCAGTATTTCCGCTTGCTTTGAACTCCACATATTTACCCATTTCCAAAGGACCAAAATAGCACAGCATATAATACGACATGTACATTCTAATATAGGATTCGCGACCCAGTAACAGTGACAGCTTCAAATGCGAAAGGTCAATTAAGGGATTGAAACTATTTATGGCCGATGTTACTGTTTTACCTCAGCTTGCAGTGGCATTCATATTTTATTAGATTTTAAAACACCCCCGAAGGTCTGTCCCGGCTCGCAATTCGCATTGCTTTCCTGACAAATTTGCAAATTGAGACTCTGTGAAAATGTCATTAAAGTGGCGCGACAAAAGTCATCAGCAATGCAACCAGTGCCAGGCAACCATTTGCAACTCACTTGCGCGACATTTGATTTGACACTTGAATAGCTATTTTCAGCGAGTAATCACATCCCATACGCCACCCTTTCCCATTCCTATTCCCACTTCCGCATTTCCATTTACCAACCAGAGTACAAAACTTGCAAGCTGATTTTCTTGAGTGTGCAATTCAATTGCTCTATTTGAAAAGTGTTTAGGCAGTTGATTGAAATATATGTATGTGCATATCCTGTGTACAGTCTGTTGGCAATTTAGTTTCCCTTATGCCATCGATTGCCACGGCTGCTGCTTTTTCTATGGTCTGGCTGAGTTTTGCATTTCTTCTTTTTTTTTTTTGGACCGAACACAAACCGCCAAATTGCAATCGCGTCACTTAAGCTGATGTGCACCCTTAAGTCCCCGCCGTCCCACTCACCAAATTGATAATTGGACTGGCAAATTAGTTACTGTCAACCAATTAGCAAATGTTCTTGCCCACTGGTCCTCAAAAACTAAGCGGCTTACCATTTATGCAACAAACTATGTCTCGTCAGTCGACGTAAAAGCGCAGAATGCGACTAAAAACAGCGTTTGTTAATACTGTGTGCGTGTTGTGTGTGTGTACAGCTCCTATAGTATAGTATGCTTCATACTATGTATGTATGTATATACATGTATATATATATAAAGTAGTCACCCGCAAAATAGATTTGATTTTAATACAAATTTAGAATATCTGAATGTCCCATCTTAAATGCACCCATTCTGCTTTTGCTATGGGCACTGTGGGAAACACGTATAGTGTGTAGTCGACACGATGAGACGACGCTTAGAATCGAACTGACTGCCCTGACGAGCAGCCCATTATTTTATTCAAAATTCTTTACCCTAAATACATGTTTTTCTTATCTAATGCAGCCGGTTGTAAGGCGACCGCAGTGTATCTCCTCTGCTATCTTCAAAAATAGCGTGCAGCGTGCCAGCCTCAAGTGCCTACGCTTGAGAATGCAGCATGAGTCCGCTATCTGCTTCTCAGAGCGTCACATGTTCATACTTGAACAGGCACTATATTCTCGGAGCTTTCCGGATCGAAACACTGTATCAAATAACTGTCATATAGACCATTATCTGAGAGATAAGTTCTTGACATGTAGAAATAAATTTATCAATGCTGAAAAGATTGTCAACAACAATAAATGTTTTTATTATTAATCACGATTTGACCTCTAGATACTACATATAAGTTAAGTTTTTTAAGTTATTTATAAGAAACACACTACGGTTTCTGCGCAACTCATATCAAATTATCAGTATGCGTCTACGTAATTTGACGATATAGGGGACAGTTAAACTAATCTCAAGATACTTACCTGTGTTCCACTTTCTATCTCACTCTATTCAAATCAGGCGAATTTGATATATTTAAAAAATCTTATTAGTTACAGGTTGATAACCAACAATAATAGCTGGAAGAGTATCCATTAATATTGTTTCCAAGTTTGTTAACTTTAGCCCTTAAATTACGGGAGATGTAGACTTTTGAAAATGTTAGGGGCGGGAGTGGGCATAGCTGAAAAAAAAATATAGAGGGGGAGTAGGCGTGGTTCAAAATTTGTTTTCCGGATTTTTGAAGGGTGTTACTAACAATATTCCTTTCAAATTGTGTGGGGTATATGGTTTTATCGATGTACACTAAGAGGTCTATTGGTTTGGTGGCCATCCAATGTTTTATCGATTTCTTAGAGGAGTTGGGAACTCTAGCTTACAAATTGTGGAAGATATGCGCGTGGTCTGAAGATTTATTTGCACTGTCTTTGAGGGTAACCCAGTTACATTCCAAGTTTGGCGAGTGTATCTTTAAAATTGTGGGAGATATGCGGATTTATCGCTTGACACTTTCGAAAATATTGGCTTTGCCGATTATGGGCGCAGTTGTGGGCGTGGCCATATAAATTTGTTATCGGTTCTTAAAAGCGGCTACCAGTAATATACCTACTAACTTTGCCGGCTATAACTCAAAACAGCGAAAAATATAGACGTTTACAATTTTTTAGAACAGGGGGCCTGGGGGCGGCGGGAGTGGGCGTGTCATATGCCGAACTTTGAAGGATATCGCCAACAACCTACCAACCAAATTTGGTGACTGTAGTCTTATAATAGTGGGCGATATGTGGCTCTATCAATCTTCAATTATCAATATTATCGATTTCCCAGCCCCAAATTTTTACTTTGCCTGACCCGGGCACCGTCAAGTCTCTATCTCGTTGGGTGTCGAAAAAAGTTGCGTTCAAAGAGACGGTCAGACCGACAGACAGTATGACGGACTTTGACGGATAACAATACCATGAAGTTACTGGGGGGTGCACTTCAAATTACGGAATATACGAAACAGCTAAACTAATCTCTTAGATACTAACACGGATTGCATTTCAACAATGTCAAGCTAAATCTCACAAAAGCGCCAATGGTTTCTGTGAATCTGCAATGGGTAGCTATTTTATTTAACTTCAGTACTGGAGTTCCGTGCTACATAATTTTGTTTCTCCTCTGCTGATATCACTTTTGCATGTATATACTTTGTATAAGTGCGTTTCATCAGAGTTTTGGTGTGCGTGTTGACATACACACAGACACAAACACGCGGCATGCCGCATGCCGCATGCAAACATTGACTGTGGGGCAAACCGCATAGACACGTGGTTGAATGTTTTGCTTGATTTAATTCTAATGCCTCTACGCATGCCCGTTTGTGTGTGTGTGGTTGTATGCGACTTTAAAACTTTAAGTACATTTTTATATATTTTAATGCGAGCTTGATTCAAATTGCTAACTCTGCTTGATTATTTTGCATAAAATCATTGCATCTTGTTGAACGGTACATATTTTCGAACAATTTTAAGTTGAGTCATCACTTCTTGAAGCTTGCAAGGATTGTTTAGTTTAAGTTCGAGTTTAACATTTGATAAGTTAGACATTTTTGAAATGAGTTTGGCTACTGTTATTTTATTTCATTTGGTTCAAAAAACAAACTTAAAACAATTATTAAATGACATTATCTTAATAAAAAATTAAAAATAATGAAAATGAAAGGTAACAATTTTATGCAGATTTTTTCGAAATCTTTTTAAAATTGTCCACAATTAGTTCACGTTAAAACAAATATATTAATAATTTAAGAAATAGAAAAAAAAAACAGTTTTGTGCTTCGCAAAAATAAATAAATGTAAAAAATACACCGCAGGCATTAAGACACAAAATGGAAACCCAATTTTTGTGTTTTTGAATTTATCGTTTCAGCTCATTTCTTAGCTTCGCGACAATAGTAGTAGTCTCTGTATGGTGACTAAAATGATAAATGGTGACTGCTGTAAATGGCCACTTGATTTAGTATTATTTGTTTTGTGCACCCGTGCACCGCTTAGACCTTCAGGCGCTCCTGAGCATACTGCAGGGCATCGGTGAGGATGCAACGTTCCAGGCGACGATACTGCAACACCATGATGTCAATATCCCGACTGGCCGACGGTTGCTCAACTTGCTCCCGCTGCAATGCCTCCAGCTGCTGTCGCTCATCCGCCTCGTGCAGCGACGCCTCGAGCACACCGAGCAGTAGTTTGAGCCGCTGGTATAGATACTGCCATGTGCGCGTCTCCAGGTCCGTTTCGAGGGCACAATCAATGTGCAGCAGATCGACGGCACGCTCCAGATCACTGCACCAATGCTCTAGCTGCTCCTTGCTCATATTAAACACACGCACAAAGGCCAACAGCTCGCCGGAGATGTGCTCCGGTGCGGGCAGCACGCGCAGCTCCGCCTTCCGCTCAATGTTCAGCTCCGCCAGCAGCAGCGAACGCTGCTCGACCAACGGATCCGTTGGACTCAGACCCAAACGTATCTGCACATAGTCCTTCAAATTATGCATGTCCAGAAATCTGATTATTGAATGCAATAATTTATAATTATTATTATTTATTCATTTCAAAATCATGAATTCAAATCGTTAACGAAATGTTTGGATTCAAAATTTATGAATTGAACAACTGAGCTGCTCAACACATACCCATGATGCACCAGACGATCGGCATTGGATCTATCGCCATAGTAGATGAAGAACTGCTCACCAGCCTTGAATGCCTCTTGGGCGGTGCACTCCATCTGCTGTGCGGCACGGTCATAATATGAGGTTATCTTGCCGCAACGATGATTCGTCATATCCCAATAGGGTATCAATGCCGATATGGGGGCATTTCTCGCACCCGTCTCCGCATCACGCTTTATCTCCGTTCCCTCAAAACCACCCAATTGACACACCTGGTCGACTTCACCAACCGTTGACAGCTCTCGCGGCACCAGATTCTGACGTGTCGTGACCGTTGATACGGCCCATCTAAAATAGATTCACAATTCTAGACCATTTAAATACATATACATATAAAAAGAGATTAATACATAGGGCGAAAGAGAGAGAGAGAGAGAGAGAGAGAGGGGAGAGGGAAAGAGAAATAATAATAATATACAAAATAAAATTTAAGCATATTAAGATGGCAACTCTTTCACTTTTAGATTGTGTATTTTGAAATTCATATTCGAAAATGCATATTAAAATTACCGAGACAGTCCTAGTTAGAACCAGAAAATTAAGTAAGCTCTTTAAGAAATGTTTTAAATTGCGTCGCTATTTTTCACTCAATGTATCAAAAATGGATGACTGAAGATGTATGGCAATAGAGTATGCGCTAGTCTAGTAGACCACACCCTTATTTCCAACATGCTTATTAGATTTGATGCTCATTGGCTTTTGCATGGCTTTGGACCACAAAGCAAAGTTTTCCATTTAATTGCTCATAAATTTTTCAATTTAATTATAAAAAGCAGCAACTTGTTTGAAGTGGTTTAAAAAAAATAAATAAACATAAAGTGCTCGTGCAGCGGATAGTCGAAAGAGTTGAGTGTCGGGGTCGGGGCGGGGTCGGGGCTGACGCGCAGTGCGTTGCAGGTAGGAATAGAAATCATCATCATCATCATCATCATCATCATCATCAGCAGCAGAAGCAGCAGCAACAAAGCAAAAATCACGACAAGCAGCTAAGCAACTTTTGTGGTATTCCGGCAACCAACAAGCCTCTCCCTTCCACATGCCTCTGCCACTCCCTTTGAACTTTGCTTGCACCCCTTTGGAAAGCCCATTATGTGTTTCGGGCTGCCTTTTGCAGCAGGCTAAGTTGCCATGCCAAAGTGTTTTTGGCGGAATTATTATTTGTAAAGGCATAAAACTTATCAAAGTGTTTGCTGTATAAGTCGTTCAAAAGTACCATAACGGAGTGCCAGTACAGCCAATTAAGCGTTAAACAATAACTCACTTATAACTAACATACTACACAACTTTTTGTTAAACGTAAGAATTCAAATCGAGAATCTTTTTGCGGCACTTTTTGACAAGAACTTTTTCATATCCATGGTAAATATATTATAACTTTGTCGTGCAGTTTGTGACGTATTGAAGGCGATATCTCTGACCCCATGAAGTATCTATATTCTTGGTCGATATGGCCATGTCCGTCTGACTGCTTCTTTGCCAACTAGTCCCAGTTTTAAAAACTATCTGAATCAAAATTGGATTAAAGTCTGTCGAAGCCGGCTGAATATAATCACTATATCATATAACTTATATAGGAACAATCGGTCGAAAGATGAGTTCTAGTATGAAAAACTCTATTTTGCTGTTGTTGAATGCTGGCAATTTCACATTTTTCTTTAACAAAAATTGAACTAAGAAAAATAAGTATCAGTTAAATTTAAAAAATAAAGGTATTTATATATGTATAAGAAATGTGAAACAAAATGTTTGCACAGTCGATGACAATATTATCGCTAAGATGACATTTATCGATTGTACAAGACTTGAACAAATACACAAACAACAACAACAACAACAACAGCAACAATAGCAAATCATTTAGAGAAGAAGGAATGGTTGCAGCTCAACAGCTTGACAATAAACTGGCCGCTGGCTTTTAAAACAAGGCCAACAAGTGCACAAAAAATATAGAAAAGGACAAAAAGTGACAGCAAAATGTGGCTATAAAAACGCCATATGTGGCAGCCAAGCGAAGCGCGTTGCAAGTTTTGAAGGTTGTTGCTGTTACTGCTACTGCTGCTGCTGCTGTTGCTGCTGCTGACAGTCCAAGTTGCAGAGTGTTTCCAATGCTGTCAACACAGGCACACACACATGCCACGTGAGAGTCTCTCGTTTCCACTCACTCACTCTGTCTGTCTCTCTCTCTCTCTCTCTCTCTCTCTCTCTCTATATATATCGCGTGTGTGTGGAGCTTGATTTAAAGCAGTGCAAAAACACGCGCAGGGTGGCATTTTAAAGTCACATCCACTTCCTGTTTGTTCTACTCGGCTTTTGTTCGCTATCGAATGCAACTTGCGGCTTGGTTTCGGTTAAATGCGTTGGTTGGGGTGGAGCGTGGAGGGGAGGTATCTTTGTTTAAAACTTTGACTGAATGAAACAATTCGATTGCCATTGACGTCCATCTTCATTATGCATGCAACCTCCACAGCTGCAACTTGGCCAAATTGAAAGACCACCCCCATCATCCCCGCACGCCCCTCGACTGAGAAGCCCACAGAGCAGGGGAGCAGGGCTGCGGGCAGGTAGTCATTCATCTTAAACTGGTAGACAACAACAAAAAACATGTCAGACAGCTGGAGCAGAGAAATGCATACAATGCCGCAGAGATTGAGATGAGCGTATATTCAATCATTTTAATATCGATGTTACCGGATAGTTCAGAAAAACTAAAGCCTCGTCCTAAGATCGATGTCGAAAATGTCATTTCATTTGTCGAGCTTCAAAATACATCGTGTGCCCAGCGACTCAAAATTATTTATTAGAGTTGCAAATTAAATGAAAATGAAATTACAATTCTGCAAATATAATCATTTCAAATTTCTGTTTGTTGTTTATTCTATTGAAAAACATTATAGACTCTAATTATTCATATTATATATTTATTAGCGCTAGATCGATATTGATATTGATATACGTACAATATTTATTCACCGGCGACCGTCAAAATACAATGCAGATGCAGATGCAAAAGTTTCGCAGATTGCAGTTTTCTAATCTGAGCATTGACCGTCGAAAATCTTGCTCTCAAACATTTCGAGAGGCGTTTACAGCGCTTTTTAGATATGGAGTACCATCTAAGTACTATGCGACTAAGGCTACAATCAAAAATACTCTTTTTGGATTGCGATTCTCAAAGTTAACAAGATAATAGAACACGTGCTCATCTCTATACGGTAAAAGGAAATCCCCAAATTGAGCAACGCCTTGGGTTCTGAAAGCATTTCTTGTTTGCATGGTGAACTCTGTTCCATTTCATTTCATTTTGTTTTGTTTTGTTCTATCCTATTTCGTTATTTCCTGCTCTACGCTACGCTGATGGTGGCGGATTGGGGGGTAACAACTAAACGGATTGGGGAAAGGCTTGGAATGGGTGGATTGTGTTTTCAATTTGACATTATTTTTGCATTGTGTGCAGTTGTCGCAAAAAGTTTTCGTTTCTCGGTTTTCCTCTACACACGCCTCCCTCTCTCTCTCTCTCTCTCTCTCTTTTGCCCTCCGCCCTTTGCCTTGTTTCAACTGGCATATTGTGTAATGAGTTTTGGCCAAAAATCTGTGCGAGCTTTCGTTGCTTTGCTTGTGAAACTTTTTCGTCAACAATTTAGTTTTATCATTAGCTTTAAGCTTAATTATTTGCACAGGTCGCACAGAAATTGAAAGTTTGATTAGTTAATGGTAATTGGCAGATGTCATTACCTAATGCCCAGATTATAAAGCGGAACACAATCACCACGCCAGAATGAAAAAGGCAATACAATCTCAAATTAATCAGCTAACCTAACCGGATCAATTTCGGAGTCGGGGAAAATGTTTTCCTAACTGCATTACGATTATGCAATCCACCCCAATTTTATTTATGTGGCTTTAAGCCACAGACTTACTCACACACACACATAAACACACACACACACTCAAAGAAACAGAAAAATGTTCATAAGTGCACAAATCGGCATTTGCATTAGACTGATTACAGCTAAGAGACAGAGATAAATAGAGGGAGATACAGAGAGAGATAGAGAGAGAGAGAGAGAGAGAAAGAGAGTGGGAAAGAGTGACCATTGGGCCAAGTCAATTACTCAGACTAATCATGGAAATGATAAGAATAACGGGTTGGGGTTGGTGCGGTGGGCGTTGGGGGGTAAGCAGGCACATGTTCGTTGCCAACAACAAGAGCAAAGACAGCAACATAATAATCCAAGGGAGAATAATCCTCAGTTCCATGCTTCTTATCCATCAAAAGCATAATATGCGGGCCTTTATCTATACGAAGGGCGGAGGGGCATGAAGAGGGCGCGGCAGTTTGCACGGTGATGAATTCAAAATTAATTACGTGAGCAGGAAAGTGCCTGCACTTTCTCGCACAAGCTATCTAGCTTACTAGCACGCAATTTTCATTTGAGAGCAGTTTATGAAGTTAATACAGCTTCGAAATTGTGTGTGTGTGTGTGTGTTCATGCGCTTGAAGCGCTTAAATTGCATTAAACTGGCAAACAGCAATTGGCTGGCTAAACAAGATGCACAAGTTAATTACGGGGCAAGCTTATGGGCGATGTGGCATGTAGGCTGGACTGGAAGTAGAAAATATTGATTGGCTTACTAGATTCAATTAGTAAGCCTAAAAATGTAATTAACTTTTCGAGAAGTATAAAGTAATTGATTGATACCACAGCATGTTGACTTTATACCAAACACCTGTTTCCTAGTAATTATTTCTAGTTATTAATTATTATTTGTGTTATTTACCTATTTAATAAGATGTGAATATGTCTGTCTGCATTGCATAAGAAGAGAAGCGAAGAAATAAGAATACACCTCCTCTCTCTTTTTCAATTGTTTCCAACCGTTTTCCCCTGATCTAATATGGACCAGCAGTCTAGACTTTTCTGTGTTCAATCTCTTTATTTTATAATTCCTTCATTTCTTTGCAGAGTAATCACTGTTCGCTCTGTCTCTTTCACTCTCTCTCTCTCTCTCCTTCTCCCTAAGATCTTTCCTCTAGTTCCCTACATCAACAGGCTACAGGGTATCGCCTAGTTGACTACACACCACATTCGCATTCTGTCTTACGTTTTTATTTACAGATTTGTAAAGAAGCATAAAGGTAGAGCGTGATATTTCATTGATTGCACAGACTCACATGCACACACAGCCAGCGAAAGTGTTGGAGAGAGACACAGAGAGAGAGAGACTGAGAAAGAGGGAGACAGCGCGAACAGTGATTACTCTGTTGGCATCATTCAGGGCCACAATCAATCAATGGAGTTCATTAATCAAGGAAAGTCAAGTGCTGACCATGTGTTAAACGGCTCAATAAATCTACTTTTTACACCCTATACACATAAAAATTCGTTAAAATGGTAACGAAAAAGAAAGCGGCTTCAAAGAGCTAAACAAAGTCCTATCGGGTTACTTCTAACTTCGCCCTATTGTTTTCATATTTTATCATAGATATTTGTAATTAAAAAAATTTTTTTCCAAGCTAAATTTGTTTGTTTGTGTGTAAAGTACATACTAGCACAATCACAAGCACAAATACGGCTTCATAATACTGACACAGGCACACATACACACACACACACATCATTTTGGCGTCGATTTGCAAATTCGTGCAGCGCACACATAATATGTGCCTTGTTTTGCATGGCAGAGCTTGTCTGTTAGTCCCTTAACCGTCCACCTTTAATATCGTTATAGATAAATAAAACAACTGAGCTCTTGTTCCTAAACAAAGACGCTCTTCAAGCCACAACTCATCTTTTGACCGAAAGTTTCTAGAGCAGTTTCGATCTGGCTGATATATGTATATAGCATTTCATATGAATATCGTCGTAATCAGTTTGACTCTCAACAAAAACAACATTATTAATAGTATCCGATAATCATTTGGCCTCTTTCTTCACTTGCACTTGCAGAAGCTGCTCCAAACTGGCGTCTCGCTTATTGTAGACGATGGCCAACCGACGCCGGAGGCAACATTGACGCGTCGTCGTCCACTGGGCAGTGTCAATGCAAATGGCGGTGGTGGTGGTGGTGGTAAGCGCAAGCGTCGGCCACAGCTGCCGCTGGCGACAATGGGTGCCACCAATGAGGATGATTCGCTAAATGGCGGCAATGTCTACTGGCGCGGTCATGTAGAGGATGACCAGTTGACCAGGCGCAAACAGTTGCCCATACGCGAGCCGATGGCAGCGCTGGAGCGGGAACGGGAACGGGAACGAGAACGCGACAATAAACCGCGACAGCGTCCTACCGAGTCACCAACTGGCAGTAGCAAGTCATATCGTCGACCCTATGGCCAGGCAAAGAAACAAGATCAGGAGCAACAACAGCAACAGCCAATGCCAACAGTTGGCAACAAGACGCCCGTCGATCTTAAGAATATATTGAAGAACTCTGGTGGACTCAGTCTCAGTGAGATATTGCAGCAGAAAAATCTATCGCTGGACGATCTGCTCAAGGGTAAACAGAATGCGCTGTTGGCGCTCCAAACAACAGCCATTGCGCCTGCCATCAATGCCGGGCCCAGCCTTGAGCTGAGGACGACGGCAGCTGGCCAAAACAATAAGCACAGTGTTCGGCGTATACCCGCTGCTTTCTTAGACCATGCGCATCAGCAGCAGCAAGGTGAGGAGCAGCAGCAACATCAGCAGCAGCAGCATCAAATGTTCCCTTCTGAGGATTTGCGAGAGGAGCTATTTAGACCCAAGCCGAACAAGTTGCCTGCGTTGCAGCGCTTGAAACTATTTGGCAGCTCGTCGCGCGATGGCATCTCAAGCAGCAGCAGCAGGCGCAGCAGTACAGGGCCAATAACTGCCAGCACAATGACAACAGCCACAGCGGTGACAACAACACGATTGCCACTGTACAAGAAGCGACAGCAAATGCGATCAACACTTAAGCCGCCTGCATTGTTCAAGGCAACAGCAGCAAGCAGCACAACCACAACAACAAGAACAACAACAAGAAGCACAACAGCAGCAGCAGCAGCAACAGCAACAATAGAATCAGCAGAGGAAGAGTTGCTTCTGGAGACGACAACAACAACATCATCATCGGGGGAAGCAACAGTTGCTGATGCTTCAGAGCCAGAGCTGGATGTGTCTGAGGAGCAATACAGTAGCGAGTTGCCGCCAGCAGCAGCAACGCGTTATCGCACACGCAACAACAGCAACAACAGCAGCAACAGCAACAACAGCAAAGAGCAAACCAAACGTATTAGTGACAATTTTATAGGCAGCAACTATGACAGAAACTCTGTGGAGAGCATTGAAGATGTGGAACTGGAGCTGGTCAGCTCCGAGCCGACACATAGCACAATAGCAGCAACACACAACAGCAGCAGCAGCAACAGCAGCGAAGAGCAACTCAATTACAACGATGGCAACGATGAGCTGGAGAATTTTTTTGATGAGGTCGAGAGTAACACTCATCATATACGCGTGACTGCACCCACTCCGACATCGACTCCGATCCAAACATCCACAGCTGCTGCCTCAAGAACAACTACAACTGCAACAGAAGCAGAAGCAGCAACAGCAGCAAAGCGTGGCAAGCCGAAAAAGCAGCGACCACAGCAACAATCATCGCCAGTGGCACAATTGGGGCCTTTAGTGGATGATGTGGATGATCGCACCGATCTTTTAGAGCTCATTGAGGATCGCCGTTCGGGCAATCGCCTGTTCAAGGTGCTCGAGCAACGCAACATGACGTTGGAGGAGCTGATCGAGCATCGCAAGCGCGGCTCCAGTCAGCTGCACCTATCCACCATACTCAGCAATGGCGATGGGCATTCACGTTTCTATCCCGGCCAGAAGGTTGTGCTCCAGGATAATATGGATATTGTGACAGCATTCGAGAATTTTCCGCATTTCAATTTGATTGATTTGAAGAGCGTGAAGCCGGATGAGATCAAAACGGATTCGCAGGGCTCCAGCTATTTCACATCGATCATTGACATTGAGCCCAATAGCGAAAGGGATGGCGATCACTTTAGCGATAACGATAACGATGACGACGACAGCAATCGCAATCGAGGTATAACAGCATTGCGGCTGCGACGCCAACGTCAACGCCAGCGCGAGCAGCGCCGGCGACAGCTGCAGTGAGCGTGTGCGGATGGACGCGAGCGCATTTGGCCCGTGCTGAGCTGTTGCCGTGTGTGTTATCGATGAATATTATTATTATTGCGATTATCATTATTATTCTTATTATTGTTATTATTGGTTTTCTATTGTTGCTGTGTTGTTGTTGTTGTTGTTGTTCGTGTTCGTGTTCAACAATGCGGCAGCAGCTTAGCACGGGCCAAATGCACACACGTAAGTAACAGCTGGGGATGTGGCGGCATATTAGCGGCTATCGATTAATATCGAAGCGCGTGCAAGCGGTTGGTTGTCGAAAAGTTGGTCTAGTTGCTCATCATAACAATAACTTATTTAAATATGTCAAATGTGAAGCTGCAATTGATATCAATATGTATCAATATCATATATCGATTATCGATTGCATTTTATCGATGGCAAACAAAGCAACCGCTCGATAGATAGTGGTCATGATCATGGTTTACCATGGCATGTTCCCTACAACGATAACTCACAAATTGATATATTGATATTTATCGATAGCCGGTATTTGTATAAAATCACACAGACAAATATGCCAAACCAACGACTGGTAATCTAGCACACATGCCACAGCTCGTTATAACCGCCGCACACACTGTACGCACACACACACGCACACACGCACACACACACACACACACACACACTCATTTCCATGCAATATTATTTATCATACCAACTTCCTGTCTATCTCTCTCTCTCGCCCGCTCTGGTACGCAGGACCCGCCTATGCTCAAACATCCTTAGCAGCCACCTTAACAGCCCAACAACAGCAACAACAACAGCGGGCCGAGAAGTCGCTGGGTTTCTTTCCATCATGGAAGACGCTGGCGCTCGCCTCGCTCGCTGGACGCTCGGCTGGCTCCGTTGCCGGCAACTTGGAGGATAAGCGGAATGCGTACTATTTGCCGCAGCCACGCCTACTGCTTAATGGTAACGCTGGCAGCTCGCAGGAACTGGACAACGATAGCGACAACAACAACAACAGCAACAGCATGGACATTGATCTGAGCGTAAATGCGTACGGAAGCAATGGAAATAATGCCACAAGGCTGGCAGCAGCAATGGGCCGCAACGAGGACAACAGCGATGTGATCGACACTATTGAGAATGAAGTGGCACGTGCACACGATCTATTGGATCTAGAACTATCCGGTCATGGCTTCCGACGTAGTCCGTCTGCTGCGGCCGCCACATCGATGTCGCAACAGCATTTGGGCGGCAGCAGCAGCAGCAGTGGCAATGGCAGTGGCAACAATTTATACACTAGCATGCCAGCGGGCATACGATCGGCAATTGTTGCCAGTGCTGCCATAGTGCTCACCTCGATGGCCACACTGCTGGTCATATTTGTTGTGTGCCGCTGGAAGCAGCATCGGCGGCGCAAGACCAGCTATCTGAAGACATACAATGCAATGAAGAGTAAATTACCGCAGTTGGCGCAAACTGCGAACGCTTCGCGACGCAATTCGCTGCGGGAGCACATGGAGGAGCTGGTCATTGGTAGCAGTAGCAGCAACAGCAACTGCAACAGCAATAGCAGCAGTACCAACAATAACAGCATCAACAACAACAGTTGCCACAAGCCTATAAGTGTTGCAACCGTGTCGTGCAACACGCCAGTGCATCATCATCACCATCATCAGCATCAGCTGCAGCGTCAGAGCTCGTTGTTGTTCAATCGCGAGGGATCCACATGCAGCTCGCAGCTCGCAGCGTCAAAATCAACAGCAGCAGGAGCAGCATCAGTGTCAGCAACAACATCAACTGCAACAGCAACAGCCAAATCGGCGGGCGGCGGGCGTGGCGGTGTCAATTCACTGGCCCTTACACTGCGCACTGCACATCAGAAGCTCAACACCATGGATCCCAATTCACCGGAGGTGCAGGAGTATCTATTCGATACATTGCGCAAATCATTCGATAATTAAGCTCTAGACCCTAGTTACAACACACACACACACACTTTAGATAACACTAGACGACATGTAGTGGGATCGCTCCGTTTAGGCCAAGTTTTATATA
Organism: Drosophila grimshawi; assembly: GCF_018153295.1. Lineage (NCBI taxonomy): Eukaryota > Metazoa > Arthropoda > Insecta > Diptera > Drosophilidae > Drosophila > Drosophila grimshawi. The sequence goes on along the minus strand of NW_025062489.1, from coordinate 1,548,283 downwards.
TACAAATATATATACATATATATATATATATATATATGTTAAAAATATACACACCGTAAAGTGCATAAGTTATAAGTTATAGTTTATTAATAAGTGATGGAGACTTTTTTTTTTGTGCGGTCAAAGAAGAGAGGAAAACTAGCTGAAGCCCATGACACTGAACTACACATGTGCTCAACTTTCTGCTGCCTGCGAGCAAGAAGTTAGATAAGAAAAGCGAGTAGACTAAAGAGAAGACAGTAACGTAACAAGAAACGAGAAGCATTAGCAAGAATAATTGAAAAGTAGAATTGGGAATGGGAATGCAAGTCCAAATTTGGCCACTTGAACGTCTTCCCAGTAGGTACAGAGGGTTCTGTACCCACCAGCGGATTTCGAGTGCATTGTACATATGTTGCATGCCTCATCATCAAAGAGGCTTCGAACGGAAGTGAAGAAGAAGAAGCAAACGTTATTAACATCACTTTGACCAATAAATTGTGCACAACCAACATCATTTTGTTAGCTTAAGGCTCGTCTCGCTTCCAGTGGTTTTCTGTGGGCTAGTGTCATGTTGTCTTTCAGAAACGTATTTATATAGAACCGTACTTAGATATTAAGCGCAATTCACAATGCGAACTACAGCTCAGTACGCTCGGGCGTCGTTAAACTATCGGGTGGCACATTATTTTACAACTATAACCTTTCAAATAAAAATCATATGAAATAATTGAAAACCTATGAGGAAAAAGTAAAATAAGACAGAGGAAACCTAAAGGCCAAGATAAGTGAATTTAAAAACTGCGTTTCAGAAGCACAAACAGCATTAGAAATGGGTTTCGGTAGCGCACCACAATAAATGCATTAGCTCACACACATACACACAAACATACACACACACATACACACACACACACAACAAAAAACACAGAGAAAGAGCCACACGAGTACAGTTGTACTGAATTAATTTTGTGGGGACTGTTTTGTACAAACACAAACATCAACAAGAGAGAACGTTGCATTCGGGCGTAACCGACTGCGAAATACTTTGATACCATAAGTAATACCAGCTGATGACAGATAGCAAAGAACAAATTGGGTGTAGCCAAGAAATACTGCCCAAGTTTGCTTTCAAATTGCGGTAGATATAGGCTTTTGTGAATTTTGGAGGCGGGAGAGGGTGTGGCCGAAACAAATTTTGAAAGAAGGTCTCAGTAATCTGCCTTCTAAGTTTCCTAACCATAGCTCTTAAATTGCGGGAGATATACGCTTTTATCGTTTTTGGGGACGGGAGTGTGCGGGCCATAAAAATTTGATATCGGTTCGCAAAGGCGACTACCAGTAATATACCTACCAAATCCGACGGCTCTAACTCAAAAACTGGGGCAGATATAGCCATTTGCAATTTGTAAGCGCGGCGGGCCTGAGGCTTCGGAGGTGGGCGTGGCATATGCAGATCTTTGAAGGACATTACCAACAACCTACCAACCAAATTGGTGACTGTAGTCTTAAAATTGTGGAAATGTGACTCAATCGATTTGCAGCTATCGATTTTATCGATTTCCCAGCCCTCTAAAGAACGTAGAGAGACCTTCGGTATCAAAGTATAAAAATGATGAAGAAAAACTATGCAAAATCGGTTGGAATTTCAAAACATTTTTGAGGACAATAAATATTTCAATTGACATGAGAGTCAACATATAAACAAAATTAGTGGATTTGGCATTCAACAGAATATCAACACGAACAACAACACTAACTGTAGTTCCGATTAGTGCACTGTAAAACTGCAAATTGCTCAACACTGGCGTATATTAGAATATCTAACAACACTTTCAAGATATATTTCTATATTTTTTCCAATTTTAACATTTTGCTGTGGCCACAAAATACGAAATACTGAACTACACATATATACTAATTATACAAATATGTATATATATATATATATACATATATATATATATATATATATATATTATATACTATATACATACAGATATGTAAGCATGTAAATAAGTTACGTTTTGTTTTTGACTTTTGGTCGTTTTATTTTATTCTTCTTTTTTTGAAATAAAATGTAGTAAAAAAATGTGTAATTATGAAATATGACGAAAATTAGATGCAACAAATGCCTGGCAACATTTTCTAATTGGACACACGCATTCGATACGCCAGCGGAATTTAAAATCGAATATACTCAAATCTGATTAGAGTTGAACTCAAATAACACTTATAGTGTATTACCTAAAAGTAGTTGATCTGAATAAAAAGTTAAATTCCATGTTGTACAGGTTTCTTTCTTTTCACTCGGCTTCCAAGGTCGGTCATCAGTCTCATCAGTTTAGGTACATACTCTACTTACGTACATACTGAACAGGGTATCAAAGCGAACCGAAATATTCCAGTGGAATTCCCGGTTTCATTTTTCAAACCTTTTCAAGGCATTCGCTAGCGTATTGATATCTTGGCTTTTACGGTATGCTGATAAAATTGTGAATGCAGAAGGAAACATCTGCAACCCCATAAATTAAATATATACATATGTATAATTATATATATATATATATATATATATATATTATATATATATATATAACTAAATATATATTCAGCAGTCTGTCTGTCTGTCTGATACAAGCACATCCACATACATACAGCTAATGACTACAATAATGTTTCACTAACATATTCCGATAAACTTATTTCGGGACAAATAATGAGTTCCTTAAAAAAATGTGTAATATAGGTTCCGATTCTGAATTTCAATCGGTAATCGATTCCGACTTCCGTTTGACACCCTGCCACATTTGTGCCCCATTCCGCGCATTTTCCTCAATAAGAAGGGGCCCTTAGCTAATGCCAATCCAATTCCAGATGCCGATCCATAATTAGAAAATAACCAATCAGAATGAAATCAGAACATAAATAGATCAGGCCAGCTGAGATATCAGCGGACAGACGGACAGACAAAAAAATAAGCTCTTCTTTATTTGGAAAATATTGTGAGTACACACACACACACACACAGGCACACACATAGAGAGAGAGAGAGAGAGAGAGAGAGAGAGAGAGAGAGAGAAATACTCACCGATAGAGCTCGTAGCAGAGGCCGTACTCGGTGAAGAGATTGGCCTTGGCAGCCATAACGTTGTCGCCGGGCTGGATGTAGGCGCACTTGTACATGGAGGCGTAGAGGCGGGCAATGACGAGACAATGGCGCATTGCAGCTGAGCAGGCGGATGTGCCGCGGAGTCGCTGCATCTGGTCGACGGTGAAGTAGAGCACGGTACTATACCGGGTGGGCAGCGTATCGATGAAGGGCTGCCAGGCGCTGGCTGCTCCGCGCACCTTCTCGATGATCAGAGTGTAGGTGACATTCAGGTGGGTGGGGAAATTGCGGAACAGTTCGCGTTTCCACTCGGGCAGCAGTTCCTCGGAGAAGATCAGCTTGCGCGGCACACTCAGCACCAGCTCCTCGGCAGCGATATCACGTTTGGCGCGCAGGCCCAGCTGATAGCCGGGAAATGTGGTGATCTCCACACAATCGCTCTGCACGCCGCCGGCACGGGCCCACTCATTGAAGGCGGCCACCTTGGCGAGACGCGTCTTTTCGCTTTCCACCCCACTGCTGTCCTCCGGGCTGCGCGTGGCCAGCTGCAGCGGCTTCTCGAGCAGCATCATGCTATCGAGCAGTCGCTGCAATTCCACATATTGCTTCCACTCCTCGTTGGGATTGGCGGTCTGTGTCTGCACCAGTTTTAATATCGCCTGCGCGATCGCATTCAACGCCCGCCGATCCTTCTCGCTTAGGCTGGGTATTCTCAAGGCGCCGCTGTTGCTGTTGCTCTTTGGAGTCGCATTTTTGGCATTTGGCGTAGGCGTTGGCGTTGTTGTCGTTGTTGTCGCTGCTTGCTGAGTGCTTTTGTGCTGCTGCTGCTGTTTGTTGTTGTTGCGTTTGTTTTTGCCCATTGTGAATTGTTTCACAAATAACTTCGTGTGTTTGTATATGAATTACCGGTTAAATGACGCCGCCGCGCAACAACACCAAAACAACAACCAAATAAGGGAAAAAATGAAATGCAGCTCTGCCAACACGTGCGGTCGTACGACAAACAGCTGTGCAAGCGATTATACTGCTCCCATCAAACACCGACTGTTATCGCTGTACTGTTATCGATTACTACAGTTTTGTACATTTATGTGCATTATTAGAGCTCTATCTCTCTTGATGCTGCCCCGTAAAGTTTTGCCGTATAAAAAGTAGCACATCATTTTTCAATCACCAGAGAAAGTTCATAGTTCATTTATTTTTACGACATTTTCAAGCACTGGAAATATTTGACATTCACTGCGATGCCCGCCATTCGAATTACAATTTAAAAATGACCGAAATCAAGAATGTAAGTACATTTTTTTCTCATTGTATATACATATGTATATACAAGATATATTCTCCAATATCGTGTTTATATACTTAATGCCAATCTTAAATACAACCTATGAGTGCTTCAAATAGTATTTACTATTTTTTATTTGAATTGAGAGATGGCCAAATGCATCTCAAATGCATTTTCCATAATTCAAACAGCGCTAGATGGCGGTCTGTGTGGATGACCCTATTAATTAATTAGTGTTTACCGTTGTCAATCAGCGTCGTTGAATGAATAAATAAATAGAAAGAAGATAGGTAGATAAATAGAAAGAAGAAGAAGCAGCAGCAAGGACAACAACAACAAAAGAAAGGACAACTGCCCACAGGAATCGATTGGAAAAATTATGATATTTTCATCTAACAACACAACTGTGCTACACACTTACATGTGTATGTTTGTGGATACATATTTATGTGTCATTTATGCATTACATTTCGTAACGAAAATAACTGTTATGTTTTCTGTCCATGCTTTGCGCTGATCAATTTGTTCAACAGAAACTGGCAAAACTATATCTTTCTCTGTTTTTGTCTTTTCTCTCTCTCTCTCTCTCTCTTGTTCTGATTCTCTTCGAGCACTCAACACCCACAAAACCCACCCAAACCCACCCCCAACAACGAGCTCGCCCTTACGTTGTTACCACTCGAGAAAAAAAAAAGAAAAAGAAGAGCTGTTAACCGGTAAAATGAATTGCCCGTATTACTTCTCATTTCCTGTCTTTATAATCTAGGCTTCTAATGATAATCTGGGCCTTGTGGAGGACGTCTGCCATATGGCACGGAACTGGATAAACTCGCGAATAGACGCAACAACAATGACAATTTAAAACAGCAGCCTGAAAATGCAGGGTGTACATAAATCCTTACATATATAATATTCATAACTAAACGACAGTTTTGATTTTGTAGCTCAATCCGCGCTGGACGATGCGGATCATTTGATTACTGTGGATTATCGCAAGGATTATCGCTTTTCCCTTTGCCCCTAATAGCCATTGTTCCCAGCATTTGTGAATGAGGTGTATGTATATAGAGTCTCAATAAGGTATAAATATATATATAAAAACAAAAATAGATATATATGTATGTATATAAATTGTACATCATACATCATGGAAATATGTAAACAATGAAGATAGTGATAGGCATTTGTCAATCGTGTGGATGGATATAGTCTGTCCATAAGATATGCATATATATAGATATATATATACATATATGTATATATATATATATATATATATATATATATACCATTGCCAAACGCATATATTGTACATAATACATCATGGAAATATGTAAACAATGAAGATAGTTTTTAATCAGAAAGCAAACGCGTTTTATTTGCAATTTGATAAGGCAAAGTCTTAGTGGGTATTTCAATTGGGGGGCATTTCAATTTGGATATTGACTGGGATTTAATTTCCTTGCAAGACTTGTTTGCTTTGCTTGTCGCTTTCCGGATAGAGAGAAAAAGATGACACACGGCGATGCGATAAGATGATAAGATGCGATGCTTGTAACAGCTGCGGCCGTCTCGCTGTCGAATAGTAGATACATTTACTACGCTGCAGCTGCTGCAACTTAATTTGCTATCTGTTGACGAAGCTGACACATCAGCTATCAGTTGTCTAAGCAATTTCTCAAAATTGCAACTCACACACAGATACAGCGTATTTAAAAGTCGGTGTGTGTGTGTGTGTGTCTGAGTGTGTGCGTGTGTGGATGTTAAATTTATGGAGTTGAGTTGTTTAATTTTAATTAGGCGATAGAAAACAAAAAGCAGAGGCGCCGGATTCGCTGGCCTCTAAACCTTATCGAAGGGTAAATATAAAGCTTGCCGCTTCCGCTGTGTGCCTGGAATGAGCTGCAGCCGCTGGGTTAACTTTCAAAGCGCACTGGACGCTTGTGGTGCTCGGTTGGTGTCTGCTCCTTTAACAATTGCAATAATAAACAATTGCTAAATTTTTTTGCAACTTTTTTTTTTTTGTGACAGCGACAGCTTTATTGCCCACCTGGCACAATAACTTAAGCTACATAAAAAGTGTATGTATGTATTCTATATATATATATATGTGTATATGTGTGTGTGTTTATATGGAGTATACATGTAGTCAAAGGTGTTGTGTGTGTGCGTGAGTGTCTGTGTTGGTGTCTACTTAGTTAATGTTATGCTAATATACAAACTTGAGTTGGGCGCGTGTCATATGCATAGAAATTAAAATATATAAACCAAATATATAAAAACAGCAATGAGTTAATTTCAAATATTGAATTATATTTTGAGATTCATTAGCAGTGTCTGTTTTAAATTAAAAAACTAAATAAAATAAGTAGTTCCGAATAACGACTTATAATTTGAAATTTATTATCAATATTCGTTTTCCTGGTAGTTAAAAGGATAAATGACACAAATAAAAAAATATATAAAAATTTAAAAGATAAAAAAATCAAAAAGAAGTTTCAAATAACAATTTCCTGCCAATTTAAAATAAAAATGAGAAAAATAACAAAATATTTGTATATATATTAAAAAAAAAAAAGAAGCAATTTCAAATAACGCTTTCAATTTTGAAATTTATTAACAGTATTCTGTTATGTGCCAAATAAAAATAAAAATGAGATAAAAAATAAATGTTTATGTAATAAAGGTAAAAGTAAAAACCAAAAAGTAATTTAAAATAACGTTTTCAATTTTTACATTTCTTATCAGTATTCTGTTATCTGCCAATTAATGTAATCTTCTAATCTTTATACAAACATAAAAGTAATAAAAATAAGGCATGTAATTATTAAAAATAAATTTGTGTCTCGTGCAACAAATAAAACATAATAAGAGAAAAGTGAGACGCGCTCAGCTCTATTATTAGAAAAGTTTAAGCTAGTTTAAGCAGTGAATTCTGTTAACGTTCGATTTGATTTTTGACCCGTTTCCACCGACGCCATCGTCGCCTGTCATCATCTGTCATCTTTATACACATTGAAGTTGGGAACTGATGTCGTTCCAAACGCTGTGACGCTGCCACTGCTGCAGTAGCAGAGTCGCCCGATGCAGGGCCATTAATTGGCTCCAGCTCCAGGCCAGGCTCCTGTCCTACAACTTGCAATTGCCGGCGCCCATCAGCTGCATGCGTTCCAGTTGCTCGGCGAGAGCACGCTGCTCGCTGGTCAGCCGCATGATCTCCTGCCGCTCCTCGGCCGTGTGCCCCTTGCGCTTGGCCCGATACTGCAGCATCCGCTTGTAGCACTCAAGTATCTCCTGGTCGATGGTGTCCAGTTTGCGTTTCAGTTCGATGCGTTTGATCTCGTCGCTGGCCGCCGAGCGCAGACGCTTCAGTTCATCGCTATTAAATTGGGCCACAGCGCTAATTTCGGCGGTGACCCGTTTGATTTCCAGCAGCACCTCGTCAACATCCTCGTGCTTGGCCAGCTCATTGGCCTCGATCAGTCCGCTCTCGATCAGCTCCTTCCGCAGGCGTTGCTCAATGCCAACGCCGTGCTTCAGCATCGACAGCGAACGAAAGTTACCCGATGCGGCAGCAGCAGCAGCAACAGTTGCCTTCGATCCCACACCATTGCTCTGCGTCGACGAGGATTGTGATTGGGAATGGGTATTCTCGTTGTTGCTGCTGCTGTTGCTGCTGTGCTCGCCAACGGCGGCCGCCTCGCTGGGCAGCGATTCGTCCATCAGGGCGGAGACCAGGCGCTGTGTCAACGGTCCCGTTATGCTCTCCTCCAGCATGCTGTCGGCCTTCTTCAACATCGCGCTCACATTTTGTGACTTCTGGCGCGCTCCTCCCGGCTGCAGCGCCTTCATATCCTCCTGCGCCCACACCGTCGAGTAGTGCGGCCCCAAACTGGGCACCGGCGGCACCAGTGGTCCCCGATATTGTTCCAGCAGATCGTCGATCAGTCGCAGATCCTCGTTCGTCAATGGCATACAGTACGGCTCGACCGACAGCCAAAATTTATTGGGCATATCGTTCTTGGGCAGCGCTAGCTTTGGCAACTGTTGTTGCTGCTGCTGCTGTGGCAACTGATGTTGCTGCTGTGGCAGCTGCTGTTGCTGCTGTGAGTTACTATTGGGCAGCGACACGTAGTCCATGCTGCTGTCATCGGTGTGCACGGCGAGCGGACTGTTCTTGGCCAGCTGCTTGGCCAGGCTGCCCCCTCCCCCCTGCTGCTGTTGTTGCTTGAGTATCGTCATTGAGGAGTGTTTCTTGCGAACGCCTGTCGGCTCCTCTCGCATTTTTCGCTTGGCAGCTGTTGCCGGACTGCCGACACCACCTCCGCCACCACCTGCGCCGCTGCTGCTGCCCGCAGCATTGTTGATGCCGAGTAGGCCGTTGAGCAGGCCGTTCGTTGGCGGTGAGCCAGGCGGCACCCGGTCCAATTTGCGGCGATCTTGACGCTTCTCATCCTTGTCCAAACTATCATATTCGGATTTCAAGACACGAGCACGCAGCGCCACATTCGAGAGCATCAGTTCCAGTTCCAACTGCACGGCATCCAAGTCCTCCGCAGCCAAATGCTCGTCCGCCCCACGCTGCAGTGCAGCAGCCAGCGTCGGCAGCTGCTTAGGCACATCTCGGCTTCGTATTATCGGTATAACTGTGCCGCTGGGCATTGCGAACACTTCCGTCGCATCCGTTGACCCATGGGATGATGCCGATTTGTTGCCGCTGCCACTGGCGCTGCTGCTCGCGTTGTTGCTGCTGCTGCTGGTACTGGTAGTAGCAGCATTTGTTGTGGAGGCACCTCCTCCACTGCCACTGCCGCCGGCATTGCCGCCCATGCAGCCGTTCGTGTTGTGATGGGGCGCAATCAATTTGCCAGCTGATATGCCAAAGCCGCCGCCGCTACCGCCACCACTGGCAAAGTGGCCCATTTTTAGATTCTTTAGGTTTGTACTCATTTTCAGCAACAGAAACTGCGCAGTTTCATGTGCGTTTCGTTTGTAAAATTCGTTGCAATTAATTCGCGTCGCGTCAAAATTTCGGAGAGCAAATTGCGGATGAGCGTCGGCTGTGAGACCAAGAACTGAAAAGCATCGACGCAATCGATAGTTGCGATTGCGTGCACGAATTATCGGTATGCAAGTGAGTCGCCATTCACAATAGATCGACCTTATGCAAATAAATTTGAAATGAATTTGCTTTATATGCATACGATTACAAGCTGTACCTAGCGATCCTATAAATTTGACTTGCTGCCATGGCCTTTGCCTTAGATAATTACAACATTCTACAAATATTTGTTAGTTCAAAATTTAGACAACTCATTTATTCATTCATTCTTAAATCAATAAATTCATATTTTGCAACAAGTTAAAGCTATGAAATAATTAAATATCGATAGATGAGCAGCAGTTAGAGTCGCCCATTAGCCAACACTGCCCCCGACGATAAGCGTTCGTGGAGGCGTCGTAGCCCTGGTTTATTGTTTCGTTCGCGTCTTGCTCTTTGTTGTTCCGTGCGCGCAATTCTGTGATAAAGTGTACTTAACATACCGTAGTTGATGTTATCAATTAGTAATGATTAGGTCTTGGCCTAAATGCCGACCTCAACTCACGCAACTTGTGCATACCCCATCAAACCACTGCAATAACTACAGAAATCAACACACAATATAGCAACAAATATAATAATAATACACAGGAGCATCGCTGCATGCAGCAGCAGCAGCCATCGTTTGTATGTCAACAGAAAAGAATCGAGGGGTGGCGGGGTCTGCATCTATATATATATATATATATTTATATAGAAGTTGAAATATATGTGTAATGCAATTTTATGTAATTCAAAAGCAACGCAGTTCAACTTAATCTCGTGATGTCTTCAATTAATAATTAATTATGGTACAAACGCATTTGATTGAAAAGCTGTACAGCATCAACAACAACAAGAACAACAACAGTAGAAGCAGCAGCGGGCGCAGCAGCGGGCGCAGCAGCTGCACAGTTATCAGCATTGAGAAGACATTCAGATGCAGCGCTGCTCGATGCTTGCTACACACTGCCCGCTGCCCGCTGCTTTCATTTCATCATAATTTGAGCTCTGACTCAGTCTCGAGGTGCGCTTTGCGCTTCTTTCAGCTTGACAACTTTATTGATCAAATATTTGCACTTTTATTTGTATGTGTTTGTGACTGGCTGTGTGTGTGTGTGTGTTCGTATTGGTATTGGTATTTCTCATAAATGCTTAACTGCTGCTGCTTCTGGTTCTGCTTCTGCTGCTGCTGCGGCTGCTGCTGCCTTATCAGCCAGCAGAGAAATCACTGTAGAGAAAACCAAAGAGCTGAGCGATAAGTTAAGCAAAGTCAACAAGTGTTTAACACAATTCTGATTTTGTTTTAAGAGGCATAGACAATTTGTCAAACTGCTGTTCTCTCGAGTGCTCAACTTGAAATTACCCTGTTTATTGCATTACCCATGTCGATATGTATGCTGCTTTATTCTTCCTACTGCTGAACGCACTTTTAAATATAGCTAACTCTTTTCAACTTCGCGGGATTATCGATTTTATTTATCGAAAAGAATTCAAACCCATATCGAATGCGAAGTGTCCAGTTCTAGACAGACAGGCCCGATATAATATAAATATATATGTATGTATGTGCACAAATATGTCACAAATCTCTCATGCTGCCTGGTCTACCCTATACAGGCACATTTGATAAGTCTTGCAGGGTATGCAAAGAGACCATCAATTATGGATGTGCGATATGAGTTGAATGGCTCAATCCATCAGGTTGGCCAGACTGAAGTGTCTATATTTGGAAGTAAATGTTGACGTTAATTGAATGAATGAATGCACGCAATTGACGTAATACCACACTATCAATTAACACCTGCGCTCTCTGTATGTGTATGTGTGTGTGTGTGTGTGTGTGTCGTTGTCTTAGTCAATGAATTTTGTCCTACGAAAGTTGGCCAAGTCGGAGACCCAGACCCAGACCCACAGCTTGGCTTAGTGCCTGTTTGCCTTATTGTCATAGTTCTGATTGCAGTTGTTGACGTGTTTTGGCAAATATTTGCTCAATTAATTGATAAAAATGTGAGCGTCTTTGTGTACACAACGCAGTGACAAAAAAAAAATACAAAAATTTCCAATTTGCTTAGCGTATTAAGCGGCTTACGCTAATGAAAATAAACAAGCGAGAGAGCCACCCAAAAAATATAAATAAGTAAATAAAGCACAAATAAATGAAAGGTGACTTACGTTTTTGGTATGCCAAAGTTGGAATACCCTTGCAGACATATGCCAGATTTGCGATAGAATATTTATATAGTTTTTTTTTTTTTATATATTTTACACACAAAAATTATGTTCCAAATGCGAATCTAAGATTGAAGACGATCAATTGAATATTCATCATGGTGGCAGTGGCAGTTTAATTAAAAATAGTAATAAAAATAACTGTCTTTGGCCTTATCACGTATGTAGTTGGTGGTAAATACTCAGAATCAGCTGTCAACTGTTTTCTGACAACATTTTTATAAAACTCATATTTTTGTAGCTGTTTAACTGATTAGATATTGCCCATCACCCCAACCTAAGCCCCTCTCCTCCGTATCACACACTCCAGCAACCTTTTTGCAGTTTACAGTTGCTGAATGTGCATTGATTTTGCATGTCGGCTGGTTTGGCAAAATTAGCAGCATCAGTCGTGCGTGAAATATTAATATAAGCAGCTCATTTAAGTTTATTTTTGGTATTGAGTATTGTTTTTTTTAATTTTTTTTGCTTGCAGTGTTCGCTTAAATTTGGTTAAGAACCAAGCCAGGGACACGACAGCGATAGCGATAACAACAACTACAGCAACTGCAACAGCAACAGCCACAGACACAACAATTGCAACAACCACAATAACATCGTCATGAAGTTCGCCGAGCATCTGTCGGCGCACATAACGCCCGAGTGGCGCAAACAGTACATCAACTATGAGGTGAGACTTGTCACACACACACCATATATATCTAACACCCACATATATAAATCCAAAGCAGATTATGTACCAAGTATTTGCAGAAAACTAAAAAGAAGAAGACAGCCCTTACTTTCAAAACTTAATAAAAATTTGATATTTATTTTTATAAATAAAAAGCTTCCTTTTCAAAAGGAAAAACTTGATCCTTTTTTGGAGCATCCAAAAGTTCGTTGTAAAAATTGTAAATTGATGCACGCCTGGATATATATATATCTATTTATATTTTTCTCGTTATACAATTATACAATGTGGATGAGAGATTACTTTGCAAATCCGGCTTGAGCATCGGGTGACATCGTCTATAGATACTATATATGCACATAATACATATTTAGTATAAATAACTGTCGATTTCTGGTTGAGACACTTCGGTTTAGTTTCGGGTGCAGTGTGTTTAAATCATCAGCATTCATCAATTGATGTATATAACTAATTATTCCGTTTTTGGATGCAGGAAATGAAGGCCATGCTATATTTGGCGGTGGAGGAAGCGCCCAGCGTGGACAGCGTAGAGGATGAGGTGCTTAAGCGTCACTTTGCCAATTTCGATGAGAACTTCTTTCACTACTGCGACAAGGAGCTGAAAAAGATCAACACATTCTATTCGGAAAAGTTGGCGGAGGCCACACGCAAATTTGCCACGTTGAATGCGGAACTAAAGTCAAGCATTGAGGAGTCTGAACGTACAGCCAAAAAGTCCAAGGGACAGAAGCGGCATGCAGCGTTGCCCGATCGCAAGGCACGCGAACTCAAATTGGCATTCAGTGAGTTCTATTTGAGTCTGATACTGTTGCAGAACTATCAGAATCTGAATCATACGGGCTTTCGCAAAATACTTAAAAAGCATGACAAGGTGAGCGTAAGAAATGCATAGATGTAATTTTGTTTAATTTTGTGATTCACGATTTGAAATTGAGTAATTGAAATAATTCATCAAAAATTGTGATGTACATAATTTAATTATTGTTTGCAATTATTGTTACGTTGCGTTATTATTACCTTAAATTCAATTATTTGATTTATTATCAATAATCAATAATAGTATACTTAACTGTAATCATTAATTAGTTATTTAAATAGTTATATATTTTTTGTTGTTTGTACATACATAAATTTAGTTCATTTCGTTAAAATTGCATTCGTAATCAATTATTAATTTGAGTAATTAAAATAATTCAAGAAGTTTGTAATTACGAAAGGCAACTTGCAATTAAGATAAATTGTTTGATTTACTATTATCAATACTTAACAATAATATATTTTTGTCTAATTATCAATTAGATGGATAAAAAAATATTTATTTGTTATTTATACACACATTTAAATTCAATTACTTCAATTACATTTGATTGCTTATAAATCATTTTGTGGCTTGTGATTGCAGCTGCTGCGCGTCGACACCGGCGCCAAGTGGCGTCAGGAGTATGTGGAGGCTTCGCATTTCTTCATCAACAAGGACATTGACAACATTATCAATGAGACGGAGACAACGGTCACGGGGGAACTGGAGGGTGGTGATCGGCAGCGTGCAATGAAGCGATTACGTGTGCCGCCGCTGGGCGAGCAACAGAGTCCGTGGACAACGTTCAAAGTGGGTCTCTTTTCCGGCAGCTTCATTGTACTGGGCATTGTTGTTGTGTTGTCGGCCATTTTCCACGACATAACCGGCGAAAATCTGAAGGTCACGTTTCGTCTGTATCGCGGACCGCTGCTGCTCATCGAGTTCATCTTTCTGATTGGCGTCAACATCTACGGCTGGCGTTCGTCCGGCGTTAATCATGTGCTCATCTTTGAGCTGGATCCCCGCAATCACCTGTCCGAGCAACATCTCATGGAACTAGCAGCCATTTTCGGTGTCGTCTGGACGCTGAGCATGCTGAGCTTTCTATTCAGCGCCAGCTTAAGCATACCGGCCTTCATAAATCCGCTAACGCTGACTCTAATCATGGTGCTGTTCCTGGTCAATCCATTTCATGTGCTGCATCACGATGCACGGTTCTGGCTGTTGCGCATTACTGGACGCTGTTTGGCGGCGCCGTTCTTTCACGTGGGCTTCGCCGATTTCTGGTTGGGCGATCAACTGAATTCGCTGGCCACCGCCATACTGGACTTTGAGTATCTCGTCTGCTTCTACTTTACGAATGGCAACTGGTCACAGGCTGTGGATGCGTCCATCTGTATGGAAAAGGATTTCATAGTGCGACCCATTGTTAATTGCCTGCCCGCCTGGTTTCGCTTTGCCCAATGTCTACGGCGATATCGTGACACGCGTGAGGCCTTTCCACATCTGGTCAATGCCGGCAAATACTCCACCACCTTTATGGTTGTCATCTTTGCCACACTCAAGAGCTTCAACAGTCGTAAGTATTAATTTTGAGCTACGAAATCACTGCAATTTCACAAACATCGCAGAGTTATATATATCTCTCTTTCTCACACACACATTTTTTCCCTGCTATCTCTTTCTATTTCATTTCAGCCAACTATACGAGCACCTTTGATAATCCGTACACCTGGCTGTGGATCGTCTCCTCAATAGTCTCCTCCTGCTATTCGTACACCTGGGACATCAAAATGGATTGGGGCCTCTTCGACAAGAATGCGGGCGAAAATACGTTTCTGCGAGAGGAAGTGGTCTACTCATCAACGGTATATAAGAAGCACTTATTTCATGATATCTTCTCATCTCCTTTGATTTACACAGGGCTTTTACTACTTTGCCATATTGGAGGATCTGGCGCTGCGTTTTATCTGGGCGCTGTCGTTCTATTTGACTGAAATGCGATATGTGACCGGCGATATTATGACCTCCATAACCGGCATACTGGAAGTATTTCGGTAAAGCAAACCCAGCATCAACATATATATATATATATATATATATATTTATACACATATATATTGTATTATACATATATTTATTTACAATTGGCAGACGCTTCGTTTGGAACTTCTTTCGCTTGGAGAACGAGCATCTGAATAATTGCGGTAAATTCCGTGCCGTGCGAGATATCTCAATAGCACCGCTGGACTCGTCCGATCAGACGCTTATCCTACGCATGATGGATGAGACGGACGGGGTGATCAATCGCTATACGAAAACTAACCGACCCAAGCCAAAGAAGGTCAAGGATCCGGAGAAGCGTAGCCTATTGCATCCACGCGGCTCGATGCAGGATCTCAGCATTGATATTGATGGGAATAGCAAAAAGCTATAATACAAGGCACCCCCTCCCCCATCCCCACCCCCCACACCAACCGCTACCCTCTTGTGGCCAACTTCCCCTCATTCCTCACGCCTTACGAGCTTCCTAATGAACTTTTTCTTTTGTTTTTTTTTGTGTGGCATCATTATAATAATTATTCTTGATTTTTTTTAATTAATGTTTACAATTAGTCACTTAAGTACTTAAAGTCTTAAACGTTTATGTCCCACAGAACACAGCAATAATTAGATTTTAAGTTCTGCTAAATACTAAATTAGCATTCCATTAACGCATCTAGCAAAATTACCTTGTAACCAATTAACCTTAAAGCGAACACAAATCGAACCCAAAACATATCTAATTTACAAATTCCCATCAATCCCATTGAGGGGGGCAGTATTATTTAGAAAATCGAGACAAAAACTAACAAAAAAAAAATAAACCTTAAACACAATCGAAACATTGGCACTGAACCTATAGCAAGAACACATTCCTTTATAAATATATATATATATGCGCATACAAAACAAAACAAAAATGATGAAAAACAAAACCTTAATTAAGCTTTAGACAATTATTTGTTGTCCTAGCATCAATTTGTGTTTGCAACTAACTGTACTTAGTAGTTTGTAGAGTTGTGCTTTATGTTTCTTTATGCCAGCATGTGTCCAAGCCCGATTTCGCTATAAGTTCGTAAAGCTCGCTTGGAGAACATGCTGTTAATATATAATATATATGTATATATATATATATAAATATATATATATATATTTTTTTATATTACATTTAAAATCAGACTTCAGACGTTTAACGTTAAGTACCAAGTATAAAATTGAAGTAAACGCTCTTTTCGTAATTTAAAAATCAAACATTTTGTAATATATTTTTGCCTTTTGCCGTTTATTGTGTTTTTGTAACGAATTCGTAAAATATTTAAATGTTGTACATACATGCCTTACCTTACTTAACTATATTGATCTGAACTGAACTTAGAACATTTGTAAATTGCACACAGACGTGCTTCGTGAGCTACAAAATAAATGCACACATATATACTGCATATACGTAGTACACAACTCTTAAACTCTAGGATAAGTACTTAACGCCTATATACATAAATAACATTATACACAAACATATATTGATTGTATTTGATGGGTCATGCCTCAAAGAGAGCCCGCGAAGAGAACACATTTGAAACGAATTGTACGAAATAAAGACACCTTGTTACATGCAGCATATATAATAACATATATATACATATGTGTGTGTGTGTGTGTATCTGTGTCTGTGTGTGTGTGTGTGTGTGTGGGTGTATATATAACTTTTCCATTCCTAGGAGACGTTCTCCATGACGGCACAGACGAGTGCGGTGCCGCGCATAATCCAAAACTCTGGATCGCTCTTGCTGCGTAACAATATGGATAGTACAAAGTTGGTCGAGTGGCCTGTGGTGGAGAGCACGCCGGAACGCTGCTGTGTCTTGTAGAGGGGCGCCTCGTAGCGCAACGTATCGCTCACCTCCAGGCAGGGCATGAAGCGTATGACGGGCATGCGTGTATATAGCTCACCAAAGCGGGCATCGCACAAGCCACCTTGGCTCAGATCCCAGCGAGCGGCCTCCACAAAGATGCCATGGACATTGATCAAAGCATCGGTGCACTCCGGCAGATTACCATAGAGGCGTGCATCCTGTAACGAGATAACCAAATGTCAAATGGCTCGGGAAACCGATGAATTAATATTCCCTCCCGTTGCAGACAGTAGACATGAATTCAAATTTGATAATATAAAATAAGTACCGATCAATAGCTGTTATATAACTATAGTAAATCGCATTTCTGTAGAGATGGAAAATGTCTCAATAATAGTCAACATGTTTCCATTCAATAATTCTTAATGTTCAAAAGATCACACAATAATGTAATATTAAGTCTAAAGTGTAATTTGCGTGTCTAAATAAAACTTGTCGAAAAATATTTGCGGATACAACAAAATGTTTGCCTGATTATTCTATACCTAAATAATATATAGTAACAAATGAATCTATGTCAAATTTCAATAAGAGACTGGTTAGATTGAAAACTTGTGAAATCAATGCAATATAACAATATTAAATACCATTTATGTAAAGACCGCAAATGTTGTAAACATAATCTTTAAAAGAAAAATGTTTTTCACTCAATAACAAAATGTTCGACTGAACACACAATAATAATACTGAAGTCTCAAGAGTAATTGAACTTGCCGAAAAACAAACACATATACAGCTAAATGTTTGCCAGATTATTCAGACTGATTCTACTATACCTATATAATATATACACTATACTTATACATTATATTTAGATATATAAGTGTCTATACCAAGTTTCAATTGGAGACAACTTGAAAACCATATAGGTTCTCATAGACGAAACCATACAATATAACTATATTAGTATAACCTTTAAAAGAAAAATGTTTTTCACTCAATAACTTAATGTTCAACTGATCGCAAAATAATACTACTAACATAAAGTTTCAAGTGTAGTCGAAGTGTTTAAATAAAACTTGTGGAAATGAATATGAATACGTATTGTACACTCTGCAGGTGTACAAAGTGAGTTACTCAGTTGCTGGCAACGTACATTAGCGTGAGCATTGTGCAGCTCAAAGAAATCCTGCTGCACCAGCTCCAGTTCGATGACCTGGAAATCGATCTTGAGCGAATCGATGGGCAGGACACGACGTCGCGCATATGTCTGCAGTATGCCGGTGAGGAAGGATTGGGGAAAGAAGAAGCCACTTATCCAGTAGGAGCGCGGTGCGCCATTCTCTGCCCACTGCTGAATGAAATCGATGCGGCGCTGAAAGTCAACAATGTAGTTGGACAGCGGTTTGGTTGACAGGAAACTGCGCTTGGCCCACATCGCTGGCACCTGGCTAGCTAGCAGCGAACGGAAGATCAGCTCCAGATCCTCGGACATGACAACCAGACCCTTGATGGCCTTAGACAGATTGCTCAGGCTGTCATGGATAATGGACAGCGCAATGTTGAAGCGATCGATCTCCTGCACCAAAACAGTGGTCAACGATGGCATCTGACCCTTGTTGTCCAGCTGGAATGCGATTAATTAGAAATTTGTGATTTGTGAGATGATGAGTCAATGGATCCTCATCCTCACTTACCACACTGAGTGTGTCGTGGATAGGCTCACGTTGTATCTTATTACTGAGGGCCTTCTGTATTCGGACGATTATCTGCTGGCAGAGATCATTCTCCACCGCCTGACCTTCATCGGCCGAGGAGCGCGGCTGGCCCAGCAGCAATGTATTGATAAAGAATTGGGTCTCCTTCGTTTGGAACACAATGTTGGCATTTTGATTCATGCCAAAGATCTCGGGATCCTCGAGCACGGGAAAACCTTGTACAAATTTGGCATATTCGGTCAGTGTCGTGGCCCGCGGATCTTTATAGTAGGTATCGCCACGACAATACCTATAATCCGGCTGTATGATGCGCTCTGATGAGAATATGGTTAATATTGTTCGCAGGCAGCGCAGATCCCAATAGTCAGTGACGCGACCTCCCCAGGTGATGTCACCATTAATATAGAGTATGGCCTCCCACGGTATATCGCCAAGCACCTCGCGATTGATGAAAAAGTCCAGTGTTTTCAGGCCACAGTCGCGGTCGCTCTCACTGAACTCGTACGTGATATTCCAGCCAAGTGGTCCAAATTTCCGACGCTCGAGGAGCACAGCATGGAACATACACAGTCCAAAGACAATCGCACGCCAGTTGCCATTCTGGATGTGCTCCTCGAAAAACTCGCTCCTCAGATCACCTAGGGCGCCAAGAACATTCGCCTTTATGCCTTTGGGTGGCTCATTTGTTATCTTCACGGAGTTCTGCAGCACACTGATGGGAAACGATTGCGTCGGCATGGAGGAGAGGAACAAACGGAAGTCCGAATGCGCCTTGGTAATGCCCAAAGTCAGATTGCGTACTATAGATTCAAGCACACGCATCCAAGAGGTGGCCAGGTGACAGTTCTGCAGAAAAACCCAGTGCCCCATGCGCAAACTCTTATCGATCAGACTCTCAGCGAGCGGTCCCTGGCCCTGACCCAAGGATATCGAATAATACTTATCCGTGTACTTCATTTCATTGGTGAACTTTAGGAAGCCGGACATCGGATCCGATCCGGTGGACAGCACAAAGATGAGCGGTGTCACGGCCGATGTGTCCAGAAAGCTGACCAAAAGCAAAACAAATACAAGTAAGTTATATCTAGGAAAAAGTGCCCTGACCTGAGAATACTGTATCAATATCGAATACTCACACTGTGCCCAGCTGTGTGCCGGAGGCGGATACCTCTGTGAAGTACTTGCCCACCGTAGCATGTAGATAGCTGACTACGTTAAGTAGGAAACGCGGCTTCCGGAATATGCCGATGAACATGAGCTTGTGGAAGACGTGCAGTCGTTTGTTCCACTTTTCCGTGGGCTCCTCGTTGGTGTTAGCAAAGTCAAACACTTCCTTGTTGTCCTGCAGTTGTAGGAAGAATGGTTTGTGCAGCTCGTTGGTAAATCCAGCGAAACTGTCCTTGAATGTGTCTTCCATATAAATGGCCGCCTCCCATTCAGCTTGACTGAGCTTGACGCCCGGCGGCTGGTTCTTGGAGCGAATGGTTCCCAAGGGACCGCGGGTAAGGAAACCAAATTCGTCTTCGGTAACGCGACCCTCCTGACGCTCCACAGACAGTGCCAGCAGAAAGCTAAAGATCAGCTTGTGATTCTCAAACAGGCCACGCGATATATTATCATAAACGGCCTTCAGCTCATCCACCATCAGCGTGGAGATGCGCCTCTCAACGGTCATCACAGGATGATCGTTGCGCAGCACATTGCAAAAGATCTGAGTGAAGTACTTGAGACTGTATTGATACATGGGATCGATCTCAGCGAGTCCAGCGACCACAAAGTACAGAATGGCGCCACGTGACGATAGGATGCGATAACGCTCCCGTGAGGCGGTAATAACCTTCTCCGTTTCCTCCGTATCAATAAGACGTGCGGCAATAATCAACGATGTTTCCTGACAAAGACAGACGGAGAGAGAGAGACAGAGCAAGAGAGAGAGAGAGAGAGAGAGAGAGAGAGAGAGAGAGAAAGAGAGCGAGAGCGAGAGAGAAAGTAGGAGATTAGTATGCTGATCAGCCAATCAGGCAGGATGTTTGCGTGTAAGCCCACCTTTGCATCGTTGAGTGTTTCCACTAGTTCCTCATCGTCCAGTATATTGCCCTCGGAGTTGAAGAGCAGCTTGAGTACCTTATCTTCCAGCGCCAACAGCTGTTGCTTATCCGCATTGATCTTGACAACCAGATCATTGCGTTGCGCCTCCATTGCCGGCAGCTCAATGGCCACAATGTCGCTGCCAAAACAAACACCAAAAGTATAAGTAGATGTAGAGGTATTTGTGGCGTCTTCATGCTTACGCCAACAGCTGATCCTCCAGACCACTCTCAGTGACGAGAAAGTTGACCAGCGTTACATTGATGCACACCTCGGGCAGATAATGCGGATTGGGCAGCTTGGTGGTCATGTACAGCTTAAAATTGTCATCGTAGTCAATAACCATATCGCCGAGCTTGAGATAGGTGCGTCCCTCGAACTTGTACGTCTCGCGCTGGAGAATGGGACGTAACGCTGGATCGATGGTCTCGTCAAGCTCCTCGAGCAGCACCGGATAACCCTGGCGCACACTGTTCTCGAGGATGCGCATCATATGCGAGTCTGTCATTTTTATGACCTGCAGATTGTTGGCCTGCTCCATGTTGCGTATCCAGCGATTGGCCTGCTCCTGCGGATCAATCATGAGCGCCCAGCGCAAGGCACGTGTCGCATAAATGCCATTCTCAATCGATATGTTATCCTTGGGCAGACCATCGACATTCCATTGTCGCATCTCGTATGGATCACCCAGCACCTTGAGCAAATTGAACTCCTTGCTGGAGGCAATGCTATACTCCCGGCACTTCTCCACCCACAGCTGGCTCATGTCGCGACGATACTGATTGGAGAAGGCACCCAGATAGGCGACGCAGGCGGCTGCAACCAGCACATCGCCGGGCACACATCCCAGATCGGCCGTTAGCGATTTCACCGTCTCGCGCCAGCGCACCTGTTCATCGGCCAGGGCGGAGGTCAGGCGACCGGCACGATTGATGCGTCCATACGTTAAGTCCACATTGTCCTGGATGAGTTGGAATTCGCGTTGCTTCTCCTCGAGGCTGTCGCGCAGTGATTGGATCTTTGCCTCGACGGCGGCGAGCTCCTTTTGCTTTTGTCGCAAGACTCGCATCACATCCTTGAGCTCTGCTTCGGCGGCTTCCTTGCGCTTGATCTTTGGCTCGACCACTTTGTACACCTTGTTGAAGCTGTCCATGGCGATTACCCACATGCTCACCGATTTCGCCACTTTCGACACCTTCTCGAATTTCTGCGAAATTTGGGTTTTGTCATTTTTTTTTCTAGAGCTTTAGCGTTTATTTTTAAACTTACAGCGGGCACAAAGTCCTTGTGATCTATGTACTTTCTGACCTTCTTGACGACATCGTCCTTCATGTGCTCCTTGTCGTACTCGAAAAGCCGCTTGATAAAGTTAATGTCCGCCATAATGGCCTTGGCTGAGGCCCAGGTGGGCCTGTGGATGGACAACGTATAATCAGTGTTTATATTGTAGATAAATATATATGTATGTACATATATATTTGGATTGTCTGTTCAATACTCACTTGGCACCCAGTAGAATGCAAACGGCTTCCATGCAGAACTGCACCAGGGCTGGCGGTGTGGTAAATGATTTCAGCTCATTGATGTCGGCTTTGGTCAAGCCCTTGAGTGCCTCCTCGGAGTCGCGCAGTGCTGGCATTGCTGTCTCCAAGTCCTTGCTGGCATCCTCAGATATGGCCTGGGCAATGGCTGCTTTCTCCTTCGCATTGGCTTCATCCTCCATGACGCCCTGCTTGACGGCGTCCGCCTGTTTGGTTTCCTTGGTCAAATTATCCACGAGAGACTTCATCATGGCCGATTTCTCATCCAGCTGCGGCACCATTACCTCCAGTTCTTTTTGCATGACTGCTATCTGAGTTTCAAATATTTGAATGTTCAATTACAAGTGGTGAATGTGCCTCGATGGCTACTCTGTCTTTCACATACCACTTCGTTGGTCTCAAGGAGTTTGTTGAGGCCGCTGGCAATGCGCTTTCGCTTGGCAATGATTTCCTGCGTTTTGAGCTTGAGCAGGCTCTGGTAGAGCTTCAACAGCTCCAGGTAGCTGCTGGGCGTTGTGTAATAATGTCGCTTCATCTCCTTGTAGAAACGCATAGAGGCATCCTCCACAGTCTGCAGGACGAGATTAAACCGTAACGGAATAAATTATGAAAGGAAAGTAGGCAAACTGCTGAAACGCACCTTGTGCATAAAGACCGTGGTGCTGGCCAGCGCTACACGTTGATCCATGTTGGGTGCGATCTTTGTGAGCAGTCCCAGAGCCACCGAATATAGCGCTTCAGTTGGCCAACTGGTAAACCAATCAATCGTGGTGCAATTAACCAGCGATGGAAACATGCGACAACGTCGTCGAAAGGCATCGCCCACCGGACTCATCGATATGACCACGTGCAGATTGTTCCTCACACGATTGATGAAGAACTTGTAGATCTCATCGCGTTGGCAGCTCTGTGAAAGAAGCAGAAATAGTCATATTAATCATTGCCGTGGCGAATTCAAAATACCAAAAAATAGTTAAGCTGATCGATATGCATGTATGCATATATCTGATAAAATGAATTAATTGTTCTCACTCGACAAATAATACTGATGAAAAATATATGCATAAATTTTATGGAATCGGAGACTCGGCAACATACAAATATAAGAAGGAGTAGGTTAACGATATCAAAGGGCACTCACCTCATCCTTTTTGGAAGCAGTGCACGCATCTCGACAGTCCAGTATGACCTTCTCGTAGTCATCGCCCTCAAATAGATTGGGGACCTCACCCGAGTTTAGTATATTGTTAATATCCTCAAGGAATTCCTCCTCCACGATCTGGCTGTCGATCAGAAGAAATGTAACGGGCTGGTTATCAACCTGTGTGTGGATAAGGATTATAGATTTTATGAAACACATCGCCAAATTGTCAGGGCTCAAAGCATATTACCCCGCCGATGCGGTAGAGGACACGCAGATCTTCGTGGAATGCGTTTAAGTCATAGTTGCGTCTCATCTCAATCTGCCAGCAATTGTATTCGTTGACATGGGAGGCCAGGCGCGTCAACGATTGTTTGCCCATGCCGGCCACGCCCACTAGAAGACCATTGCCACGATCGCTGCGCAGAAGGCGGGCCAGTCGCACCGTATGCTCCATGGCATCCTGGAAGAGTATCAATTTCATGAACTTGGCGCCGCCCATCGAGTTGTAGTCAATTATATAATCGTTGAGCACGCTTTCGAGCTTGCCATGATCCTTGATCTCATCGTAGACACGCTCGTTCTTCGGTTTGCCAAACACCATGAAATCGCCAAAGAGTATGGCCGGCTCTGTGAGCGAGACGACTTCGCGATTGAAATGATGTTTGCACACATCATCCATCAGCCCACGAAAGATCGTCTTGTCCTCCAGATTGATCAGACGATCATGAAAGACGCGCGTCGTCTCATGATAAAATAATCGCAAGATTTGACTCTCCGCATGGTAGTACATGTTGTTCGCCTGCAGGATGCCCTGTATGCACTTGGACAGATCGCGCAAATTGAATATGTAATGGGAGCGATCCGGTGTGGGCAGCATCACATTTGCCACACGCATATAGACATCCACGCAGGCGTGCACCATCGGCTCCGATAGAGCTCGGATCGCCGAGGAGAACGTACTCAGAAAGCCCAAAAGGATGCCATTAAAGATCTGTGTGAGCGTCTCCTCATTGGGTTTGGGCAGCGAGAAGAGCGCAAAGTGACGCACAAAACGTGGCGTTAGCAAATTGCGACCACCGCCTGGCGGTGCACAGGCACAGCCCAGCACCACATCTAGTATATCCTTCCAGAACATCTTCTCGCGGTCGTAGAAGCCCTTAAAGTCCAGGTACTGCCTGCATGTGTGTTTCGAATGTGAAGCCAAGTCAAATAAAAAGAAAACATTGCCAAATCTTCGATTCAAACCTGAGCAGCTCGATCGCTGGCTGGCTGCCATAGGTGTCCAGTTTGGGCATGTTGACGTCATCGATGAATATGATAACGGTCTTGCCCACCGGTGCGCCCAATTGTGTCTTCTTGCGCTTCTCCAGCGGTCCCTCGATCATCTCCTGCGTGCGCAAGCTGCTCGTTTGGGCCGAAAAGTTGAGCACCACGGGGATCACATTGCCCTCGGACAAACGCTTCATGCAGCTGATGGCCAGCACAGTTTTGCCCACGCCTGTCTCTCCCGTGAACATGACCGGAAAGTCGCGTTTGAATAGCAGATCTGCAACATATCTATGGACAACGGATTCTGAGTTAGAGGTGGCGATACAAAGTGATCAAGAACATAGCCTAAATAGGGTAGTAGTAGCTGAATCGATATATTCATTTATCTAGCTTCAGATTCACAGTTAACACAGATAACTTCAATTGCTTACCCGTATTTGGTGGTATCCACAGTGGGCACTTGCATATCGTAGTAGGATATATCAGAGTTGAAGACAAACTTGGACATTATATCATTCCAGCTGCCCCAATCTTTGGTCTCAAGGTCGACGCGATAGTTCCACAGGGTGCGATTCGGCAAGCTGAACGGGATGGATTTTACTTTTGTGGTCAACCCACCAAGTAATATTTTATATTTACTCCATATTGGGATGCACGGCCATTGTCCTGCCCCACAAGTCCTCAAATGACATCTTTTCGGCATCCTTTAAATTGGATGCAATCGCCCAGAGGACACACCACGTAAAGATTTTAGTTATTAGATTCTTGGCCGGCTCCTCGTCCAGCGTGTTCCAGGGTACGCCCTCTAGCTGGGACGAGATCAGTGCGCAGCACAAACGCACCTTGGAGCCGAGCACCTGATGTATGGTGAAGGAGGCGCGTTTGCGTTCAATCTTCAGCGCCTTATCAAAGTAGCCGATGAAGAGCTGGTAGAGGAACTCAGCCAGGGACGAGCTCAGCTTCTTGCTCATGTCTATCTCGCGCCACGTGTCGACGAGTGGTAACCAGCCCAGATCTCCGGGATCGACGTATACCATGCCGCAGCGGGAAACTGTTGCTGGCGATGCCTGCAGCAGATCCTGCACCTCGAACAGCATATGTATCCAGGCGGTCAGCTTGATGCGCTCCGAGTTGGCCAGACACAGCATCTTATTGTCGTCCAGCACAGTGTTCAAGTTCTCGATCCACACAGCGTCAACGGGGCCATCGCACATGATCCACTGATGGATCTCATCTGTAAATACAATACAAAATTTATATTTCAGGTGCCAAACAGTAAATATCCTTGCCAAGATAGCCTAGTATTATAAATACTTATTTGTCTGTGCAAAAGCTTTGTTTTTTTTCAAAGAGCACAAATATTTCTTTATCGATTCAGTGTTTTTCTGTGATGATTACAAAGAATTTAATATGCTATATTATTTTGTAATTGGAAGCAAGTAAATAAAAACGCGTACCATTAAAAAGAAGAGATTGGAGAGAGAGAGAGAGAGAGAGAGAGAGAGAAAGGGAAAGATTGCAGAAGCTAAACTCTGCAATTCGGCGTAGGCGTCTTCCTAGATCCGTGCAATTTATTTATTTAATTGTTTAAATTTAATTATTTATATCGGTGCAATTTATTTTTTTATTATATCGGTGCAGTATTTGATTAAATATCGCGTCGATATTTAAAGCGCTTAAGCTGCTTTTTAATTTGTTCATTAAATAAAATAAATAACGTTATTTTTTTAAAGCAAAATCGAAGTACACAGTTACAGATCAATGGAACGCAAATCCAATATTTTACAAATTTTTATATTTTTAAATACTCAAAGTGTGCAACCAATTAAAATACCATTCGATTCGATTGGGTAATTGTTTTCAAAGTCTTTTAAATAAGTGTGAAATGGAATGTGTTTTCTTATATTTTTTTTTGTGTGCCAAAAGAAGTGTGAAGTGAAAAATGTGTTTCTTTAATTTATTGTATAATGATTTTTTCGATTTAATTTTTTATTATTTTTTTGTGTGAAAAACGTGTAAAGTGAATCAGATTGGTGTAGGAGGATGATTATGCTGTTGCTGATAATATGAAAATTGGTATCGCCTAGTCGGGTACCTTTTGACTAGAGCACTCTTGTTTTTTTGTGGAACTAATCTCTTTTCGACTAAATTATTATTCATTTTGGATTAATTAAGTAAACTTTAAGTTTTGAGGTGGCGAGAAAGCTAAATGGAAAATATAATCTCTATGTTTATATGGGCTAGAGGTGATCCTATCATATACTAACCTTATAATATTAAAAGCTTCAATTGGGGTATGCCAGCAACTTACCCTCTACATTTGTGGCTGCGCGCACTGCCAGACCCAGCAGGCCATCCTGCCACTCCAGGGTCTTGGGGTCCACATAGCCGTACAGCTCGTTCATGCTAACCGCTTTGGGATTCATCGTTTGTATGACAACGGGACGAAAGTTGGGATCCATTACCTCGTTCTCGAATAGATGGGAGAGGGCAAATTCTAGGGCATGCAGCACCACCGATTTTCCGCCACCTGTCGGCCCCACCGTCATGACGCCCCAGCGGACGCACATTGTCTCGTAGAGCTGAAGGCACTTGCGTATTGTGGTGGCTACTGGCTGAAGGTTCTTTAGCCGCAGACCGATGCGGAGACTCTCCTCCAGTTGGGGATGCTGTGAATCGGGCAGCTCGACACCTGGGAACAGATCGCTGAGTATGCCACGGAACAGTGTCGAATCGTCAGCCAAAAACTTGGGTATATTCGAGTCACGTAGCGCCGCAATCAATGTGATATCCTCCCGCTGATTGGGCGCGGCTCGCTTGAGGGCGCCGGCCATGACCAGGACAGATTTGACGGCTCGCATTCCAAAATCATAATGATTCTGTTGGCTGAGCTGCTGGCTGCAGAGCTGGTACATTTGCACCATTTTGCGCGCCAGAATCTTGGGATCCTCAAAGCCCTCCGAGTAAAGGATGACCTCGGAGATGAGCGCATAGTCGGGCACCATCATCGAGATGGGTCGGAACAGTGCCTTCAAATTGTCGGGCAGTTCTGTGCGGCCGGCATAGCCCGGATTCATGGTAATATACACACAGCACGAATGATTTATTTTGATTTCGCGACCCTCAAACATGAAGCTGAGCAGGATAAGCAAAAAGGAATAGAAAATGGTTGCCGAATATCTACAAGGGGCACGGAGGTGGGTGTCTTACTCACCGCTTGACTTTCATGGCCTTGGCGGTCCGTATGGTGATCAACTGCTGGGCGATTACAGACAGCACCTCAATGTCGATACGATTGAACTCGTCAAAGCAGCACCACGCGCCGCACTGCGCCAGGCCAGAGAAGAAGCGTCCCATCATCTTGTAGTCGAGGCCATCGGAGCAGTTGAAGACCACGCACTGTTTGGCCAGGGCTTTGGCCAAATCTTTGGTGGTCTCCGTTTTGCCCGTACCAGCGGGACCGGCGGGTGCGCCACCCAAGTCCATCTGAAAGGCGCCCATAAGACACAGATAACAGCGATCTGTGAGCGGGGTAAGAACCAGGACACCGCCAGCGCCCAGATACTCATAATAATACGGTATATTAGCAGCGGCCATGCGCGAGAAGACCGTCTCCGTTTCGATGGCCCAATAAAAACGCAGCATCTTCAGCCAGTTGAAGTCGTTCCTGTAGAGAAACTCCTTGAGCAAAAATATTCGATCTAAAAAGGAATATTTTTTTGTTGTTGTTGTTGTTTCCTTACGTTTGGTAGACACCCTTTTCGATGAGCATACGGACCGAGTCCTTGGCGTGCACATCGATGGTGATTAGCGCACAGAGGATCTTTCGTAACAGCGATGTAATGCTTTTGCGCGTGAGTGTCGCCAGTGCACCTAGATCCTGGAGGCATTTCAGCTCAAATTTTGACATTTTTTCAATGATGCTAGTGGGAGTCCTGTCCTTTCCTTCGAATATGCGATGAATGTCGGTCGCCCATTGCACCTGGGATACTGTGAGCACCACCTGATTGGGATGATCCTGGAACCATTCGTCACGCTCCTTGGCCGCATAGCACTGATACCCGAAGCGCATGCATCGTTTGACGGTGACAAACATCGATTCCTCCACCTTGCTGAGCCACTCTTCGACGGCCCCGCGCGCCTTCAGGCCCTTGCCAAACTGCAGCTTCTCACCCTCGGGCGATAAGAATGCAACGATATCATTCGTCGGTATCATCTTACCATCGCCGCCATCCTTCTGCCCAAACTCCAGGCGATAAATGGCATCGAAACATTTGCGCAAATGCGGCTGCACTGCTTGAGGTATGCGCGTCTGGGCGAGAATCTCGAGCAGCTCGTCGTTGGACAGAAAGTAGAATCTGTAGAACCATGAAATTAACACTTCAATAAACTGTGTTCAAGTAGTGTGACTAAATGCGAATGATTCCTGTGAAACTGGCATCTAAGTTTTTTCCAAACTTGAGAACACAATTATAATATTATTGGGATAATAATAAACTAGGACTCAGCAAGTGGGTGCATTACTCTTATGAGCTCATTACGCACCTGGGAAAGACGACGCGCTTCACTTCTAGATAGGCTTCGAGGCCGCGGGAAATAGCGTCTAGTAGGCGATTGTCCTCCATGAGCATATCGTATATTTCTACGCTGGACATGGTGGGCAGGGCCAGAGCCACCTTTTTGGCCTGGCGCACAATGTCTTTGAAGTTCTTGTCCACCTGGTTGAACATCTTGGCCTCATTGGGCAGCTGGCGCTGTATGTCGGCCGAGGCAAAGATTGCCTCCAAGTAGACCCAAGAGCCCTGGCAGTCCAACCAAGCCTCTGTACATTTGTGCATATATTAGATTACGCACACAGATTTGACTTAGTCGTCGCTCATCGTGCACAACGAGCTCACAGTGGACTTACCAAAGGTTCGACCAAATTGATCTAATAGTCCTATCCACTCATCCACGCGTCCCTTGATGGGACCCACAAATTTGGATGCAGCTATTGTATTTATGTTCACATTGGCATCATCTAGGACCGTTTGCAGCTCATCGGTGCCTGCGAGGATGAAGACATCCTTTTGATCATGATGCGGTACAATGAAAAGCTCCGTCTCCTTCCATACATTCTCGATATTCTTAAGCATGTTCTCCAGCTGCGTTTCACCCGTTGCCTGTGACGAGATTTGCATGAGGGCCTCAGCATTGTGCGGATCATCGAATGCGTGCACCTCCTCATAGGTGGCAATCCTGATGTTGGGCTCCTGGAAGAATTTCCGCAACAGCAGATCCTCGATTTCCGTCCAATGGCGCTGTGCAAAATGGTAAAACGGTAAGAGTAGAAATATTTTAATTGCAGTGTACTGTACTTGAAATCACTTACCGCACGCAAATTGGGATTGCGGAGGTAGCCAATAACTGGCAGTTTCTCCTTGAAATCCTCGGCGGACTTTTGTAACACTGGCACAATATCGTTGGGTGGCAGATACTTTTGGAACTGCATACAGTTCTTGATAGTCTTTGAATTTAGTTCAATTAATGCCGCGACGACGAGGCTATTAAAATCGGACGACAACCAACTAGATAACGACTCCTCCCAGTCGATGAGCGTCTTGTACAAATTTTGTCGCATTCGTATATCATAGAAGCCGGTGTCCATCTCTTCATACATGGTCATATCAATGCGGAATTCCTTCTGATAGCCAAGCAGCTCGTCTGCCCTCTCACGACAAGCTGTCATCCGGGCTAGGAGATCGTCCAGTTTATCGTTTACCGTTGTGCGATTCGACGTGCTCTGTGCGCCAGCAACATGAAAGGAAAATAAGTGAGAGTGTAGCAGATCCCCTTTTGTACTTAATATTTATAAGTATATTTGTGATGTATGTAAAGTCTGAAATCAATTGCGGCCGATTGACTGCATGTGTGAGAAGAGAACAGCATGATGTCGAATTTCAAAGAAAAATTCGGATTTAAGAACGGTTTCAAACTTTTCACATCAACATTGCTGACTCGACTATCAGAATAACCCGTTGAGCTACCTACCATGAGCAGCCATTCTTCGACGACCTCGATGGCCACTTCATGTATGTCTTCCTTGAGGGCGTTGATGTCGTCTTGCATAACCTCCTCCAGCTGATTGATGAAGTCCTGCCGTTTCTCCAGTATCTCGGCCAGCGTATCCTTGGTCCGATTCATATAATCCTCCGTGTCCATGTAGTCCTCTTTGCGTTGATCATCAATGGGTATTTCAAAGTCTTTGATGATCAGCAACAGGTCGTGTATATAATCGATAACTAAAAATAGCTCATTCAGCTCTTCGTGACAGTGGTCCAGGAAGCGAATGTGATCGACTATTTGAAGTGTCGCCTGCGGCTCATAGCCGATACGGCCATAGAAATCCTGGGTATCCTCGTACAGTTTTGTTGTCTCTTCCTCGGCCAGTTTGGGCAAATAGATGGCCAGGACGTTTTGTAGTCGTTGGCAGACGGGCGTAACCGCATCCTTAAAACCACTCTGGCCCAATTTCAATAGACCCAAAAAGACGTGATCTAGAATACCATCCAATGCTCTCAAATTGTTGCAATACCGATCGCAATAGTTGCGCAACGCTGTGAGATCTGCACCAATTTCGACAGAGAGAGAGAGAGAGAGAGAGAGAGAGAGAGAGAGAGAGAGAGAGAGAGAGAGAGAGAGAGAGAGAGAGAGAGAGAGAGAGATAGAGAGATAGACAGTGAATGAGAGAGAGAGCTGTTCTAGTTAAATTGCGTACCCCGCTCGCTACTGATTTCTTCTGGATTTGTGGCGGCATCAATCTCATAGTTCTTTCGTATGGATTGAAAGCGTGCGGTATAAAGACGTGCCATCTCGTAGGCCGTGTGCATCAGTATGAATATATTTCGCCTGTCAGGATAATAAGAGATTTTCGATTCTGGAAATGATGCCATAACCACTTCACTCACCGATGGAAGTTGAATTTCTCATCTTGTTTCAATAATGAGGTCAGCTCTGGCGCACTTTCATACAGACACTCCTCCTGTCGTCCCATTATCGACGGCCTACAAAAATTACAAAAATTACACGATTAGACTCGATTTCAGATTTGTGGTTCGAAAACCTACGCCGTATACTGCTTGAATTCCGCATCATTGGTAAAGGGTGGTATACTCAGCACCGTTTTCAATATCAATCCCGTTATACGTTGAAATATCAGCTTAAGTATATCCTCCTGTGGCTCCACCTCGATGCGGTCGGGCAGCAGACGCAGCTGGGCGAGGAAAAATGGAGTCTGCGGTGCGCTTGGCGGACGCGTCTTCTCAATTTTCGTATCCAAACGCTCGTGTCGCATGATTTCGGCTGCGGTTGGCCCCACCAGGTGGTGCTCATTGAATGCATGATGCAGATCCTCGTAACTCTGAATGGTTACGCGATAGAGCGTCTGATACAACATCAGGTCGCAATAAGTGAGAAAGCTGTCAATGAACGAAGGAATGAAATGCTATATACCTTATGCACTGATCGACTGGATAACCCAGATAACTATCCTAACTTGTGTAACCTATATTGCTACATGTACTTATTGCCAATTTCATATCTTAAAATTGTTAAGTTATATATATTTTTCTCATCTGATATTGATGGTATCCCTATTATTCTCGGTATTTCTTGGCTGTTCTGTGGCAATTGGTATCAGATTACTTACGACCGACTGCACCTCTCTCACTTGTTTTTTATTTTTATAATGAAATTTTAACTTACTTGGTTAGGGTCTTGCAGAAAGAACGCTTACGAGCCCGATCCATGAAGCTGTGTGCCTCTCGCATTTTTTTGATCGAGGGATAATAATTGATCTCATCGTCCGGATAGAAGCCACGCGCCATGATAGCATCCGTGCATGCGCGATCTGTGACGTGTATGTGTGTGTGTGGATAAAATGCAACAAATGATATGCATAATATATGTATGTAAAAGAACCGACTTACATAGCGTTTTGCCGACGAAGGCGCGAAAGTCCTGAAAGAGATGATTGAGCTGCTCGTAGATGCGCATGTGAAGCTCCAGAAAGTAGAACGGATGCCATTCCTCGATATTCTCAATGTTGGCAAAACTGAGGCGCTCCAGTACAACAACATCGGAGCGCATACGCAGAATGGCCTTGGCTAATTGGGGTATGGCGATTAACAGATTGTTCTGCAGAAAGTTGCGGGCAATGCTCAGTTTGCGCCACTTGATCGTCTTCTCCCACACCTTGAAGCCCTTCCACAGGCGAAAGATGGCAAAGCTGCGTATCTGTATAATGCTGAGGAACTGCTGAAACTCCTGCTGCCACTGATTGAGCGGTGTGAAGAAGTGCTCGGAAACTCGCCAATAGGTGACGCCGTGCCGTGTTATTGTATAGTATGGCTTAATCGTGTTCAGATTCTCAAAGTTCACCTCGCGCAGGCTGTAGGGCGTAAAGTATTCGCTATCCTTGGGCAGCATATAGTCCAGATACACATAGCTGTCGTCCTTTTTGCTGCGCATGCGATTGATGACCAGATTCAGATCGGGTATGAGCGAGGCACCCGTTTTCATATTCAGATTGCGCTCAATGCCAAATTTGGTGCTTCGCGGTCCCCTCGACCCTTGGCGGATCTTGCGTAACTGCTGTCCGGCTGTATTTGACACGCTGCCCGACTCCGGATTTTCGCCATTGTTGCCCTTCTCCATTGCCCTCGGACTGGGTTGCTCCAGGGAGCTATGGCTAACGAGCATCCTGCGGCTGTTCGATATTTAAATTCGGGCTCGGTGTAGGTGCCAACCAAGTGTATATACACAAATATTATTTTGATTTACTTTGCCTGGCAACTGTTGATTTTGTTGCGTGTTTTATTTTTATTGTTGTTTTTTCTTCTTTTTTGGTCAGGGAAGCTTATCCTGGTGTCATAGCAGCCAAAAAGCTTCAGCTGCTTTTGCTTTTGCCAAAGCTAACAATTCTGGTTGTGTAAGAACCGACATATTTACATTGAATTATTGGAAAATATGATGTTGAGATACGCAGATAAGAAAATGCCTTTATTAAATTGGATGTTGCTGCTTGCAAGATGTCATCTGATTGTCAATTTGGACATGTAGATAAAAGTCGAAAAGCACTGCAGACAAGGAAATTGACGAGAAGGCGGATATAACGATATTCAGAATGAATGTGCAGCTGAAGGCAACTTTGTGCCAGAAGAGCCAAGGACAATTAATTACAATATGTGAATGCCAGATGATTTGTGGAAGATGCATTTGACTATTTGGCTATTTGCTATTTGTCAATTTGAATAAATAATATTAAAGACCATTTTAGCACTCATTGGTTTTATTTGTAAGACCGGTTGTATATTTTATACACTGACCGTCAACATTTGATGGTGATGAGCCGAAAATATCTTATTATTACTGAGTGCATCAAAATGATTTAGAAAAAGGCTCCAGATGATGCAGACAGGAATGACGAATTTTCTTGCTTGACGTGTGCATAAAAAATCCCGGAAGCGATTTGAGGGTCATTTCATTTCATCCCTTATCTTCGTAGAATGTTTTCCACAGCCACAAAGTTTTGGAAAATTTGTGCGTGTTGCCAAATCAATCAAAGAACTTCGTGCTTAGGATTCATGGAGCTGGAGAAAAATGACTTAAATATTTCGGCACTTGTAAAAAAAATAATAATAATATGAAAATCAAAAGGGAGAGTTTTCGAACCCCTCAAAAACATTTAACTCCCTAATCAGCGTCAGCTTAATAAAATCAGAATATTACTTGTTATCCCATAGATCGTTTAAGAATTCAAACTGTAAAAATTTCGGCAAATAAATTTATTCTTCCCCGTGTATCTCATTACTTATTTTGAAATTAACAATTATGATACTGGCTTCGTTTTCGAATGTAAATATTATCAGTTGGGTCACATCGACCAAGCTACCAAAAATGTAGAAAAATGTTCACAATTATTTCTACTAACTTTTGCGCAACTTTATCGAAATAATTGACTTACTTTCTAACAAATAAATCAAAAGTTTCCCAACGAACTAAAGGCTCCAGCTATTATTGCTTTTTAATTTTAGTTAGCTTCAAATTTGCTTTGGATAATAATTTGTAAATATAATAAAATGCTTTGATTACATTTGTAATTAATGTCCAAAGTTGCATTGCCCCAACGCCCATTATTTTGGGCAAGTAGAGTGTTAATCTCAGATTGAACTGAAGCTTTGGCAAGCTTTTGCTGGAAGCTTTCCGTTTCCTGTTGGGAATGGAATTGGAATTTCGAAAATGTGCTACAGTCGGTTTCGTTTGCCGCGTTAACCCATTTAATTACCGACGCAACGCAAAAAGAACGAAATGAAGCAGGAAATAGGCGAAACAAAGCTTTTGCCGGCATTTTGAGACACACACACACACTTACTTTGTGTCTACATGCAACGGATTGTTGCGCTTGCTGGCTACCGCAAAATAAAGAAAAAGCTCAAATTCTGCCTGCTGACCTTCAAATTCGGATGTTGTCGCCAGGCGCTGCGGCGGATAAGCTTTTATTTTCGATATCGAATGTTGCTGCTGCTGCTGCTGGTACTACTGCTGCTGGTGCTACTTCTGTTGTTGCGGCTGATGATGAATATACAAAAAAAGTATCGCATTTAGCAAAAAAGCTCAAGGTGAAAGCATCATCAGCCAATGTTGCGACGTCGACTGCGACAGCGACAGCGACTGCATTCGGATTCCGATGCCGAATCGGATGGCAATTTAACGTTTCGGTTTCGCTCGCTCAGCGTCCGGCGTCGTGCGTCGTGCCGAACGAACCTGCAGCGTGGCCGCATCGCTCAGCAGGTCTCCAGCACGGCCGCTGCGTCAATGGCCAAACAGTCGTTGGGTATACGCCGCGATGTCAAGAGCCGCGAACGCGACGAACGCAACGTTTCGCAGCAGCAGCACAAGCAGCAGCAGCAACAGCAGCAGCAGCAGCAGTACGCAGCAGCAGCAGCACGCAGCACCAGTAGTAGCAGTAGCAGTAGCAATAGCCGCACGCACCACGCAGCAGTTGCCCTCGTGGAGCCCATTTGTGAGCCGTGCTCCTCGTCGGTCGACGTTGTGTTTGCGTTAGTAGCGGCAGCAGCCAACGCCAGCGTCTATCTCCGTCGTTGTCGCTGTTATCTCCGTCGTCGTTGTGCTCGTCATCGTCGTCGTGCAACAGAGCTTGCAACGCATGGGGAAGAGGAAGAAAGCTCATTTGCATAGCGCCTAACGGTTCAAAAGCAACTATCTAAAAAAAAAAAACAAGGAAAAAATAACAAAAAAGATAAAGAAATCCTTTTTTTTGTACTTTTTTTATTGGTGCTTCAACGCAGATTCTTTGCCTCTTTGCTCTACTCCGCTTCGCGTCGTGACCGCTTCATTTTATTTGTTTTTCAAAATCTCAAACTCGTTTGTTTCTAATTGTCGTGAAAAGTATTACTGTTTTTTTTCCTCAAATCTGGAATATATTGTTTTTTTTTTTTTGTTAACTGGTGACTGCTTGTTGATGCTGCGCTGCTGTGCCGCATGAGGTAGGTGCCTCCGAATCGTCCGAATTCTCATTATCTACATAATGATTTGGCGGCCACCTTTGAATAACAATAAAAAGAAGCCAATATCTATTTATTCATATACAATTTATTTTTTTCGATTTTGATTTGGCTTTAATTAGTATTTAAAGAGCCATAAAACTGTTGTGACGTAAATCCAAAAATCTGCCTCAGCCGCGTTCAAAATGTTCAGATATTCAGATATATACTTGTATATTTGTGGATACATAAGTTTCTTGACGTGTCGCTTCGTTAAAATCATTTTCATATTCATAACATTGCAGGGAATCGGAGCTCTATAAAACCATTCTCTCGTTTGTGTATATGTTTTTGTGTGTGTGTATTTTTTTACGTTTATGATTTTCACATGTGGATTCGTTGGTGTTATTTGGGTTTTATTCGAAATGTTCTTTAATGTGTAATTTGGTTTTAATTTCGGAAAGATTCTCTGGGTGCTAGCAAGTATTTGCGCACTGTCAAAAGTCCTTGAAATTTGCTTATGTGTGCGTGTTCTTTGTAGGTGGTAAGCATCAGTTAAATTCGCCATTTTGTTGCACAGAGTGAGAAACAACTTAAGCCAAAAGTTACAATTTCCAGTGCTGGCATTTTTTATTTTTTATTATATGTTTTTGTCAATCAAAAGTTGTTTAACTTTCAGCTGACGCCACCCAAAATGTGCAACGGCAGGCAACATTCAGTGCAACAAAATGAATTGCTTTATCAAAGACGCACAAGAAATAAGAGAATAATAGCAAGTAGAAATGACAAAGTCAAATCTGAAGTCAAAGCTAAAATTCACTTAAATTACTTTACGCATTCTCGAACTTAACAAAATCAGAGAATTTCTCGTTTAATGTGCAAATTTCGTACTCATCTGCCTGTGGGGCATGGAGCTTAACTTAGGGGGAATAGAAGTGGAGTGGAGTGGAACAGTGGGTGAGTGGGTGGTTGGGTGGTTGGGTGGTTGGGTGTTTGGTTGGTTTCAGCTCTGCTTTGCCTTTGAATGTGCTGACAGCGTCAAGCATCCGTAGTGTGAATTCTACTTACTTATATCAATAAGCATGACGAGTTTAAAAGCCTTGTGCAGAACATTAAACGAAAAAGAGGATAAGTGGGACACAGAATAAGGTGAACAAGAAGCAGAGGAAAGCAAGCAAGAGGAGAAGTTGTGCAAAGGGGATCTAAGCATGCTAACTAAATGCAAAGTTCGAGTACAGAAGTCAAACTTGCGAAGACACTACTAAATTGAAAGCGAAAGCAGAATAATCAACTAGAATTCACAAGAAAAAGGGCTGAACGGGATGCCAAACGATCTGAAATTGCCATTGAATAAGAATGATAAGGCAGTTACAATAATTTATAAAGGGAAAATAGATAGAGAGAGAGAGAGGGAGACAGCTGTGTATGGGGGAGAGATAGATAGAGAGAGAGAGAGAGAGAGAGAGAGAGAGAGAGAGGGGGAGAGAGAGAGAGAGAAACTGAATTAAGTAAAGAGAGAACCAAATTTGGCATAGATCTGTAGATTTTAAATAAATGTGTCTATGCAGCCAGTAAAACGCTTACGAAACTACTACTAAGCAAAAATAAATACAATTAGAAGGATAACAGAAAGAAAGAAAATAAAAGCTTAACTCTTGAAAGAGCAGCTAGAGAATAATGAAAAGATGAGAGGCCCTTTTGCAACGAATTAGAAGCAGAGAAGAAACAACATCTAAACAAGAAATAAAAGCTTTAATTAGAAAAATAATAAAATTGACAGGCAAAAAAAACTCAATTTGATAAAAACAATAGTTATTTTTATTCATTATTTGCATATATGTCTATATATTTATATATATATTTATTAAGTAAATATAGCGCGTGCCCAATTTGCCACATTTTATGGCAAATTTATTAAAAGAGCCGATATGAATTTCCGTTTCCTTTTTGCTTTCCGTTGCCATTGCAGTATTACAACAACACCAAAAAAGAAACAGCCGCAGTCAAAGCCAATTCCCAGTTGGCCTAAACGCGTTCAATGAGCTGGAATTGTCCAAGTGGCCGCAATGAGGTGCCCACGCATTCCCGCACTCAGCCAGGAGGCGAGGCATAGGGATGAGCAGCCATCGGCAGTGATTAGCAAGCAATAGTAATGCGCCAATAAATGATAATTGAATAGTTATGCCAAAACGTGACAGCAACAACAACAGGAACAACAACAACAACAACAACAACAAGAAAAACAACAGCAAACCGAACGCGTCTCGAATCGAATACAAATACACTCAAAAATCCATTCAAACGTATCTCAAAGAAAACGCGAACGCGAACGCGAACGCGAACGGGAACGTGTCTCTATTTTGTGCCCTGTACGTGTGTGTGTGTGTGTGTGTGTGTTTGACTGATATGTGTATGTGAGTGTTTATGTGCGTGTGTGTCTGGGCACTTTGTATAGAGCGCGCCTTCGTCTATATTCAATATGAAATTAATTTTTTTTTACATATTTTATTTTGTTTGTCTAACCAACAAAAGTGACGTGCAGAAATATATTTATGATTATAATACATAATAATAATATGATAATATAAAAATGATAGTAATAATTTTGAAAATGATTCCCATTCAAATGTTGCTGATGATGATGATGATGATGATGATGAAATTGATAATCTCGCCCGCACTTCCA
This sequence comes from Drosophila grimshawi, assembly GCF_018153295.1. Taxonomy (NCBI): domain Eukaryota; kingdom Metazoa; phylum Arthropoda; class Insecta; order Diptera; family Drosophilidae; genus Drosophila; species Drosophila grimshawi. The sequence goes on along the minus strand of NW_025062489.1, from coordinate 1,509,211 downwards.
GCCAAATTCAAAGTGAAAACTAACTAAAGCAAAGAGAGCCAACAAGAAATTTGAGAGCAATATCCCTTATATGTATAATTATATATATACAACAACCCTTTAAGTGTGTGTATATAAGCATATATGAATATCGGAGTAAACAGAACAGCTATCTTTCGTTTTTCGTTCTACAAAACTAAGTTACAATGTATAATAGCTGGTAATACTTACGTATCCGAATTGTCAAATCTATACGATATCATAATACTACGAACCTAACTACGACACAAGAAATCAAGCACTAAGGTGAGTTATCGAAACATTCAAATATCTTTAATCCGCTTAAGACTTGAATCTTATATCGAAAAGATTCAATTCACATATATTCAATCTCATATCGCCAAATTGCGGATTGAAATTCACTTTTTGAAGTGGAAAGTAAACCTTTCCTTAAAGCTTCAGATACGGGAATCAATATAATTAGTTCATAAAGTCCCAAACGGAACCAAACCATCCTTTAGCGAAACCACTTCACACTTTTCATACCGGAACCGGAATTGAAATCAAAATATGATTTAGATTCACACTTTGCTTATATCTTCATTTTTTAATTCCTTACTTAGCCTTTAAGTTTTTATGAGAAAACTCAAATATTTTATTTACCTAATTTTCTTGTTTTACTGTAAGAGGGAACTCTGAATTTAATGGAAAATGTTGTGATTTTCAAATTGGAAATTCGGTATGGAAAAGAAAATGATAATCTTTAAAACGAAAGTGACTTAAAACTTGATGCGAAATATATTCTAAACTTGAAAAATTCAGTCAAACTTACATGCATGTATACTTTGAGTTATAAATAATACGGGAACTCGTGTCAACGCTCCGCCCCCGCCACTTTCTCCCTTTCACTCCCTTCCTATCTGTCAGCTTACGAAAAAAAACTGCTTTGATCCCAGGTCGCGTTATATGCATCTAGGCGTATGCGCAATATGTATAACATAATTAAGCATACGTCACGTGTTCCAACAAAACAACGAAACAGCAACAACAACAGCAACACACACAACAACAAAGGCACAAGGAATAACAACAACATTGAAAAAAATATTCAATTTGCTTGCATTTTATGAGCCCAAAAGCAAATCATTGACAATAATAAAGAAGCGAAAGCCCCGGAGGCAACGCGGCTTGGACCGGGGCCAACATGCGGCTGCTTGGATTTCTCTCTTTTTTCTTTTTGTGAGATAGTGGGTGGTTGTTGGGTAGCTGGATTGTTGGGCTATTGGGTTGCTGGGTTGGCATCTCCTGCACATGGTGAAAGCAACAGCCAGCCTTGGGGCAGCGTCGTAAACGTGAATGATGTTAGTGATGGGTAGACGGGGACCGCACAACACCGGACAGTGGCCATCTAAAGTGCTCATAAACATTACACACACATACACACACACACACACACAAACACATACACTTATATGAACAGTGGCTTTGCTTATGTTTTATGAAAGTCGCTTTGTGTGCAAATTCGTTGTGCCGCAAACGCCGAAAACCGTAACACAACATTTGGAAAATGTATCTCTCTCGCTCTCTCTCTCCATCTCTCCGTCTCTCCGTCTCACTGCTGCCACTGGCGAACTCTCCAAAAATTTGCCGCTGCGTCCTTTTCTATTATTATGCGTTGTTGCCTTGTGCCTTCCATTCGCCTTACATTTCGCAAACTTCCTGTATTTAATTTGCTTCAGCTGGAGTCGCACTGAATCCAAAAAAAAACAAACGAAACCAACTCGACTTTCCAACACCCCCCACACAACACACACACATACACACTCACCCAAACCCCCAACCATGCTATCCAAAAGAAACAATAATAAATGAGAGCTTGGTCATTCAGTGACCTGCCCGACAACGGAGATACCCTGGAAAAATATGTGTGTAGATGTTGAAGTAGAGTGTTGATGGGAATTTTGAGATCATATTGAAAAACCAAATTAAAATTAAAAAAGTTTCACTTTATAAAAACAACATAATAGTCTGAAATGGCAAATGAGTTGGCGATGAGAGAAGGCAGAGAGAGAGAGAGAAATAAAGAGAGTTGCTGCGCAATGTTCCAATGATCAGCTAATGTGCTAAGTTTATCCTCAAATCGAAAAGATCAATTTTATTTGCATATATCTGAAGGGTCTAGCGAAGCTGCTTTGTATAACAATTTTTATTAAAAGTTAATAAATTCAGTTCAATTATCAGTAATCGATAATATTCGAAATCTTTTACACTTTGAGAAACAGAGGTTTTAATCTTCAGAATCAAACACTTGCTCTCTCTCTCTCTCTCTCTCTCACTCTTTCACACTTTGTCTGCAATTATCAACTGGACACACCCCTTTGCCAATTTCGAGGGTATAGCAAGCCACGCTCGCTGAATTTTATGACTCGCTGAAGTCTTTGGCTGGTTGCTGCCAACTGCTTATGGTGTGTATGTGCCTGGAATTTTAGAGTAGCATCCAATGGCAGCAAAAGCCTGCAATAACACATATACATACACACACACACACACACACACATATATTCACCCACAAAGAGGCTGCAGCTGGTTGGCCCCTTAACTCCCTAACCTACATATTTTAGCCATTGCGACAAGTGTCGACTCTTTCTTTTTGGCTAATAGCAGACGCGGTTCTTATTTTTCTGCTTCTTCTTGTATTTGTCGCTGTTGTTGTTTGTTGTTGTTGTTGTTGCGGCCATGTCGATGGCAAAGGTAACGACAACAACAAGTTGTTTGAGAATCTGCAAACTGGGCCCAGTTGCTTAGATCAACAAATATATGAACTAAATCCGAGGAGTTTGTCTCAATGGTGCTTTTAGTTGTTCGCTGTATGCTGTCTGCTGTGTGCTGTGTGCTGTGTGTTGTGTGTTGTATGCCACATTGCATTTAAGCAGCTAGAGCGTTAAGCATTTGAATCACTTTTAAGTTGTTTAAGCATTTCAATTTCGAGTTCTTTGTGCTTCCATTTCCACTTCAATTTCCACATTAAGTTCAAAGTCATTTGACTGCATTCGAAAAGAGGTGAAAGTGCAATTTCTCAATGTTGTTGCTGTTAGTTGTGGGTTGTTGCAGCTGTGACAGTTGTTGTTGGCGTTTCTGCTGCTGCTGCTGCTGCTGCTGCTACTGTTTCTTCCAAAAATAAAAGCATTTTGGGAGCAGTGCGACAAATAGCGCTGCTGCGATGCTGCCGCCGTCACTACTAAATTTATGTAAGTTTTATTTTTAATTCTATGGCCGTGTTGTTGTTGTTCCTCTTTTTCCTGTTGTTGTTGTTGTTGTTGGTGCAACAGCCAGCAAAGTCGCATTGCCAGCTGCATTCATTTCACTGCCTACATTTTTACACTTTTCTATTTTTGTTTGCACTCGAGTTTTTTATGTACGAGTGCCGTTTTTCTTATTTTTCGCATTATATTCGCATGAGTTTTGTGCTAAAACAACTAATTTATTTAAAAATTGAGGAGGCACAGAGGGACTGCCTTGAATGAAAAAATGAGAGAGTGAGAACAAAGAGCGAGTAAATAAACATCAAAAGGCAATAAGAGTCTAATTTGCATACGATAATCGTTATAGTTGAGCCAAAAAATATTATATAATTAGATAGCAGTATATGCCCTTGTAAATTGGAGTTCTCTTGCTCACATCTTAATATACTTTTAGTATAAGAACTCATCGATTGTTTCCATAACATCTATGGAAAGCAACATGCATATGTACTTTCTGAGAATTTATATTCATTATGGAATCGAAGTCATCTCCTTCAATGCGTTTTATACACGCGCAACGACAAAATTTTAACACAGAACGGACAAAAAAACCTATATTTATGACTTTTTGAGCTATCCTTTCCAATTCCTTCTTCCCCATATATGCAGATGCATAATATTCTATTTCGTCCATTTTAGGCTGAGAACAGGTTGTGAACTATAAGTTACATTCTTGTTTTTTAAGCTCAGGCAACGTAACATATTTAACGGCTGTGTGTGTCTGTGTGTGCGTGAGTGTGTAAAGTCAAATGAAAATAGCGAACTTGCCAGGGGTAGACTCAACTGCACTGAACAGCGGTAAGGCGATAAGCGGCGGGCAGAAGGATATGCAGCAAGTGCGGTATAATCGAATGAGCTGGCTTTCACGCCGACTGGGTCCAACTAGCTATTCAAATCACGGTGAGAAGATAATCCAATTAAGATGTTATCTATGAAAATATTTTTTCTTTTAGCCAATCGCATATTTTAAAGCTTTTTGACGCGTCAAGTACAGCGAGCGGTAGAGGATGAACCGTTGAGGATATGGGGATGAAGAAAGCAGCGGAAATAAATATATGGTATTCTGTAAGATGTTTAAAAGAGATATTGGCACACTGTGAGAAAGACAGAGAGACCGGCGAATTGAGAAAGAGACACAAAAAAGAGGAGGGTGGACGAAATAGAAAAGAAAGCATCAGAGACCATTAAGTAGAGAGACCAGTAAGAGAGGCGGCAGTTTTCAATGGGCATCAATTTTGAAAAGAGTTATAACCTAAAGATAAAGAGAAAGAATGGCAAAAGCAAAAACAGATTTCTCAAATTTACATGCGGGAGGAATAGGCAAGCCTGAAAATATGTCTGCTTTGGATTTACATATATATATATATATAAATATTGATTGATGCAAGATACACACTGAAAAAGCTCAAATGAATTGAAGCATTGACTGGAAAATTTGGGCGTTAAATATAATTACGAAATGTGGTTGGTATTCTAATGCTAATGCATACATTTAAGTCGTTTACAAATGGCGCTCACTCAGTGGCAATATCGAATCAAAAAGGAAAACCGTAGCAGATGTACAGACATCCAAAGTTTGGTCAACGATAAATTGACGTTGCTCAGTGCTGATTATATTCAGAGGCCTCATTAGTGAGAGCAGCCAGGTGAGGGGATGCGGTGTGGTGCGGTGCGGTGCGGTGCGGTTCGATGTTGGATAGGTGACTTGGCATAATAACGAAACTAGTAAAAATATGATATTTTTGAGAGTGTAACACTTGCAGATACGCTGACAAAATATTATTCACTTTAATGAATGAACAACATATTATTCAATTAAAATGAAGCAAATGAATTCAAGGAGGAGAAACGAATCGTTTGCCTTTCCGGGTTTTAGACAAAAATAATGATACCCCTTTAGAGATTTCATGGCAACAGGGTGTGTATATAACAAGAACAAGTCAAAAATTGGCAAACGAAATTAAACAAATTGAAAATGGGCCGACAAACGATCAAGCGGCTGCTCGGCTTGTTGTTGTTATTATTATTTCAGCTATTTTATGGGCCCACGCGAAATAGATAAACACACACGCACACATGAGCAGAAACATATTGATAAATCGTCAACGATATTTATAGGAGTTTCGTCGTCGACGCGCCCAAATCCGAAGGACGCAGTCAAGTGGGCCTCAGGGCCTAAATCGGAAGCTCGACCAACGACCATTGAAACATTTTGCCGAGATACATTTTTATAGTAGGCGCGTGTCAATTGATAAACAGCAGCTAAGCACACTGCATACACACACACCCTCCACACACCCTTCATCTCACTCGAACGCCGTCTGCCCCTTGCCATAAAATGTGTCATAAAACTGTCGCAATAAATCGTTAACAAATCGCGAAAAAGCAAATATAATTGTTGACAACTTGACCGGCAAAGCGAATGTTCCGACATTGCCTAATGTTAAAAAAAAAAACAAAAACAAAAAAAAAGTCTCAAATAATTGCATTAGAAAAGCGTGCCCCACTTATTCAGCTAATCCACTTAATTATATGAAACTTTATGGTCCTTCAGCAGGATAAACATGTAAATCTTTTCGTCACAAATAAAGTTTGCTAATGTCGAGGGTTCGGAAGTTTCCTGATAAGAGCTGTGAACTTCTCAATTCGAGTTTTGGAATTTGGTCAAACGTTTAAGAATGTTGCTTGCAATGCAGAAAATAAAAACCAAATTCGCAAATACAAAATACTTCTTAATTGAAAACGTTCGATCTGCCCACTCCTGTCCGGTATGCAGATGAAAGCCCTCCCATAAGGTTAACGACATAGCCCTGCTTGCCCCAATCTCTGTGCAGGACTAGTAGGAAGTTGTTGAGCGGTGAGCTTTTGAGAGGAACATCGCGTTCAATTGCGCAAAATAAGCATGCGTGACATTCACGATCTGGCCTGAAAGCTGCTCTGGGCTGCTGGTGTCGCCTTGCACTGCTACCTGGGTGTCCATCTACCCAGATCATGCCGGCATGATTTGACATTCGACTCGTTCGGGCTGGGGATCCAAATAATTTCCACACCAGCCGCTAAAACTGGTTGCGCACCCGAATGCACTTCTGACCCTCTGACGCCTGAAGAGGTTATATCTTAGTGACCTATTCTACCGTACTGTGGACAGCAGATGTCCAAAACTCAATTTTATTTATAAAATAGACAATTGTTTTTAATAATAGGTACTATAGAAAACCTTTCTCATATCACGCGCTTGGTAAAATTCAGAAGACACTAAATGCTTCCAGCGAAATACATATTTTAAAAATAATATATATGAACACGACCACGAAAGCAAAAAGGAAAGATGAAAATAATCGAATATAAGAGAGAGAGAGAGAGAGAGAGAGAGTGAGGGAGAGAGATAAAAAGGGCGGCGTAACTCAACATTTACAAAAGCACTATAGAAAATCAGCTAAGAATCAGCTGAAACAACAGAAAGAGCGATATATATCTATACAGACAGACAGAGACTGGGTGAGAGAGAGAGAGAGAGAGGGAAAGACTGAGTCTGCAGCCAGTAAATCATTTACGTATTAAGTGTTAAAGAAAATCAAAGAATCTAATGCTGTCATCAAAAAGATTATAAACATATGCAAAAATTTGGTTGTACTATATACATGAGTAATTTCGCCAATTCAGAGAGAGAGAGACAAAGAGAAAGAGACAGAGAGAGCGAGAGATTGAGAGAGAGATAGTGAGAGAGAGAGAGATATAGAGAGAGAGAGTGCGGATGTGGGTTTCTGCAATATACGTCACGACTTCTTGTTGCTAATAATTGATCAACAACTTGCTAATCACAATGTCAACGAGTTAAGTAAGCATTATTATTGGAATGAGCAATATATCAAGAAAGAGACTCCTAATGACACTTGAAATATTAACTGCAAAGTGTGTACTTTTTATTTTAATAGGAATTTAGTTGGAAACATTGCGTTGATAAAAAGTCGCGGAACGGTGCGTGGATTTAGATTTGATTTTGATTTTGAGCGCATTTTATTTGTCTCAGCATTATACGATTTATTTATTTATAGACCTTTGCCAAGGTGTGGTGCGCGGCGTTGACTGCGATAGCGACTGCGACAGAAGCAGCGGCAGAGGCGTCAAGTTGATGTAGCTTTTTAGCTAAAAAAACACGCGACAAAAACTTGAGTGCAAATTGGCAAAAAAAAAATGTGTACAACGTTTTAATTGACGGGAGCTTAAGGGTCACACACACACATGCACACACACATGCACACGAACAAATACACACCCACACGCACAATCAATAATTCAATTGAAATTGGCACAAACATAAAAACAGAACGAACCAAATTGAAGGCGAAAATGTTGCGGAAGCATTTTGAAAGCGCGTCGATTATTCAAACAGAAACAAAAGCAAAAACAACAACGAACTTGCTGCTAATCAAAAGCTGCATGAATGTTGTAAGCACCCAGCAGCAACAATAGCAACAACAACAAAACTAACATCAACAGCAATCACTAATCAAAAGTGAGCATTGTGAATGGCCCGGTCTGCGGGGTGGGTGGGCTGTTCATGGGTGTAGCTAAGTTAAAGGTACTAACACACACACACACACACGCATACATACACACACTAGCACACATATACAAGCACATGTATGCTCGCAAGCAGCGATTGTAATATACCCTATAAACACATTAAATATGGCTAAGTACGTTATGATAATATGGTAATCAATTATCCAGACTTTCAATCACGAAACTTGCAATTTAATATTTTGCATTGTTTTTTTATTCAATCAGGTTTAAAGCTCTCTCAATTACTTGAAATATATAAACATTTCCACAATGCCTAGCTACAGCATATTTCACAGTCGAGCATTTGCAATGCTCACGTTTTTGTGCGCTATTGTTGCTGGCAGAATTCATTTTAAATTGAGAAAAATCGGAGCTACTGGCACGAAATCACGAAAAGTTTTAATTATTTTCTAACAGGCAAACACACGCAAACAAAGCAAGCGGGGAGAAGTGAAGGGGATGAGTGAGAAAGAGAGGCAGTGTGTGTGTGTGGGAGTAAGAGACAATGCCGAGCATATATGTATATACATATATACATATGTGCATATGTATGTATGCATCAATGTATGTACATATATATGTATGTATGTGTGCGATGGTTGTTGTTAGGGTTTGCTGAACTTTTCTAGGCATGCCATTTCACATACATACTTGCACACATATATACATACATACAAATATACATACCTACATATTTCCATACATACAGACAGATGTACATACATCCGCTAGGAAGCGAGCCTCTAGTAAGAGTACCAACGCTTATACCACCTATATCTATGTGTTTGTTTCGGATATTAAATACGTTCAATCGTTTATTGTGTGCTATGTAGGTGGTGTGTGTGCCCGTGTGTGTGTGTGTGTGTGAGTATGGTGTGCACATTGCGGCGGCAATTTGTGGTCATTTCCTTTTCATCAGCTTGTGAAATTTTTCTATTTTATTGCTGGTTCCTGCAACTTGAGCAGCGTACGTGCAGATGCTCAAATTACGCACACACACACACACGCACACATGTGCTGTCTCCTGAGGAATGTTTAGATTACAACATTCGCACACACTCACAGACACACACAATCGCACGCACACACTCATAAGACAGGAGGGCATAAATATTTTTTGTAGCTCGCTTTCAAGCAGTTGCTTTTAGACCAAATATTTTTCAGTGAGCTGCCGCAGCTGCTGCTGCTTCGTTCGTCTGCTTTGACTCCATTCGCTTGGGTCTGAGGTCAGGCCACGCCCTATTGCCCCACATTGGGCTATTTGGCGTGGGAGGGGTGGTGGATGTGTATTGCTGGTCATGTTGTGGGTGTGTTGTGTGTGCTGGGTGCCGTGTTCTTCTGCACCCGGATACCTGAATGCCTAAGTCACAGCTACTGAAATTAGGTATACGCCATCGTGTCGACATAAAGGGCGATTCCCTCATATGGCAATCTACTACTTGAAAGTAGCTTAAGTTCTCAAAAATGTTAACGTTCTCGAAATTTTGAGCAGGCCTCACTTGTTGAAACTTTGGCTTAAATTGAATTTCTGCTTGTATTATGACGACATAATTGAAAGACAAGCATTATTTATTAGTGCAAAATTCATCTACGCCACTTTACAGATGAATATATAAGCGTAGTTAACAGAGAAACTGAAGCATGGCTTATTCATTCTCGAAACCCGTTTATCTTTTTCGAGCTCCAAGTCAATTTCAGAAATTTTCTGATTCTGACAGATGTTCTGACAAATGACTATGCTATTTTCCATATTTTTACAATAAAGTATACTAGCTTATATGTGATGAGAGAAGCTTAAGCTATGCCGTATTTCATATTGATAACTGCTTTTGACTTTTCTGGATGTGTTTCAAATGTGTATTCGAAATATATTTGAGCATACAAAATTTAATTGATATTATCTCTCTTAAAAACATTTAACCTGGAACGATATAAAAATGGTAAGGTCTTAACTTCTTTCAATTGTTGCAAAGCGATGGAAATTTGAAATTTTATGTGTGCGCTGCAAAGTTCAGAATCGCAGAGCAAATATTTCAAATTAAATGCATAAATTGCGGAATGCAATTAATAAACACACACACAAATGTCATGGCTGTGTGGCCGTATGTGGGTGTGTTGTTGTCTGTGGCTGTGTGTGGAAGTGCGGTTGGATGTGCATCACCGAAATGAGTGACAAACTTTGTGCAGCTGCTTGAGCTGCGTTCTCTATGCCCCATTTGCATAAATATTGCCAGCAGCCCTGTCCTTTAAGTCCTCAAACACACACACACACACACACACATACACACCCGCAATAAACATAGAAACCCCGCATAGTTGCGTGCGGTCGCTAGGTGGCGCTGTAATCAACTGTGTCAAAATGCCAGCGTAGAAAGTCAAAAGTCGTCCACGTCGTCGTCAAGAGGCAACTGCGACAACAACAATAACAACAACAACAACAACAACAACAACAGCAACGTCAACGACGTTGAAGGCAAGTCAAATTATTACACACACACACACACACTCACACCAATACAACGGCCTACACACGACATAAATTTCAAGGCAGGTGGCAAGCAGCATCCTAGGCACAAAAATTGAGGTTAAAAATGAGGCAAACGCTAGGGAAACAACCCAAAGTAAAAGCCAAGAGAAAACCAAACTAAAATAAAATAGGCGGAAAACTTAAAGGGCAAGGTGTGTGTGACTAAAATATACCCTGTATCCCTTGATGGAATATATATGAATCGACAAAATCGTTATATAAATGCTGTTAGAAAGATAAATATTTGGATAAATAGAATGAAATACAATAGGTAAATGGCTCGTGAGAAGGTTAGCTATATACAGATGGACGGATGATGTTAAATAGTCAGATAAATTAATGAATAAGCAGGCAGACAGATGTAATCCAATAAAAATGGGAGAGATTAACAAAAATAAAAATAAAGCCCAAAATAACTAACACCATATACCCCTCATTACACCAATTTACAGGGCATACCACAACGAAGTGAAGGGAAACAAAATGAAAAGGAAAAGCTGACAGCTTGACGAACGTTGACAGGTGCCGGGCAATGCGAGCCGAGCACACATGTCCCATGTGCGGATGTCTGTGCGTGTGTGTATGTGAATTAGTATGTGTGTATGTGTGTAGCAGACAGGTGTAAAAGCAGCGGCAGCCGTCGAAAGTGTTCGCCTTGTTTTGCTTGTTGTAATTGACACTTAAACTCAAAATTTGACGCGAATTCCTGAAGCACAGCGCAAAGCGCAGCAGCAACAACAATGGCGGCTGCCTCTCAAAAGCGTGGAAAGGCATAGTTTGGATAAGGGGTGAGGGGTTGGGGGCTGGATGCAGACGATTGCCGGCCAGCGGCAATAGCAGCAACAACAATGCAATTCAAGTGATGCTTTCGAAGCGGAAGCTCTCAAGCTGCAGCCGAGACAAAACACACACACCGACAAACACACACACACACACACACCGACACACACACAGAGCCGTAATGAATTGTTATTTAAGCAAACTTGGATGTGCATTGAGCTGGGGTTGGGTTGGTTGTAGGGTATAGGGAGTGGCAGACGGGTTTTAGCTTGGCCTCAAATTCAGTTGCTATTAACTCAAAAAAATAAGTATGCGCTGCATACTTTTGTGCGCAGCCTGCGAACGAATTTAATGCCAGCTGCAAGCAGATGTTACAAAAGCCGCGCATTAAATTCACCTGCCTCCCCAAACCACTTCGTGCGACAGTCGCAGCAGCTTCCTACACACACACACACACACACACCAACACACTTAGAGTAGCAGCAGCTAAATTTATTGTTTGCGCCGGGCAACATTTTTAGTGCTTTGATTAAAGTAAAAATTTGCACACACATGTATGTGTATGTGTATGTAAATATATACTCTCACACATAGCATAGCTAGAGCAGATGCATAGTTATGTTTGTCATTTAACACATGTAATGCCGCGCCAATGGCTTTTGTTGTTGGCCGCCTGCTGTGAAAATGCGCGAATATTTAATGGCAACAACAACAACAACAGCATGCCACACGCCACAAGATGCTCAAGCGTTATGCATAGTCTTGGACTGCCAGCAACAACAACAACTCTCAGTGAAAATTGTGTTTGTGTGTTTTCTTGGGTGTGTGTTTGTGTGAGTGTTTGTGCAAAAGAGTGGCTTTAAAATGGATGGACCGTTACTTTTATGGCACTATGCTAATGCCCCAAAGAATGTTCCTTATGGCTTACTTACATAGATACCTATACATATGCTGATGTGCACACACACACACACACACACACACACATGCACACACACAAGTCTTAAATGCAAGTGGTTAGCTTTAACTTTGCCTAAGCAACAAAACAGGTTGACAAATCTCTGACAATCTGGCAACTCTGGCGTCACAAGTTCTGAACCACATATGAGATGGCAGCAAAAAACAGTTTTGAAGTTTTTTCATCATAATTAAGTGCAGCATTCATTGGCTGAAAGACCAACACTTAAAATTCTCAATTGGTTTGAGCGCTCGATTAAAAATATTGGATGTGTATTATTTAATATGTACGGCTGTTGGCGGCCCATTTAAGGGGTTTCCTTTTCAGTGTCAGACAATTCTGACAATTTCATTGAGCTGTTGAATATTTAAGCAAACACGATTCGATTACATTTCACATTTAACAGCACTGAACAGTGATTGCTGAACAAAAACAAATTGGTCGATGACAATTGAATATACATACCTCTCACATACTCTCGACCACATTCCCATAGACCTCAAGTGCTGCGTAATTAATTAAACCGTTTCCTAACTCGCAAAAATGTGTGTATGTGTTTTTGTGTGTACATATTAAGGGATAATCAACATTATAAGTGAAACCTGAAAGCGATTCTGATAAATTTGGGTAATATGAGGCCTTACAGCAGAAGCCCTTAGTAACCAGTATAGCTTTTACGATTTGCTATTATCATAAGGCATATAAACTTTGATGATAAGACGGATTACTCACAGACCAATCTTTAATTGATTATTTGGTTTCCAAATCTATTTAAATGTCAATTTGAACAGTTTAACAACTATCATTGAGATTTGCCAATATTTAACTGAGTCTTTGCAGACTGTATATATGAATTCAAAGCGTTGCTTAACACTAAACAACAATCTGTCAAGATATAAATGTGTGAATCGTCAAATATGCAGATGGGGCGCATTTCTGTTGCTTGTGCGACACAACTCTATTAACTGTCGTCACACACACACACACATACACACACCAACGAACGCACACCCACACATATATGCATGTTAACTGCTCTGACTGGCAAATTAACATATTTGAAGCGAGTTATCCCTTAATGCGGCGTCCCATCTTTCAGTTCCTTTTTCTGCCAGCCACACGCGGCGTATACGCAACTTAATGCCCTGTGTGTGTGTGAAGGTCACCAGCGACTGTGTCAACTGTGTGGCACCCAGCTGTCTGAGAGTCGCCTACCAATGGCCCTTTCTCCGTTCCTCCCAAGCCCCTCCCCCTCCACCATTTCCTCTCTTTGCCCTCCACGCAGTCACACAATGCCCGCGGCGCCAGTTTGTCTGCCGTTTTGGGCTGTCGTTTGTTTTGTTAATGAGCAAGTGCCCCACCCCTTGCCCTCCTCTGGCTCACATCTATAAAAATAAATAATTAAAACCAAGTGTTTGTTCCTCTGGTTGAGTTAAGCAAAGTCCACTGCAAATTACCATAGAGTTTATTCTTAAATTATTATTGAAATGAAACGGAATGAAAACGAAGCCCGACAAGATTGTGCATGTTTGCACGTTCCGCTTTTCGCTGACACATTTGGCAATTAATTTTGCAAAATTTATTCAACTGCGGTTTAGCTTTCTCTGCGGCCTCCAATGGTTGGTGCTGCTGTTGTTTTTCTCTTTTTTTTGTGTTTTTTGTTTGGTTAAAGAGCACGTCTGAAACCGCAGAACATAGTTTGTCTGGTTGCCGAATGTGGGGGAGGGGCAGCACAGGAATTGGGGCTAGGAGCGGTTAATTTGTGGTATTTGAATTTTTGGTTGCCAAGTGCAAGTTACGTTTCCGTTTCCGTTTTGACACCTGCGGCTCGGCCCGGCTCGGCTCGGTTAGGTTTACCTTCTATACACATGACCCTTAACCCGTCACCCCCATTAAAACCGCAAGCTTTCGCATTGGCAACTAAATGTGGCAACCTTTTTGGTGAATTGGGGCAATGCGTTTGTGTATTGTGGGAATATTGGATGAGTCTTTGGGACACCATAAAATGTGGAACTGTAGAGCTATCGATAAAGGAAATTCGTTTCACGAGTCAATTAAATAATATATAAATTGAATTATGATGGAAATATATACTCATGCATAGTAAATTCTACAAAAATTATAGACATATACATAGCATCGTGTCTGTGGGAGAATAGATGAGAAAGATCTATGGGATAGAGAGTACTTAACATATGCAAATGTGTGATTTCTAGGTTTTGTAGTCTCACTATAGAATACAAGTTATTCATTGTTAACTTAAAGTGGCTATTTATCGGGTCCTAAAGAAGATTCCAACATTATTACAGTTGCACAAAATGACACAGTTGTCAGGGAAAGTGTAAAGCTTATGTGCCGTGATTTTGGCTTCCACAGCTCGTGTATTTATAATGAGTTTTCACTTCAGGGGTGTGTGCGACAGTGTGAGTGCGAGTGTAATTGGTATATATGTTTCAATGCTCCATTTTTGTCCGTCGCCCAGTTGAAGCTGTTTATTTCCTGGTTAAATTCATTGCCACGGAATATTTACGCAACGGAGTATCGCCCACTTGGTACTTGTGTACTTAGTTTGTCCCTTTCAGGCGGCACTTTTCGCACTTTGGCTGTTGTTTTTATTCCCATATTTATTTCTTTTTTTTTTCTTGGTTTTTAGCTGGCTTTTTGTTCATTTGGCTTTTTGTGACCTTTTGGAAGCCGCTTAGCTACCAGACCATAAATTTTGAGCTGGAGTGTCCAGAGAGTTGGGCAATCGCAAAATATCAGAAAACTTTCATTTGAAGTGTATATGTATGTGTGTGCGCTTGTCTATATATATGTGCATGTGTGTGTGTGTGTGTGTATAAGTTGTACAGGTCTGTTGTGATCCCTATGCGCCCCCTTTTTGTCCTTTCTTTCTCCTCCTTTCCTTTTCTTTCATTTTGCATAAATTAACAAGAAGGCTAAAATACGAGCACTTGGTCAACAGTTTTTGCAATTTAGCCATATTTATTTTGTGTGTGTGTGTGTAAGTGTGCTTATGTATATGCGTGTAGAGAGTTGCTGTGCTGGTGTGTGCCAATTGGCACTCAACAAGGCAGCTAACCTTGTCACTCAGAAGGCAACTGTTAAATCTTGTTGAAGTGTTCGAGTGCTTTTGAATGAATAATTTCAACTCTTGCTGAATCAACATTTTTAGCCAAAATGGGGAAGTATGTGTGAAATGCACACAGTTTTGCCAGAGCTAACATGAAATCATAAAATGCAAATCAAATCAATGATGCAAAATAGAGTGGATTAAATAATTGATGTACAGGTAGATGACATTCAACAAGAAGCAGTTAAATGGCTTATATGTTATTTATAAATTTCCGAAGCATCAATCGATTAGGTTATGTTAAAAGCACTAGTCAGTTGTTGCTCAGCAAAAACTGAGTGGCCTTATGCCAATCAGTATGCTCGCAACATTGTCTCTGAGAATAGGACTCATAGTTCGCTGCTTTTCCATATTGACGGGCTGTGCATGCGCTTGGGAAAGCTGGTATAGGTCCGCATAGTATTCCATGCCGGGGATGCCAACCGCATTGAAACTGGCCGATACCTCGGTACAGTCAATGATCGAGGTCTTGAGAGGGGTTACCAGTAGTGTTGAATAGTACGGCACCTTCTTTCCCTCCATGAGCTCCCTGACGAGCAGCACGGCGGTCCGTGAGCCAGCCAATAGATTCCATCGCGACCAGCTAAAGTTGTGCGAGAGGGCCAGTGTCGAAATGCAGGCATACGTATGCATTTCCATAACATAGTTTTTCTCGCATGAGCCCTCCGTATAGCAGAAGGCATCCTCATCCGGGAAGATATCGACAGCAGAGAGAATCAGTGTCGCCTTCAGCTCGGCCAAGGACAGAGTCTTGCCAAGCATGTCCGTAATGACCTGAGTGCTGCCACCCTGGAAATTATTAACAGTGTAGCCGGACTCGGTAATGGTCATGTCCAAACTGATTAGCGAAGCGGTGAAGCTAAAGAGTATTGTGCCCGGACTGCAATGCAAAGCAAAACTACGAAAAATGATGGTATGTGAGAGTGGTTGTTTCTTACTTCTTCAAATCAGGTCGCAGATCCCAAGTTTGATAGGGCATATTGCTATATTTATTCAGAGCGAAGCCAAAAATGCCTATGTTGTGGTAGAGTAGTTTAATATGTCAGGCGATAACGATTTTTTTAAACTGAGTCACAAAATGTGCACAATTTTTTGTGTACAATATCTATTTGGGACGTTGCTTACCCAGTCGACCCGTGCGAAATTGTATGGAGAGCTTGTCCTCATTGAACTTGGTGTCGTGCACATCCCGTGTGCTCCACTTGCCCTGAGTGATGGCCGCTGTGCTGCTCAGTTTTTGTCTGCGACTATTGGGTTCAAGCGGATGCAATGAGAAACAAGTTTGAATAACTTATTTTAGATATATTGATATGCAGTTGAATATCATATGGAAAATAAATCGAATTGAAAAATGCACTTTGGTAAATATGAAAATACGAAAATACTTGTAGCCTTATTTCTTAAATAATATTGATGAAATTGTTACGAGTGATCAAGATTATAATAGTAGTAGCAGTAATAATTGTGGCTACTGTTGATATCGGCAATCGATGCTTATCGATATACTTCTTCGTCGTATGGCTTACGATATTTTATATACCAAATCTCGTCTAAACGGACTATCTAGGACTAGTGGCTGATCGAATCGGTTTGAATGGGAACAGGGTTTCAACAAAGAGAGAAGGAAGGATAAGTTAATACTGATTTACATACGCTTCACTATCACAGTTGTCACTATTGCTGTTTCTGCTCAGCACCTGTTGTAAAGTGCCGCCTGTGGAGGACTCTCCGCCCCCGTCGGCGTCGCCGCCCTCGAGCAGCTCGAGGAGGCTGTCCTCGTTATCGTCATCGTCCTCGCTGCTGTCCAGACTTTCCGCAGCGGACTTTGGCGTCGTCTCCGTCTCGTTGGTCTTCAGCTGTGTGTCCCGCACAAAGGAGATACCCGTGTAGTAGGCAAAGGCGGCAGCAGCTGCAGCTGGCTGCAGAACTTCGACAAGCTCCTGGCTAAGTGGACGCACGTCTTCTGTTAGATCCTCCTCGGTAACATCGTGCTGTGAGCCGCTTGCTGAGAGCTGCTCTGATATTTCATGCAGAAGCTGCTCCTGCTGCTCACGGGGCAGCTGCATACGCCACAATCGATCCATGTCTTCGATCAGCTGCGAGAACAGATAACATCCTCTGGGCGTCACGGGCGGTGGACGGGTCTGCGAACGAAACTTGAGCAGTTTGTCAAAGCAGAGTGGCGGAAATAACTCTGCCGGCCCAGCTGAATCCAGGAACTCAGCACCAATGCCAATGGACTTGCTCGCTGGCTGTGTGGAGTCCGTTTGTTGTTTTGTTGTTGCTGCTCCTGTTCCTGTTGCAACGTCCTGCATGGCTGCTGAACGCTGACCGAGTCGCACATGAGTTTGACGTGCCAGGAACATCACCTGTCGCTGCGGCTGTCCGTTGCTTGATTGCGGCGTCTGTTGCTCGAGGCGCACACAGAAGCCCTGCGGCAGTCGCGGCACCACAAAATCCTTGACCAGCCCATATAGATCGACATTGGCAGGAATCGCTCGCAAATCGAAATCGCCAATTTCACGCAGCGCTTGCGTTTGTATGGCGGCCAGATCCGATTTTTGGGAACGCAGCTGGTGCTTGGGTGGAGCACGGGGCGAACTCTTGAGCGGACTGGGCTGTGCGTTCGTTGAGAGTGGTGTCGCCTCGGTGGGCGTGGCTGTGGTGGCCGCTGCTGTCGCAGTTGCAGTTGCAGTTGCAGCAGCAGCTAAATCGGGCTTAACGCCGTCCGCCAGCTCGGATTCGAGTGTCTCGATGTGCGTCTCCCAGCGACAGGCAATCGGTGGCTCAAACCAAATCACAGAATCAGGCAGCCTGGAAGGCAAGTACATTATTTGAACTTGCTGCTTACTTAAAATCTATCAACTTACTGCAGAGTGACCAGAGCAAGTTTGTCCAGTGCCGCCTCAATCATGCGCATCTCGGCCTCAATCTCTTCGGGCAGTCGCCGCACGCCCGGCAACACCGGCGGCGGTGGCTTGTAGGTCTGATAATAGTCCTTATGCATCAGACTGTTGGCCGCAGAAACTGCAATCAAGCATAATAACAGATCAGACAGACAGTTGCCGAGACTTCTACTTGAACTGGCTGAGACCCACCGGTGCGTATAAAAGAGCGAGCATTGAGCTGTTTGTCCTGCTGCGGCGTCTCCAGGAAATCGATGCAATAGACGCCGCCAATGATGCGATACTTGCGCAGATTCACATCTGTTTCGAGCATGCCGTAGGCCTCCGGTCCGACGGCTCTACGACGCGCCTTATTCAGCTCATCTTCGTACTGGGCATAGAGCTTGTCGACATCATAGCTGCGCTCACGCGGCGGCTGTGAGCTGGCCGAGTGCTGTTCCTGTGTCAGCTGCTCCAGCTCCGATAGCGGAATGTCGCGGGCGCATTCGTCCAGCATCGATTGCAGAATCTCTTTGCGTTTGCGCCACTCGCGTTTTGTTTGTCGCAGAATTGCTGAGAGAGAGTGAAGAGTGGAAAATATGACAGATAAACGAACATAGCATGGCTTGGACAGATTATTTGGGGAGTAGATTCAGAGCTTCTAAATTGTATTCAGTCTTAGTTATGTGATCTTTACTGTATTGAGTAATGTATTTATCGTTTAATTGTTTGATTGAAATCGTTTCTGTTACGCAACCAGATTATTGTTGCAAATCATTATTACTAATTATTGTCCGGGTAATGACTGCTAATGCACTTTCAAAACTAAATGAATATTTCTTGAATGCATTTAAGTTCGAAGAGACTTACTGGCATTCTCGGAACGTGCATGTCTAAGTTGAAAGCTGCTGCAGTAGTCACTGAAGTGATCGTAGTTCAGCCAAAGACCCCGCAGTGCCGAGCTCTGCAGCAGCACAGTGGGTGGCAGCGAGATGTTCATCTCGATGGTGGGAAAATCGATCTCGTTGTGAGCCGATTGCTCACCTATGCGCGCCTTTGGATTGACAGCTCTAAATGCAGAGAGGGAGAGATCCGAATCAAAGATGGAGATATGATATAGAGTAAGGTGATGCTAGGACTATTACATTTGAGCGTCCTTGGAAAATGTCCAAATAAAACTTTGAAATACAGATGAGCTGTAGATGTGCTTGGAGACGCCTGGCCTATCGATTCTGCAATCAAAAGTTTTAATTAATTATGTCTGCTGTGCTAACCAAGTGCAAATAACTCACTCCATGTCGCGCTCAATGTGTGACATTGTCTTGTGGGTAAACTCATCCAGATGCTGCTTGAGGAACACTCGCATCTCCGTCTTTAGCTTGACTAGATCGGCGGCCACGTGAATAGACCGCGACCGGGTGTACGAAAGGGATTCATCCAGTTCGTTGAGAATCTAGCAATTTATTTAGTGGAAATCAAACCAAGGTGAGAAGTCTTTGATTCCAAACAATAGTCAAGGAGTTTAGTTTGCAGTACTCACGCCGAGCACCTCCTTGATCCGTTGCGCATAGACATCGCCGAGGTTGCCCTGCTGTTGCCGGAGCGAGGAGCGCGTCAGATCCGGCACATTGGCATCCTGGGTGAGCAGGGTGCGCTCATCGGTGCGCAGCAGCCAGTTGCGTGCCTCGAGCTGTCGCTGGGCAATGTCCGCGTGCCACTGATGGATGTACTTGCGCAGATCACTGGGACTGGCCGCATTTGGCAGTCCATTGCAGCGCATGAACTTCTCCCAGTCGCACTCCTGCCGCTCGCCCGCCTTAATGCTTTCTATGGTGGTGTGCACGGCGTCGAAGAACTTCATGCTATCCTTCAGCTGAGCGCGACGCAGACGATTCTCGGCTACCTCCTGCTGTTGGCGATGCTTGGCCTGCTCCATTTCCAATTTCTTGCGCTGACGCGCCTCCTCCAGCTTTTTTAGTCTGTATGCGGAGATGAGGTGTGAAAGTGTGGTTAGCTATATCTGCGACTTAATACAAAGATAATGGACCAGATGCCATCTAGCTTCCATTGCTGCATTAAAAAATGAGCTTCACATGAATTACTTTTTTCACGAGATACGAAAACCGATTTTATGAATATTTAAGCCTTTGCAGGAACTATTATAATTTTGTCGTGAAGTTTGTAACGCATTGAAGAAGAAGTATCCGGCTAGACTTGTGACATGTATTCTTGCAGTAAAGGGAAGCCATCTTGATGAAACTTGAAATAAATCCGTGTTACTGCTGCAGGCGGATCATAAATATGTCAAAGCTGGCTGCACCTGATCACTATATCTTAAAGCTGTTAAACGACCGATCGGCCGAAGGATGTGTTCTTGTATCAAAAGGTAATGAGCCCAAACTGAATAGTTATTTAGAAGTGAACAGGTGGCCTCTGGTCTGTGAGGGTTTGCAATCTTTGGCGTGGCTAAGATAGCAAATCTTTCTTGTTTATGATATTATTTTATAATTTTTTAAAAATTATTTTATTGTGATTTCACAAACTTTTCCTTTTCCATTTCGATGCGGAGCAGTTCGGCCTGTTCGGCCTCGAGACGGGCCTTCTCCTTCTTTGACAGCTTTTTCTTTGGTGGCTGTAATTAAATTGTTTTATTTATTAATGGTATTTAATAACGGCTTCGATGTCACTCAAACCCCTTTGCCCTCCTACCATCGTATAGTATGCTTGCTGTCCTTTTACTTGCGTTTCCGTTAGCTGCCAAGTGCCAATTGCCGCACAGTTGCAACTAGCTGTGCAATGTGCCACCATTCACCAGCTAATCTACCAGTTGGCTTGTATTGATCCAACTTGCGGCAACTATAGCTACTACCTGTTGTCGCCCATGTTTGGGTTGTTGCCAAGTTATATTCATTGCCCACGCTCTCCTGGGTACTACAAAGCTTCCGCCGCCTGAGCTTCAGCTTCAGCATCAGCATCTGCTTGAGCTTGAGCTGTTGCAATAGCGGCAACCACGGTGCCCCTTAATTAAATATTCCACTGGGGATCACAGCTTAGTACACTTCGGATTTTTCCCTCGCTTTTTGCACTTTTAACTCCCCAGAGCAGGGTTGAGAGGTGGAGTGGGAGAAGTGGGTTGTGGTTACCATGACGAAGGCGTCACTGGACTGGATAACAGTTGAGCGGTTGCTGCTGCAAGCGATAAACTTAACAACGCTGATTATTCTCGCTTTTGTCCCCAATGACTCCAAAGCCAAATGTGTCAGACGCCTTGTCACGCCCACAAATGGTTATTTGATGTTAATTAGTATGTGCCGGCCCTAAAGATGAGTAACGAACGAAAATGTCAACCCCAATTATTTCGGGGCACGAGCCCTCTTGGCCGTAAATCGAAAAATGGGAGTAGAAAATATTTTATGCCCCTTCTATGTGATTCAGCGTTCCATGATACTTAAGAGATTCGCTAATCTCAGACCCCCATTAGGTTAAAATATCTCTACGAACTCCATTCAAATATATTGATGATGCATTTTGCCAGCAAAATTGGCACAATCATCATTTTCAATTACTGATATTGATTTGGTTCTACTGAGTGAAATTCGCTTAAGCATTTAGTGTTCACCTAGTGGCTGATTGTGGTTTAAGTTGTTTGAAAGATATTATCAAGCCCTGCAATACTATTTATTTCTTTTTGAAACTAATAAATTTTGTGAATTTTTCTAAATTTTTTTTTCATTGTGTTTTTTTTTCAATAGAAAACTCAGAATGCTTTGCACGCGATTTACCTCATTTTTCATTATGCGTCCAAAAAAAACTTTGTCTACGTCCTGATTCTGGCTCGAATGGTATTACCAGTTCACCAGTTTCCTATTTTACGCCTAATTTGAACTTGTTTTTTTGTTTGCCAGTATCTGACACGACACTCGCCTTACTCCCCTCGCATTCTCCTATGTTAGCCGCTTTAGATAGCATAAACTTTTTTGGAGCAGGCTTTGGTTGAGGGGAGGTGTGTGGTTGACTGAGGTGCGATGGGGTGGAATGGGAAGCAGGTAGCAGTAGCAGGGTGACTACGACGGTTAATTACCAGGCAATTTAAATAGCAGGTCATAGCAGTCTGAACAGTGCCGCAGTACCGCGATGTCAGCTCACATTTCACATTTAAAATCTTTTCGGCTAATTGCCGAGTGCGGAGGCAGCCCCGCTTATCAAACTTAATGAGCAGCCTTTTGGGGCAGTGAGCAAAGCGACTACAGATCGCAACAGCAGCCATAACGTTTTGTTAATCAGATTCGAGTGGCATATTATATAAAGGAAGTGTCCGTTTTGATAGTGTGAAAATAAGAAGGAATAATATTAACATTGCCAGCGTAGTCTGAAAATGTTATGTAATACAAGCTTGCTGAGACAGAGAATTTTTCGAGTCTACTTTTTTCGAACGCTGACAAGATGGAGCAGATCGTCTTATTTTTATTTCTGAAGCGAAATAATAATATGGATTAAAAAAGTCCGTCAAAACAAAATGTTGTATTAATTTTACAATTCTTACAGTTAAAAAAAAAATATATATATATATAAATAAATGCATTAAAAATGTTATTTATTGCGGGAACTTGATGTTGTAGCTGAAGCTGTGACTGTGTGATACACTTATGTATATGGCTCGTATATGATATAAGTCTTTTCTGTAAGCTGCGGCAAAGCTGCGCCAGCTGGCCTATTGTAATATATGCATGTGTAAATATACATATGTATGTATACTATTTGGCCTCAGTCGTGTAAGTAAAATTGGTTGGCATGCCAATAAATGATAAAGCCGCATGCGTAATTAGCTGCGTTCTTTTTAGGCACGCACTTAAGAGGTTTTCCTGCCGCCGTTTATTTCAATTCATTTTATTTCTCTTTTGTGTGGTGCCTGACACAAAGATGCGAGCTGCTCAAGCGTAAGCTGGCTGAGTAGTGGCTGCACAATAAAAATTTATCATACGCAGCGTTGACGTTGACAGATCGTTGAGCTGAAGCGATGCCGACAGGCGACAAGCGACGAACGACAAAAGGACAAAGGACAAGCACCGACAGCAGTCACAATCATGAGTAGGAGGACAAGTTGGAGTAAGAGAAGGACATCTGCCATGCTCGTGCGATGTGATGTTGATGTGGTGGCACATTCTCACTGAATGCGGCACGCTTCAGCGCATTTTGCAATATGACAAAAAATTTGGTGAATATGAATCTGCTGCGCTGCTTGCGTCCTGCTGGCAAAGTCAGCTTCAGCTCAGCGCAACTCAACTGAACTGAGCTAAACGGAGCTCTGCCTCAACCACTGGCTTTAAGGGAGCTGATGCTGCTGTCCTTAACCCAAGTAAACTGAATGTGTTGAAAGCTACTACAGCAGCTTGAAAAATTGGGTTTAAGCATATTTTATTTCTTTCAACAGACAAATTTTCTATTTGTTTATTCATTTTTCTCAGTAAGTAATTCGGTTTTATTATGGGCTATATGAACCAATAATATTATTCCAGTAACTGATTGTTGAATTGTGGTTAAGGTTCATGTTCCGGTTCTCAATTTCAATCGTCAAAGTCGCACTTCCGGTTTCGGTTTGATACTTTGGTAGAATCTCATGCACTGACTTTCATACATTTTTTTGATCTGTGATCTAAGGTGTAAATTTGACATCATTTCTCAAAGCAGCCGTTGAAACGTTGCATTCTGCAAAGCAAAATTGCAAGATTAAATGTAGACAAGAGCGTGAAAGTGAGAAAATTCACATGCCTTACGTGTGTGTGTATGAGTAATGTATTCTGATAAGCACATACGTTACTCACTCCCATTTTCATTTGAACATTTTCTCAATTTCGCAGTTGCTGTAGGGTTAATGCAGAAACGTTGCAGTTGCCACACGCTTCTCTCAGGGCCCGATTCATTTTAATTTTTATGTAATTTTCTTCTTTTTTTTGTCTATATTTTAGCAGAGGGTATTCTCGCTATGTACTGAATTGAGTGGTGCATAGAGTACATATCTAAGTTCTTTGTTTTTTATTTAGAAGATGAACTTAGTAACTGAAAAAGCCTTATTTCTCGTAAAATTTGGTTTTGTATAATACATATATATATATATACCCCATAAAGTATGCATACAAATTCTTGTCTATCAATGCGTATGAACGGGCTGATCTCTAAGAATATAAGAGCGAGAGATCTAAAGAAACTTAATTTCCTTTACGCTACGTGTGGTTTAATTCATTTCTCGATAGCTCTCATGCAAATATCAATACAAATCTATTGCCGATGTGAATACAAGCTAAAAAGGTATTGATCCACTGTTAAAATTTATTTAGTGTGTTTGTGTGAATATCTAAGACGTGGTTGACTTATGATAGATGAAAGCTTGGGTTCAGGGTATCACCTAGTCGAGCTGTGTCGACCAGCGTACTCTTAATTCTTTGTGCTTTTTTTGCCAGCTTCGTGACAAATTGCTGCTCGCATCGTTGTTCAGATGCTTCTGAGGCTGCTGATGAGACTGCTGCAGGCGTGGAAAATTGCCAGCTAGTTAAGCGTGCAACTTGCCAAAGGCATACTGCAGCTATAAGCACACACGAGCACATAGGGGCACATAAGGAAAAAAAAAAAGGATGAGAGACAGATGCAAGCACACAATGACAAGTGCAATGAAAATTAATTACAGTCAATTTTACTTTAATATGCATATGTGTGTGTGTGTGTGTGCGAGTTGCTTCCTGACCAGATTTTTAATTATGCCTTCAAAGACAGTGGGCAACTAGCTGCCCAGAGGGGTGCCCACAACGCCATCCTCAGCTCTTGGCCTGCGCCTGCAGAGCGCGTTTGTGCGTTAGGAGCACTCATAATGTGCATATTACGACGTTTATTGCAATGTGCACATCAGAAGACAAACACTCTCACACACACACACACACACACCCTCTCCCCCACACCCCCCACCCGCTTCGACTATGCTTTGGTCGCAGCAGCTGTCAATTTTTGCCTTTGGCCATTGCAACCATGGGCAACTTAGTCCCCAGCAAGAGTCTGCCTCTGGCTCCTTCTCTGTCAACTTTGGCCGCTATATATCCATCCCATCTGATGCTGATGGAGCTGTCAGTTTTGATCGGCAACTGTTCAATTCTAGCATTCCAGTAAAGGGGGAAACCAATTTAAGCATTGCTCAATAGTATCGAAGAACAGCAGGTGCGTTTATTAGTTTCTCAACTAAACACTACAAAGGCGAGATACAGGTTTTAACACATATTACAAAATATTACAGGCAAATACAAATAGTCTACAGTTAGAGACTTAGAGAGAGAATTGTTTTTATTAAATTGTTTGCGTGTTTGTGGAATTATTTGGAGTTGTCTTAATAAAAGTTTCCGTAGCTACAAATAATCATTTTAAGGCAACCCAAGAACGGCTGACTGTAATACAGATTATGTAAATATTATTTATTAAAATAGGTTGTTAAAGCGGAACCGTTAGCCGAATCTATCCGAGAATAAGCCAAAGCCGGAAATTCAAAACTTTTTTAAATACCTGTAACTGTTGCGATTATTAACAAAGCCATCGTAACGGTACAACATAATGATTGTGTCTTAGACCGGTACGAAATCCAATACCGTCATAATTTAAAAAATTAAATTCATTACCTTTGCCAAGCTACGACAAGAACTAGATCCAGAATCGTAAACCGTAATCGTTTTGACATCTGTATTTGATTAAACATTTTATAAATGCATTTCACGTAATTACTTTCCATATATATAAATATATATTATTATGTTATTTGTGAATACACCTCGTTAATATATTGAGATTTCAAATTGCAAACTAAAATTTAAATTAAATTCTGGTTCTTCTCTTGCAGCTGTTATTTATGCCGGATATCATACTCATATCGCCAAAAATTAAATCAAAAACAAAAAAGGAAAGAAATATAAGCGGAAAATTTTGGATAACTGTGAAACCTGAATGTAATTAGTTTTTTTTTTTTGGATAAATACTCAGAAATGATAATAAAGGATAAAAGCCCAAAAAGCAAATCGAGGCCAGCCGCAATTTAGCTAGAGACATATGATAACTAATAACAAATAATCTAAACACAAATGCAAATATACAAATGAAAAATAATAAATAAATAATGCAAGGCAATAATAACTAATAGATTACAAATAATACATAATGAGCAACTCGTATTTATTAGCTTGAATGCAAACTAAGTTTTATTAGCTGAATAATAAAATTGACACAAAATAAACACTTAACAATAATTAGCATTAAAAAAAAGAAACATATAAATTAATAATTAGAAATTGATGCATCAAATTATAAGAAAATAATTTAAATTAAATAAAACCAATTTACGCCATTGTGATTCCTAATTTTAGACATTATGCGTCAAGAACTAAATAAGGCTTAAGATAAAAGAAAATTTTAAATTTAAATCAAACCAAAAAGTTGTAACACACAATAAATAACGCATCTAAAACCGAAGCTTTAAATAAAACAAACAAATTAAAAATAAAAAAAAACAAGCAACCACAAACAGAAATCGCGCCAAAAACAAATGACCAAAAATAAATGCCGCAAAAGTTGATGGGCAAAATATTTACGAAATAACTCAAAAACATAACTAAACTGCAAAACATAACGAAGGAGCAGATTGATGAAGTAGCAACAAACCACAAACACAAAACAACACAGAACGCAACGCCAGCCGCCCACAGCAACAACAACAACAAGCACAGCAACAGACAGACAGCAACGCCAACAACAACTAAACCGCAATAAACTCTGAGTTGAATTCCATCCAATATTATAACTTGCAACGGCCAAAAAATTTGTGCAGCCTCGAAAGAGTATGCAGCAGAATTTGTAATGCTGCTGCTAGCAACAGCAACGGCAACAGCACCAGCAGCAGCAGCAGCAGCAGCAGCAACACCCACAATAACAACAAAAAAGCATCCAAGCTCTTGTGTGCTCTCCTCTCACTCTCTTTCACTGTCTCTCTCTCTCTCTCTCTATCTCTCTCTTCTGCAAATCTTCAATACTACAGTTGTAAAACACTATAAAAAGTAAAGCAAAAGCTGAGGCCTATGCAATTATCGCCGCGTTCTACGTCAGGTTTCTAATCAAGTCGCGCGTTTTGGATAAGCTGCCTGTGCAACGCCCAAGCCGCCAAGATGACCATGTGGCAGAGTGGCGGCATGGGAGGCCATGGCTCCCAGAACAATCCATGGATGAAACTGATGGGCATCGTGCACAAGGAGCGCCGCCATACAGAGAATGTGCAAAGTCAGAGCGGCTCCAACGAGCGGAACTTGAATCAGTAAGTATACCGATTAACATGATCTCATTTAAGATTCAGTAGAAATTTTAAGAAGAACCTCTGTATTGGGATTTCGATTTGTTGGATCTCTATAAATATTAAGGGCAACTTTATTATTAATATTATAATATCTTAAATAACTATCTATATCTTAAGCTTGATATTGAAGACTGAATAATTTCACTCGTGCTGTTGAAAATGCATAAACATACAATGTGTTCAGACACGCTGCGAATAATAAATATGAATAGAAAATTAAATTAAATTATACTTCGAGACGCTAATGGAAGAGCAGAAGTCCCCGCTCAAAAGCCACACACAATGAGCAAACGGACTTGGGGAAATAAAATATATATGTATACCCTTGCAGATCTGCTAATATCTAAATTTTGGTCCACTGTTGGAAATCGTACTATATTCTTTTACATTTTCAGAAAATTTTTGGTATATTTGCGTAGTGATGTTGTGTCAGAAAGGAGTACGTGAATATCTATTTCGTTTCCACAACTTAAGACTTATCTTTCTACCAATTTTTCCTATGTCAGCTATGTAATATAGTGGTCTGATCCAGTCGCTTCTTACCTAATTACTTTCTTTGGAAAAAGGATAGATATAAACCAAGTTTCAGCACGATTGGCTTAACTTGATAGTCAAGTCGATCAAAGGTATAAAAAGAAAAATTAAATAAAGTAAAAGGGAAAGTAAATAATGAACGATTGAACACGTTTTCCAAACCATCGCAATGACTAAGAATACTTCAACTGATTTGCCGCATATACATATGCACATAAACAGTATTGCATAGTCCTTTGACTTCCCATCGTGATAATAAGCCACAATTTGCATAGCTGGTGAACGTCCAGCTTACTGGTTAGCAGGGAATACTTTTGAACGTGCCGGCACGCGTTTATTCTGCTTGTGCGGCAAGGAATGAAATCTTGTTTCTCCTCTTGTTTGATTTTAAAAGGGGTCTCCAAATTTTTTTTCGCGAAATAACACATTTGGGGAAACGTCTCCGAACCCAGAAAAAATATCTGTTCGTGATCAGCAACACCAGCCGAGCCGATATAGTCATGTGGGTCTGTCTGATTCTATACAAAATAGTAGTGGTTTTCTAACCTTTTCTATGAGACTTTATGAAAATCATTTACATCACACTTCTATGTCAGATAGCTCCTATAAAAACAATCGGTCCATTTTCATACTCTCAACCAATTAAAAAAAAATTAAAGAGAGTATAATGAAGTTTTGCAAAAGTAAAGAAAAGAAGAAAGACGTTCCTCCGATCCCACGAAGTAAATATATTATTGATCAGAATCAACATTCGGCTTAGTCATTTTCATCTGCACGTCCGTCAGAATATTCGTCTCTATGTCTAAAAATATGGAATATAAATTCTCATAAGCCATATACAGTTGATTTTTATTTTTTTGTAAAACTCTCTTCTTTTCTCAATTATCGATATAAGTAAATTTCAAATCTGAAAGTTATAGCCTTCCATTTAATGTAAAATATATTTGAACATTTTATTGATAGAATAATATATGTAACAGTTATGTTCAGGATATATCGTCGTCAGGCTCTCTAGATCATTGTTGAAGTAAGCATAAGGACTTCGGTCTGCCGGGGTAGCAGTTTTTTGTTTTTGTTTTTGTTTTTATTTGAGTGTGCCATGAGTGCTGGGAGTACTTGTAAAACATGGGCAAGTTGCGCAATTAAATGGCCCATCCCTCTTGCACCTACACCAGTTGGCTTTTTTCGAGTATTAATGTTAAGAAGCCTTCGGGCTTGAACAAGTATATTGAATTGTAGCTGCGCCTGGCTGCCTGCACATGCCGTACACACAAATCAAGGTGACTGTCCTGTATAGTTACCACACAACACATTCGCACCACCGCACCATCCGTGGCCTCTTGGGGCTTTTAAAATTGGCTATAAACGCGCTGAAGCATAAATGGATTTACACACATGCAGCTTGTTACTGCAATCCATTTCCATTCCATGTTGCATGCACTGACAAGCAACCATCACGCCACGCCCCCAGTTATTGTCATGGTATACCTCGTTCCCTCCATCCACAAGCGCCCTTCAGATAAATGTGGTACTTTCTGAGGTAGTTACTATTATTATTATGGTAGTGGTTTCACCTTTTTTTCTTGCCACATGTACTCGTATACAAAGCAATGGAAGCGTGAATATCTCTCGACTCA
Source organism: Drosophila grimshawi (assembly GCF_018153295.1). Lineage (NCBI taxonomy): Eukaryota > Metazoa > Arthropoda > Insecta > Diptera > Drosophilidae > Drosophila > Drosophila grimshawi. The sequence goes on along the minus strand of NW_025062489.1, from coordinate 1,479,537 downwards.
CATTTAAAACAAAGCTAATAGAATCAATTGGAACAATTGCCTTGGGCTTGTACCTGTTTTCGACTGACTACAATTCCATTTCACATTGAGATTACGAGCAGCCAAATTTGTGGGCAAGTTTCCCATTGGGTGGGAGTACAAATATTTTTCAGAGAATTGAACTCATTCGACATTTATTCTCCAAATGAAAAGCAATTGAAAGCCAATTGAAGTAAAAATAAATAATAAATGAAAAAAAATTCATTTATATTTAAACATAAGTATATATATATTTTTTTTTTTAAACATACGTACCATAACTTCCTGAAGCACAGCAAAAGCATCCTCAGTATTCGGTTGAAACGGAATTTGGAAATTTGTTACGAGTTGGCCTTAAGTGCTTTGCGGCAATACACATGAAGTGGTTCAGTGCTTACAACTTGGTTAGGTTCCTACGGCAATGGCAATGAATATGTATGAGTGAAAACGAGTGTGGAAGGCAGCCCTCGAGTTCGATTGAGTGGTTTGAGTGGATTGACTTAAATAATACGAGTCCCCACTCAATGCTCTTGTCTGTATGCAGCATAGCTAGTTAAACGTTTAAGACTGTATGGCATAGAGAAGGACTGAAGTTGAACAATAGATGCATTTGAGGAGAATCATGGAAAGTGCGTATGACACTAAAACGTTCAAAACTCAAGCGCAAACGAAAAAGAAAATTAATAGAATCAAGTGAATTGATGACTGACAAATAAGCAAATAAACACAAAGTTAATGTTTCTAATCACTGATAACTGTAAATGAGAGAAGTAAAGTGGGACAAAATGTAGAACAAATATGTGTGTATACTATATTCAAGGGAGATATATAGAGAAAGTGATAGGTAAGATGGAATAATATAGGAGTGACACCAATAGCAATTCACAAACAATTTTTATAAAATAATTAAGGAGCATCTATCTTGATTATGATCAGATCGAATCTAAAAATATAAAATCCTCTTCTTACAAGTTTGATAAAGATTATTTAAACATTTAAAATGCTTCAAAATTATAAATGCTCCTTTAAACGTTTCTAGTTAGAATTCAAAGCAACTGCAAATACTACATAATATTTAGCATGCATTAATCATAGTGGTCATAATTTTGTGGCACAACACAAGCTGAGAAAACGCCCACAAGCAACAACAGCAAGAATAAACAACAACAATAACAATGGGCACATTTTATGCATGAGCACGACGAAGGTCAAAAGAGGCTGTCATGAAAGGGTTGCTGCCCCTTGCTTCATTGCCCGCCCATCCAGTTTTATGTGGACACGGTGCGCATGGGAATGGTTAGGGGACCGTGGCGACCACTTAGAACATTGGACTTGAGATCAGACACACGACGAGCTGACACTCCACCCAATATAAATGTGCGCCTCAAAGTAGGCAATGCCATTTCTGTGTATGTGTGTTTGTGTGTGTTTTTATTTGTTTGTCTCGGCATTGGTGTGTAGTGTGCAACAGTTGAACATTTCGAAATTTGCATAAATTTTGTTACATTCCTCACTGGCCGCGTAGCATGTAGCATGTTTGTAGGTAAACTTTGAATTTGTAGAATTGTGCACGAAAACTTTTTCCATTTGCGTGGGCGTTGCCATTGCCTATGTGTGCATGCTGTGTGTTGATAGCTTCAAAGGCTGCCATGTGCATATGAATATTTTATAAGCCTCTCACATGTAGCTGTATGTATGCGTGTGTGTGTGTGTGTGCGTATGCGTTTTGCCGTTATTTATGCAAATGGTCGCCCAGTAAATGTGGCAGACAGCAGACAGCAGCAGCAACAGCAACAGCAGCAGTAGCAGTAGCATTGGAGGAAGTTGACATAGTTGTAATATTTAGCGTCAATGCTACGAAATACTTTTCAAGATAGAAAACACAAGCACACACACCAACACACACCAACACTCACTCACACACATACACACACATACCCACACACACCGACACAAAAAACAGTAGCAACACCCAGTCAACTATTTTGCATGGCAATTGAAATGTTCGCAGCTTTTATGCCCAATCGTTAATTGTTTGTGTTGCTGTATTGAAGTAGCAAAGGGGAGAGCTGTGGATATGACAAGATGTCTGCCTGTCAGCATAGTGTGATAGAACGCACACTTTTTCGACTAGCTAACCAAGCAAGCTGCCAACACGTTCTCAGACTTTAAGCCAATTTGTGATTACTGTCGTACTAGCTGCAATTGCTGTTGCCACAGCTTTGTCAATGTTGCTGCTGTGAACGCAACAACAACACTCACCCAACTTTACATTCATGCTGCGTTGATACTTGGCAATTATTCGCCTAGCAAATAACGTTACATTTTATTCAGTCGTACTTGTATTTAGTTAAGTATGTTGAGAGAGTCTGAGAGGCAACGCCTTAGCAAGGCCTTACAAAAATGAAGTTAATTTGGTTCATGAACCTGAAAGATAATGTTAGTATTATTGGGGAGCTTCATGTAGTGATACTTGATCTATTGTGCCCCATCTAAGCCTACAGCTCTTTTGTCAACCTTGATTCCTGCACGAATGCGAGAACTATTGTGAGATTGAGGGTTTCTACATATGTCCTTCGAGCTTAAAGGATATTTCGCTGGGAAACTACAGATTTCCCTGGATGACGTGACACAAGCTGATATTATGTGCTTTGTTCCTTCGCATTTTCACAAAATCGGCAGAGTTCTCTCCTGAGTTTACATAGTTTAGACAGGTGACTTTTTAGTTAATTTTCAATACTTGCTTAAATTGTTTTTTGATTATAGCCGCGAGATAAACGACATTTTGGTTGTCTGAGATCCAGTGCCTCTGTCCAGCTTGATTGCCGCAGAAGTTTTTCTTCGTTCCTTCGTTCTTGCTTTCTTCATTCCTTGTAGCCGTCTTGTATGTTTTCCTATGCCAGAATACGGTTCTGGTCTTGTTAGAGGCCTCTCTATGAACATTCTCGCCTACTTGTCTGCTGCTTCTATCCACGCTGTATTCCTATGAACCTGAATCCATACAAACTACTTGAGATGGAAAAAAAGTTATCCGCCTTGGCTTCGTGATAGTGTTGAAAAGTAGTGTCACATATTTATACAAATTCTTAATCCATGTCCATGTCTTAAGCTTGCCACATTCGGTAACTCAGTGATATCATTGTTTGTGGAGCAACACCTTTGAAAATATGGTCCTGATTTCGAATACACACATGCCAATGATTTACTGGGTGCTAAGGAAATGGAATAGGCTAATGTCCAAGATAAGGGTAGGAGTTGGGGGCAAGGGGGTGATTTTGGTCTATCCGTGTAGTGAATGATTTGTGCTGTTTTCTAAGCTTTGGACAGCTCCATATACATTCCAGTTGCTAAGTTGTTGCTAAGTATTTCAGTTGTTTAATTGCTGGTCATTTATTAGGCAACTGCTATTCACTTTACCCCTTACGTCTCTCTTCCAGCCATGCTTATCGAAGGAGTAACACGCGAACGTTGCTTCTGTTGCAACTGGGCGGGCTAGCAAGTTTTTTGGGCCACATTTGTTAGGGCCAGCAAAATCATTTCTCATTTGCCTGTTGAAATTTGCAAGCCTTTTATCTGCAAAGGTGAACGGAGGAGCAGTGGGCAGTGGAGTACAGAGTCGTAATAGGGATGGTGTCAGACAGTTCCATTGAACTTCACTCAAGCGAAATTAATGAGCGCATAAGCGCCTCAATGGCCATAACACGCGCCGAGGGAGAGTCGTCCACTGAAGTGCACTAAAGCGAACAACAGCGCGGTGCTGGGGAGGATGCCACTGGGAGCAGCAGGGGGGCCAAACAGCACGGGAGGATGCTCTGTGTGTGTACGTGTGTGTGTGTGTATGTGTGTGTGTGTGTGCGAGCTGGTCATTTGGCATTTTAATGGTGGTCATAAAACGCAAAGTGTCAGTGCGAAGCGATTGAAAATGTCACCAAAAAGCCAAACAAGACAATATAGTCTGCTCGACTAGAAATTATCCTGTACATCAAATTCTGGGAACAAAAGTTTTCGACTCATAAATACCTAAAAAGTGTTATTTATCTATTTGGAATTATATAACATAGGTAACAGGCTGCTACTGATGTAGTACTAAGACTGCAACATAACTTCTGCAACATAACATGCAACTATGTACGCAACATTGATATCGATATCGATCAACAACTTGTGGAGGACGAGCTCAATCGTTGTGAATAAAGTAAAGTGAGCGGACTTGTTTGAACAAAGGATTTGTATTTATTGTTACTTACTTTTCAAGAACTAGATGTTATTCTGGCTAGGAGATTCCGACTAGAAGATACCCAGCATAGAAGCTTGAATTCAAAATTGTTGACCACAATATTTGTTGTATTTTAATCAATTAAATGAAATATGATTCTCTTTGGATATAGCTGTGAATATATTAATTCATATAACGCATTTCTGTGTTTATTTTACAATTAGCCATTATGCAAGTTCGAAAAATTTCGAGTATTTAAAAAAATCCCACACTAATAAGTTAAGATTGGAGGGTAAGGAAGAAACTTGTATCAGACTCCATATAAATATTTGGTAATAATTAGGATTCATTCGCACAATTCTCGAATACACTTCGACACACACACATTTAATGGCTACAGGGCATACAGAAGTGACAACTTGGTCAACAAATTTTGGCTAACATTTCAATTGGCGCAACCATAAAAAAACACCAACAACAGCAATAAGAAAATTGTCGACAAAAAAACAAACAACAAAAAATAGCAAGATAAAAAAAGATATATAAGAAGAAAAAATTGGCAGCACTCAATTAACGCATTTAAAAGTACAATGAAAGGCAGCAGCTGCTGACTGCCACATAAAACAAGCATCTCCCATTGTAGGCGTTGCACTTGGCCGAGTGCTGAATTTGGATGTGGGCATTGTGGGGTGGAGCACCACTTGCTTTCTTGGTGGGTGAGTGTTTAATTTCAGCTGTGGCAATCGCTGCTGTTGCTGCTGCTGCTGTTGTTGCTGGGTATTGTGCGCCTGCCGCTTTTGTGTGTGGCACGCAGCAAACGACAGCCAACAGCCAAGAGCATCAGCATCAGCTTCAGCAGCAACCAGCACCATTGTCTGCAACACAATGCGGCACCATGTAGATGACGACTATGGCACCCAGCACTTGAGATACACCCCAAAGCAAAAGGATGCTTAAAGTGCAGTCAGCGCACAAAAAAAAAAAAAAAACAGCGAATTCCAAAATGCAAATGGTAACTGAAATCACACACAAGAGAATCAAATCTGCGTGCAGAGCAGCAGCAATCGAGATTGGAGAGTCGAAAGTTAAGCGGCATGAAGCCAATGAGAAGCATTATGCGTTATTCTGCTCAGACTTATCCTTATCCCTAATCAAGCCATGCATTTTGCACAGTCAAGTTCACAAGTAAACCCCTTTGCTTAGCTACTCACACTCATTAATTTAAAAACATGGCCTCATTGTATGTTTGAAAATGCTTGGTCAGTATGCAAAACCAACTGTCTTTCGTGATTTCCAACCGATATTAATGAAATTTGTACAGATACTCAATGATATGTTCAGGTACGTACATTCTCGATAAGAAAACGATATCGTCAATCTATCTGTATCGATTTTCGCGAAATGTGCAAATATCGATAGACATAATGTACTAAACATGATAAGCGTATGGTTTTGCAAATTCTTTGTGGTATAGTCTCTGAGATCCGCAAGCTCACTCAGTCAGACAGACGGATATGGCTAGATTGACTGGCTGTTGATGTATATCAAGAATATGTGTAAACTTTATGAAAATTAGCTCAAGGTCGGTGGGTGTTACTTCGCCTGTCAGTCGTCCTTAACTTATCAAATCAGATATGTACTACTTCATAATGCCCATTTAACTCATTTTCAATGGGGTTACTTAAAAATTACCTGTAACCTAGACATGTATATATCAAAGGAGCTCTTTCAATTGGCTCAACCTTAGCGCATTGATATCATTTTAATTAACTATTTCTGCATACATCTGTTCTCTACATTTTTTCGTTTTTATGTATGACTGCCTGAGGCTGAGTATGTGCGTATTTGTCATCATGCATCGATTGTTTTAATACGCGACTCCGCCCACATTTGATATGCTATTGCCGGCCACTTGTCGCATTATTACAAGAAATAATTTAACGCATCGATGGCTTGGCATATTTTGCCACGATTATTGGCACTCGCAGTTGGCTCTATTTTTGTATTTTTTTGTAAATGCTATTGTTGTTTGCGTGGCCATTTATAGCTGTAATGCTGTATTGAGTGGCTGGGGAATGCGGAGCGAGTCCATGAAATTGTATTGGTTTTCATGGTCCAGTGAATACTCACGCACACAAACACACTGACAGACAACGATACTCATATTAAAAACATCTCCAATTACATTTCGCATTTTGATTAAAACAGAAAACTTTCCCCCGTCGCCCCGTTACGAAGCTGTACTTGAACCTTATAATGAAGCGAAATAGCGAACTGCTGACAAACTGGTTGGGTCAAAGTTTTGGTCAACTGTTGTTGATAACCTGACCTAGGAAGGAAAAGGTGGGGGAGGGTGAGGGCGAGGCGCGGGTGTGGATAGAGAATTGGTCAGCTGCCAGCACTACTGAAGCATGTAAATGGTCAGCCAAAGTGAAAGGCAAGTGAAAGCAACTGCCAAATACGCTTAAGCGCTAAGCAGCTGTTTCCAAAACACACTCGCATCACTCTATGAACAAATACACACACACACACACACACATATAAATACAGCTCGAGACTCTTGGCAATTTGACAATGGCGCATTATCCTTACAAATGGCTGTCGGACAGCAGCTGTGCCTGTCCGGAACAAGCTGAAAGCTGAAAGCGCTTAGAAAAAACATATATACGTATATGAAAAATGATGTGAACCGAACTTGAACGATGGGCAAGGCAATGGGAATTGGGAATGGACAGAGCGGAGCGAGGGGTGCTTTGGGGACATTTGTGGACATTCGGTGGCAAGTCCAGCTGTTTCTGTTGGCATTTTGCCAAATTTTCGTGTTATATTTAAAAGTGCATAAATCAATTCAAGGTCAGTTCGCGCACAGAGACGACAGAGCGCCTTTGCAAATACTTATTTAATTGAGCCAAATGGGCGACAGATGGCTCTTAATTAGCCAGTGGTTGACGAGTGGACGGTAATTGATATAAAACATCGAGCACTTACTAATACAAAATAGATAATTTGAATTTACCATCTAATACTGCAACAGATAATTTCCACAATAAATGACATTACAAATTGTATTTGCTATGCTTTTTTATGTTCATGTTAGGTCAAGTCACGATAATGCGCCTGAATATTAATTGATTATTATAATTGGGGTACCTGCACTGCTACCTGTTAGATCTATTCAATCTATTGTGACTCTTCTGAGCCTATAGCTCCTCCATCAACCGCAGCTCCTGCTTGAATGCGAGAATCTTAGTAGGGTTGAGGGCTTTTATGTCTTTGAAGCTCTTAACAAGCATCCCTAGGATGCTGCATATTTTCCTGGCTAAGCCGACACACTCTGCCAGGATGCGCATTAAGGATTCTTCCTCGCGTTCACAAAACTTGACTACTTCGCTACTACAAATACCAAGTTTAGTTAGGTGACTTCTGAGTCTACAATGTCCTGACAGTAGACCGGTGAGTATTCTAAGCGTGTTCTTTCCCATGGTTATAACTTCTCGGAGTCTTGGTGTGTCTGCCCAGCTCCATTGTCGCCTCTGTCTTGCTTCCTCTCTAAGTAGCAGTTGTATTGTGTGTATTCCTATGGTACAAATCGGTTCTGGCTCTGTTAGGGGCCTCTCAGCCCCCATTCTCGCTTGCCGTCAGCTACTTCGTTGCCAGCTATATCCCTGTGGCCCGGGACCCATCCTATTGTATACCTCATGGACTACCTCATAGACTACTTTTGATGTTATTTTCGTCCCCCTTATAGTGTTTATTACTGCTTGACTATCGGATAGGATGGATATATCCGTATTCCGTTAGTTACATTTCACATTCTCTCCGATAGTTACATTTCTGCACATCTCCCAAATGCAGAGATTCTATTGGATGTAATTCATCTAGAGTCGTCCATTCCCCTTTGCTACTCTTATGAACTGTGAAATTTCGCTCGAATATGTATTCAGATAACATCTGAAAGAAGTTGGCCATCTCTTTGGCGTAGGATGTGATTGCCCCCAAGTGCTTCTGCCGACATCCCCAGAAGCGTAACTTTCTGTTGGAGCCTCATTGTATGCTGGAGTGGCTTGAGCTCCATTAAGGCTTCCAAGGCCATTGTTGGGCAGGTGCGCATTGCTTCTGTCATACATATTCAGGCCATTCTCTGCAACTTTTGCAGTTGTGTTTTCACGGTGCTATAATTCCATAGGTCAGCATGGGTCTTACTTCCATTAGGTATAGCCATCTCATTATCTTTGGTGATGTAATCCATGACTTCTCGGCTATGCTACGTTTAATCTACTGTCAAATGTGACTTCGAGGTATTTTACCTTCATGATTGTTTCTAATAGGCTCCCTGAGAGCCATATTTGCCTCGTTCTCTATAAATTCTCTGTAACTTATATATTGAAGGAAAACTGGCGATATTCAGTCCAGTCCGGGAGATTTGAAGGGCTGGAAAGTACCAGTTGCCCATTCTAGCCTTTTCGGTGCGACTGCCGACTTGGCACATGCCCAGTCGTCAGCTGACGACTTATATCTACTCTCAATTTCGATAACATTTTCGTGGAGGGTGATCCACCTGGAAAATGCGTTTCGAAAAGGAGTTCTAGTTCTTGCATGTTGTTACTCGTAAATTAATTGTCTGTACGCTTCAGCGCGAAATTTGCGTCAGGCGCCCGTTTAGATAACGCTCTACGGAGCCTTCACTATGCTTTTGCAGAAGTTTCTATAGTTATTCCGCCTGGCCCTCCTAATCTCCTTATTCTAAAAGGACAGATTCTCACAGTACTGTTCCCATACTCCATCTCTCTTTGCTTTATTGTTCAATGGCCAGAAATAGATTCTTCTGAAGAGACATGCCAATCTCTAAAGTGAGGTTGTAGGGACCGGCTGATCAGGGTAATGTCTAACACCTCCTCTCCGAGTGTGTAGATCCGACAAGCTCTAGACTATATTTACTTATAAAATCTGTAAGGCCTCACCCCTCATGTTGATGTCGTTGCTGTCCCATATAGTGTGGTGCACATTGGCATCGCATCCGATGATCATTGGCAGCTTCTCCCGTCGGTAGTACTCCACCACTTGTACTATCTCTAGTGGTGGGCAGGCTCCACCTCCTGCAAAGTATGCCGACACTATTGCTATCCTTTCATTACGTTTCCACTGACCTGTACGGCTATGAAAACGCATTCCCTGGTGAGGAATTCTGAAAGGATAGTAAAGTAGTCCTGAGTCTTTCCGATCCCAGTTTATCTTAGAGCTGGCAGTGAACGGGCCTTTAATGCCATTGTTCACCCATGGCTCCTGCATAAGGGCCAGCCCAAGATGTTGTTTGGTAAACATCCTTGCTAGGACAGCCGAGGCTGCTTTAGCGCGGTGGATGTTTACCTGGACCAGCCCTGTCTTGGTGACCCTTGTCACCTACTAGAGGAGGGGTTCCAACTGACACGGCGATTGGGGCCTGGATTTGCCTCCGTCGCCGCTGCTCGTCATTTCGACGGCAGCTGCTTCCGCCTCCTCTCGCAGTTCTTCCTCTAGCTCCTGTGAGGACATGGGTATGTCCTCGTCATCCGTGTCACCCAGCTCTTTGGGCCAGTGACGGGTGATTGCCCGGTTCGTCGGCTGGGGAGGTTTTGCTGGTGGGGTTACCTCCTTCTTTGTTGCGGCGGGATGCGTTCTCTCCCAACCTTCTTCCTCTGGCCACTTACGGGGATTGTTTTGTAATAAAAGAAGACCTAGTGCCCTCTCTCAGCTATGATGTTTCTCGACATTAATTAATCCATTAAAAATTATTTCTGTTCAAAATAACCAAAATTACTATTCGTATTTGTTGAACAAAGAAAAACAAGGATATTACTTAAATTGTTCCTGATTAGAGTTTGTTAAAAGACCCACCTTGATTACCGATGGGCAGAAGCACCAGTTATAAGACACGCCAAGTGTCTTTTAGCAAGCTATAATCATCAACAGTTCAAGTAATATCCATGGAGAAGAATAAGTCTATTCTTAATACTGACCGACTACTGACCGGTCTCTTGACAGGTGTAGATAAAGTGGTCACCAAGCTCAACTCAAGTATATATAATCAGTATCAGATTCAGTCGATCTTTTTACAAATAGAAATCCTCAAAGCATATATTGGTCAGAAGAAGGTGGAATATCCTGTCTCAAGAGGGCAAGACAATGGAATTCGGAACCTGACATTTGACAATTTGTGCAAGAATCAGGGTTGGTGGAAGAGCTATGGGCTCAAAAGGGCACAATAGATCTAACTAGGTTGCAGTGCAAAATGCTCCCCAATCATAATAATACTTTCTTAATACTTGAACTTGAGTCAACAAAAAATCATCTAAAAATTCGATTCTGTTCAAATGATACGAATTTTTAGATTGTTTGGATTTAAGCAGTCCTGAAATTGTTAGGTATTTGAAGGTTCAGTTCGATGATCATTTAATCAAATCCGTCAGCGGTTTGTCGACACTGATTACATCAAATGCTGAGGAAAATTCCCCAAAAAACATGTTGAAAATTGCACACGCAATTACAAAGGCAAATACGTTGCATATAGCTACAGGGTGCTTTTTGAGCGGGAGTTGCCTATTTCAATAGGCAACGAAAAATGCAAATTGTCAAGCATGCAGCACACACACACACACACACACATATATATACATATATACACACAGCGAGAATCGAGAGGCTTTCCCGAGGCAACTGAAAAACGGAATTGAAATGTGCCCAGGCAGGATGCAAAGTCAAGCACAAAGCAATCAATGTTGCTAGGTTAACATGCTGCACAGTGGTTGCTATGTGGTGTGGAATGTTGTGTGGTGTGGGTGGTGCTGTGTAGATGGAAACCAGCTAGCAAGTTAGTTTGCATGCATCTGTCAAACAACAAAATGCGCTCGACGCTGAACAGAAAGCGAATACATTGACAAGCCGTCAATCAGTCAGTCACTCAGTCTGTTAGTCAATCATTTTCTCAATTTGTCTGTTGACAATGTATGAACTGTACAATTTTGTCGGCCATGATGGCAGTGCTGCTTTTTGATCCCGTTGTCGCTTCGACTCGCAGTTGCAATTGCGCAACTTTGTCTGCTACACTAAAAAAAACGGCCTACAGTGTAGAAAATCGCAATATTTTTGGCTCACTTCAGAGAATATATATATTAAGCTGAAGGTGTGACTGTCAAACACCACGGTTTTCTTTCTTTAATTTCACGGAAAATTTTCTAATTCTAGATCTTAGATCAATTCACCGAATTTCTAGATTAGAATTTTTGTTTTGTTCCGCTGTTAAAAATATTAAACACATATATTAAACAGAAATTCGAATGCTCTTTGTCAACAGCTAATTGCAAATTATCATGACTTTAATTTTGCATTTTACTTTTTGGAAATGCATTTCTTAAGAATACAAAAATATACTCAGGACAAACGTTTCTAACTTTAAGTGGTTTGTATTTAATTTTTGTTTATTTTGCGTTATTTCTTGCAACCAGAGAAACTTTCAGGCCGATCGATTTTTTTCTGAGTGCACTCGCGCAGTTTCCGCTGGCTGGCTGTGAATGTGTTTTGGTACTTTGGGGCTACAGCTGAACTTGTTGCTGCAGCGGCGGGTGCAGGCAAGGCACACATAATTGATGAAGTAGACGGGTATAATGTCAACATTTTTGCAGCTAATTGCAGATGATTCATGGGCAAGGGAAGTGCGCGGTAAGCTGTCACTTCGCTTAGCCTAATAAGGTCAGCTCAAATTGTCGTGGGCGAAAACCGGTTGCAGGAATTTTTGCAAATTGACTTAGAGTGCCTAACCATGATCCATATTCCCGAAATTGACTAATATGTATTTATACCTAATTTGTATTAGTTGAAGGCTTTTTCAGAAAAGAAGACAGATTATGGGACACATACTTTGTTTAAATTTAGCCAACTAGTAATTTTTTCTCATTAGCATGTGCAATTTTTGTTTTTGTTATATATAATTATAAATTATACCCATGCTGTGTGTACCAATCGTTGGCTATGTGGCATTTGTGTCTACTGAGGTTTCTGTTTGCCCTAGTTAAACTGTGATATTCTGTCTGTCTGTCGGTTAACGTTTCGCATTTCATATTTAATTACACGACACAGTTCGATATTTTGAGCTTCACCTATATAATTAGACAGTGTAATATAAATATGAAATGCAATCAATAATACTATTATAATTTTTAGCACCTTTAAGAAAATTGCAAGTGTTTGGTACATAAAAAAAAGTATCAATATTAATTTATTTGTGAAACATTTAACTTAAATGGTATCGCCGGCCAAACGATGCTCATTGTAGCGTATAGGATATGTAAGTGCATTGCCCTTGTCCCAAGAGTAAAGTTCCTGCATGCAATAAGTGAAGAAAACAATTAGAATGAATGGGCACTGAGTACGGTTAATACATACCACTGTTAAGGGATTGTAGCCCACTGTAGTTGTGTGGCTAAAGGGATTTGAGAATGGCAAATTTGCATTAAGCAGCTTGCCCTTGTACAGGTCAACAACATAGCGTATTTGGGTATTTCTATCCGTGCCCGAATCGATGGCATACAAATTGCCGCAGACGATAAACATTTCGCCAAACTGCTTATGATCGAGTGTTATGTTGAAGTTGTACTGCATTCTCAGTGTCTCAGCATCAAGCTAAAATACGCGATAATATTCAATAGGTGATAAAATATGAAATATATATATATGTCAAAGATATTATAGATATACCTTAGCTACCAGAGTGTTGTTCGAGTCGTGTGTACTATATATAACCCAGAGACCAACCTCATCCACATTGAAGTCCATAAAGTTGTAATCCGTGGCGTAGAGTCGATTCCCAGTAGAAACTCCTGCATATGGCAATTGTATGCCTGCAAGGAAAAGTCCTTAGCAATATTGTATCCCTAGAATTATATTTTAGTACTTACTAATTTTTTTGGAAGTCGTCAAATCTAGCTTTACAACCAAATCGGAGTTCTTCTGATGATAGTAGAATGAGCCATTATAGACCACGTGTGCATTGCCCTAATAATAAAATAAAGAAATCTTTTTAGTTTTCTCTTTTGGGGTTCTGGTGTAAATGGCTTCAGTGTGTTCGCATACCTGAAAACCCTCGGATATTTCATACTTGTGCCTTGGCACACTGTTCGTGCGATATTGTATGCGTGTGGAGAACTCGAATAGATTAAACGCATCATTCTCATTGGTCACAAAGGTCTTCTCCCGATCCACATCCTTGGGGGCGGCATCGCGCAGCCAAGAACCAAATTTCTCATTGACAACCTTGTTGAATACTGGTTTACCCACTGCATACAAGTAACAGGCTGGCAATGGGGATACCCAATGTGAGATATATTATTATTCGATTAGGGAGACGAAAGGTAGAACTTACTCTTAGCCCGCTTAGGCAGGCCTGGATAGCTGCGATTGCCTGTGGGCTGTATCTCAAAGTTATTGAGTATGGAATCCTTGCATTGATTTAAGCTGCGAGAACAATAACTGAGTCTGAGTATGGATTCACTTATTGAAGATGTACAATTTTACCTGGGATCTGGACACTGATCACAAACGGGACATTCGCTTTCAGGAGGTCGCTGTCCATAGATCTTGACATTGTTGCCCACATAGGGTGTTTCACTATTCGGATCCTGAGCTGCAATAGCGTCAAAGTTTGTTGATGGTTAGTTAGTTTGGCTTAGTTTGACTATTTTAGCTTGAGATCTAACTCACGTGCTATCTCAAAGTTCACCATGGTTGCATTTAGCTCATTACGTGCCACACAGTGATAATAGCCGAAGTCATCCTTGCGCAGATTGCTAATGGTCAGTCGCATGGAGGTCTTAAAGCTACATGGGAATAAATTGAAATTTACACCAACAGCTGAGAAGCCTTTGATTTTGTTTACATACCCATCTGGATAGGACTCGATGCGATATTTATCACTCGGCTCGAGAATTTTGCCATCGTAGGCCCGCTCCCAGTAGCGTATGGCCTCCGGGAAAGCTTCCACCTGGCACTCCAAAGTGGCACTACTCTGGTACTCCGCATAGATCATTTGCCTGTACACCGATATCATTGGAGCGACTGCAAGTAATTGGTTTTTATAGGGTTAACTGTACTGTATCAACTATGAAAGGGCGCGCTCATACACGAACTCCTAATTGGTTAGGAAAAGTTACAAAACGCTCTACTCACAGTGAACCTCCACGAGAAAGGTGGCATTGGTTACGGGGGCGATGCCGTTGTTGGCATGACAAGTATAGGCGGCCATTTGATGACGCGTTATGTTAGTGAACTTTATAAACTGGCCACTAATGGAGCTTACTATATATAGTGGGAGGCGAGGGCGAGTGGGAGTAGAAAAGATTAAAATCTGGCTCATGTTCGCTCTCACTCCTAGCTACTCACACTCGACGCCATTCACATTAATGGTGCGTCCGTCATCCCGTCGCCATTCCACTTGCGGCTGTGGATTGCCCGTTGCCGAGCAGCTCATGTTGAGCGTCTTACCCTCCTCGACAATAACGCTGCGTCGGACATTGGGCGAGCTCACATCTGCAAGAAGAAACACGTAGTCAGCTCAATTCGATTTGAACGCCCATCACGGCTAACTAACCTGTTATGGAGGGTGGTATTAGTAAATCATTGGAAGCGCTGCCATTGGGGAACTGCATTTTCCACGTATTGATGCCGGGCACACCCGGTGTGCCATTGGTGCCTGGCTTGCCCGGACGTCCGCGTGGACCAGCAATGCCTGCAATTAAGATTGATAATAGACCATTTGCTGTGCTCAATGCTCACACAATGCTTACCCTTCAAGCCCCTTTCGCCCGGCGGTCCTTGTGCACCCTTGGGACCCGTTATAGACATGCCATCCTTGCCATCCTTACCGTGCATACCATCCTTTCCGTCGCGTCCGGGTAACCCATTTTTGCCATCGGCACCCGCACGTCCTGGTACACCGTCCAGGCCCGGCTCACCAGGCACACCATCTCGCCCATCGAGGCCCGACCTACCTACGCTGCCTGGATCACCTTTGGGACCGCGGGGACCCGCTGCACCCTGCTGGCCGATACCATCAACGCCGGCTGCACCCGGCAGCCCAACATCGCCACGATTGCCCTTGGGGCCGGGTATGCCCGGTAAGCCAGGATTACCGGGTGGTCCTTTTGGGCCGACGGCACCCGTTGGTCCTGACGGTGCTGGCGGGCAGTATTCCTGTGTGCCCTTGCAAAAGCCAGTGATTATCTTCTCCGGCACACGACAATACGTATTCAAATAGATCCACTCATCGCCACCCGGTGCGGCACCCTTTAATCCCGTGCGCTTGCGTATCTCTGTGTCCTGCTCATCCAGTGCTTTGCGATGATTCGGATTGAAAAATTCGATCAGTGGATCTGCTGCAATTAAAAGTAAGCAAATATCTTGAAGGTCGGGGCAAATTCCTGAACTAGTTAAGACGCAGCTACACTTGCCATGCATGGAAGCGGGTGAGGATGAGGCGATGTCCCTGCGAATGCGCTTCTCACTTGGCAAAGGATTCAGAAAATTGGAGTTCAACTTGCGCTCGTTCCGGACAACGGTAGTGCCCAAATAGCGCGGTTGTGCTTCGGCAAAGCTGTAAATTGAATGGATAAGGGATATGAATGATGTTATAACCACTGCTGGAATGTAAACGGGGACTGAAAGTGCTGACAACATAATGATTTTTGTTCCCGAACTCACCTTGCCTCCAAGGGATAATCCCTTTTCATGATCTGTGTAACCATGGCGCGTAGCATATGTTCGGATCGCATCAGTTCACCCTGGAACTGGTTCCGGAAGGCATGCTGGCCGAGCATAGCTGGCGTGATCGACTCCTGCCCGCTGCCCCCCCGCGTATACGTATAGAATAGTATGGACAGGGTTGCCAACATGAGAGTGAGGGCGCCCAAATAGATATAGACTAGCAGAAGGGAGGCGCGCACTTGAGTGGCATCCTCCAGTTTGTTTATGCAGTTGCAGGCACAGTTACAGGCAGATTGCGGCGACTCTGACTGTTGCATGTGATGGCAACTCTGGCACTTGTCGCCCGCAACTGTTGCGACTGTTGCTTGTGTGTTTTCATTTGTATTTGTGTCATCAATGAGCATGTTGGCCACCAAATGTCTTGTTGAATCCGTTATCTCAGCACAGGCTGCTCTGTCAGTGGCTGCTGCTGTTTCCGCCTCGCGACGCTTCTTGGAATTGCGAACACTCTGGTTAACAGCCAGCAACATAGTGGCAGGCACCTGTTCGATCGGTTCAATTAAAACAGTTTCCCTCTTGATTTATGGCAGACGGTTGCAGCTACCCCAACACAATCCAAAAACAACAAAAACGCAAATCAAATAAGAAAGCAAACTTATTTTTAGAACATTGAAGTGGGCGCTCTATATATTTATATACGAATTGTGTATATACAGTTAAACACATACACACACACACACGCACACACACATTGGGAACTATTAAATATTTAACAAAATAAAATCTGTATTTTCCAGACGACAAGTAAGCCAAAGCAAGTGCGAGCCACAGCAAACACAAAACTTATGAAAGGAAAACCACTAAAGTCAATAGTTTGCTGTGCCTCGAGCGGGGGTTCGGGAAACTAGGGGCTGTGGGGAGTTGTTGATGGAGTGCAAAGTGCAAAAGGCAAAAGGCGAAAGGCGAAAGGCACGAGACTTACCTTTTTATGTTCAATGTCAAATCTATAGTTATAGTTATAGTTTTAATTATATTTATAGTTATAGTAGAGTGGTAAATACGTGTATACATAAGACGGATCCGATGCGATGCGATGCGTTGAGCTTAACAATCTTTTTCACACCTTCTGGCCACACTGTGTGCGAGTGTGAGCGAGAAAATAAGAGAGAGAGAGAGACGCAAACCGAACGCGTTGGCGTCTAATTTCCGACTAAACTTTTCTGTACGACAATTTTTCCAAAGCTGCGCGTTTTTTGCCGGCTGATGTGTGCCTTTCTGTGTGCGTGTATGTGTGTGTGTGTGCGTGTGTGTGTGTGTGTGTGTGTGTGTGTGTGTGTGTGTGTGTGTGTGTGTGTGTTAGTGTGCTTGCTTTTGTTATTGTAAGAGCGCAAGCCAAGCATATCCGAAACTTCAAAGAGAAACGCCAAGAGCGAAAGAGAGAGAGGGAGAGAAGAGAGCGAGACAGAAGGAGAATGAAAAGGAGAAAGAGAGAGAGATAGAGAGAGAGAGAGATAGGGAGAGAGATAGGGAGAGAGCTGGCAAGCAGCTGAGAATCTAATGCTGATTCAGATCAAAAGTCAGAAAATCATATCATAATATTTGAAAATATTTACGAATTTCGCTCTTCTTCATTTATCTGGAACAGTGCAAAATAATCGCAACAATGTGAGCTGCTGTGAGTTTCTGCCTTTATTTACTATTCGCTCTTCCAGACAAACGCATGCGTCCTAGTCTGCTCCTGGATGTTGCAGTGCAAGGGGGGTGGCTTGTGGGGGTGCAGAGGTAGGTCGGAATGGGGGAGGTAAATGCTTTTCATAATAGAAAACAACAAACGCACATGTTCCGCCTCCACTTTTAAGCAGATGAGTGAGGAAATGTTCTCTTGATTAGCGCACTGAATATAGACAATAATACTCGTCAACAGGCATGAATGCAACTATGAATTCGAATGAATGCGCCAGTCATATGGGTGCCCGTATTTATCCAGTTTCTTTACACTATTCTTCTCGGTAGCCATTGTGCCTAACGACTACGAGTATATCCAATTATTTGTTCGAGGCTGTTTAGATGGGAGTCAAATTAATCACGGCCCAATTTCATGACAATTTCTGCCAACATATAACTTGTAGTGATTTACGAAATTATTAACTCCATCTACATCAACTTAGTGAAGGAAAATGTCTCTTAATTTAAGTCCTGTAAGTAAAACAACTGAAATGTTGACTAGTAAAACTTTAGGGATAAATTGAATTTGATTTGCAAGAGAAAAAATGTTTGGCGCTTTACTTGTGTGCATTTGGAAATGTTTTTCTGACGTGCTCCAAAATATGTTGCACAATATGTCCAGATCTATTTGCCACACGCAATATTTAACAATGGTATTAAACAATCGGGCTATTCAAACTTGACCAACTTGACGCTCTTTTCGCTTGTTCATCAACATCCTACGGCTGTTTGTCTCCGGATTCTGCTTTTCAACTTGAGAATTAAGTGAGCATTCCGACTTACATAGTTCTTCTCCATTCACAATTGTTTGAGTAGGGACAAAAACGCCATCCAGAAGTGGATGAGCTTTTGACTTAAGCCTTGAGGGCATCCCAGTTTATCTAGAAGAAGACGCAAAGACGAAAAGAGACAGAAGGTGGCAATAATCAGCAGTTGGCATTTGTTTTCATTGCAATTTATATCAAAAAATAAACTCAGCTTACCTAACAGAGCACCTTTAGAAAGTTATCGAGTGTTGGCATAACAATGCTCGACAATCAATACACCCAACCACCCATCCACAAAGTAAGTGGTTTGCACTTCATTTGCATTCGTTGGGCCAAATCGGTTTGTGAATTCAATTTCCATTAGCTGAGGAACGGCCAAAGTCAATGAGTCGTCACAAGCTCGTTAACTAAGACAACAGTAACAACAGCAACAAAATCAAAAGCAACAACAACAACAACAACAGCAACACCAACAACAACTCATTTGGTTTTTTAGTCACTTCCAGTATGAGAAGAACTTCTTAGTTGTCTTTGAGTTGAGTGGCAAAAGTGTCAGAGCGTATCAGTCGACAGGCAGCTAAGCCGCAGCTCAAAGGCCAGCTCGGAGCAAAAGGTAAATACCAACAACAACAACCACAGCCGCAACAGCAATGGCAACAGCAATGGCAACAGCTAACACAGCATCAATTTGCCATTTGTTCAGACGCAATTTGGCAACAGAATTGGCTTTCGTGTGCGCGACGCACTGCCAATAAGCCGATTATGCTAATACCGAGCAACAAGCCACGGTCATAGCAGCAACATCTGCAGTAACTGTGGCAACAAAAACAGTGTAGCAACAGCAACAGTGTGGCAATAGCAATAGCGCGGCGACAGAGGAAGTCGCTTGGACTTCTCAGGATGTCTGGTTACTATCCAAGCTAGTATACATAAAAGCTACACATTTCCACATTGAAAACAATTTTTTGTTTAATACAAAGATATACAAAAAATATGATATATTTTGAAGCTTTGAAGGTTATACAAAATGTTATTGGACCTCTCGTTCTTATAACCTTCAAGATAAGCTCCAGAAAACGTGTGTCGGACCAAAAGAAAATGAACTTGCTCTGTGTACACAAATTGACATAATCCATTTCAGTTAATCTCGATCTTATATGTCTGTCTCTGTCTCTGTATTTGTCTCTGTCTTTGTCCCTTACCATAATTGATGTACGGGGTGTACAGGGTATAATAAACTTGTGCCAAGACTAACGCTTAGCATATTCCAATGTCTTTGCCAGCGAGACAATGTTGCGTATGAGCAATGGCAGTGCATTGGACATTAATCAAACCGTTTTACGACTGTGCCAGGCACACTTTTAACTTGGATTTTATGATGCCAGCAGCAGCAGCAGCAGCAGCAGCAGCAGCAACAACAATGAAAACATTAGCAACTACTCGGCAGTTGGCAGCTGGGCAAAACTAGAAATGAAACTGAAAATGTCAGAAGCAGCGTCGAGAAGACAATGTGAAAACTTCTGTTTTCAGTTGCCATTTTCATTTTGTAACAAAGTTTACTATTAGTTTCACTTTTTAGCACAATACTATTTAATATATGTGTTAAGTTCACGGCTTGAGTGTTGAAGCATTTAATGGGAAGCATTTTAGCATATTTGGCAATTAACAAAACTTCTCTCAACCTTATCTTTTATGTAGAAAATTATTTAGCAACAATTTAAGCATTCAGAAATTTTAGTTTGATCTGAACAATAAGTTACTATTTCAAGCACATATTTCTTTAGAGCTTATCTATTTCAAGGACCATCAGTTTGAAAAGACAGACACCAAAAATGTACAGACTGAAATGATTATATTCTTTTATTTTTACTTAAATTTGAAGCTATGAGTATCTTAACAGGGAATTTGAATAAACTTGGCTCAAACTATTTGTTAATAAATAATACTTAAGCTTGATTTTCAATTCTGAACTATTAGCTGATATATTGGTACATTGTGTACTCATTAATGAAAAAATGAAGAATGCGTTTTGTAGTCTATTTAGTTAGTAAATGTCTTATCAAAGGGGGTAGCTTTAACCATAGAGCCGTGAGTCAAAAGAGGCTTTAAGTGAAATGTGCCGCAAAAGCGATTCAAATACTTTATATTTCATGTTTAATTGCCTTAATTGTAGGCTGTGGGCGTGGCAGTTAAGAAGTTCAAATATTCACACGTCTCCTTCCCTCCTTATTGAATAAGCATCTCCGGAAATTTTAACAAAGCTCCATTTGCATTGTCTGCGTTTCTGTAAATTCTTCTTATTTTGGCTGTCTTGTTGTCTATTTTTTTTATTTTTATTTTTTTTGCTCGTTTAGTTCGTTTGCATTTCCTTTGCATATTTATGAGGGCGACGCAGACGTCGAGTCCACGTCAGCGTCAGCGTCAGCGTCGAGTAGGTCTGCGCTTCCTGCGACTGCTATTCAATAACCCACAGGATTGGGAAGTAGTTGATGCTGGTTGGTTGGTTAGTATGTGTGTGTGTGGGGGGGGGAATGAAGTCCTTTCACGGATGAAGAGTTTCGGCAGGAGACAATAAAATATATAGAAGAAAAATACAGCAATTGTGCTGTTTTAGGAGGAGGGGGGAGGGGGGGGGGTGGTTTGAGTGACGGCTGTTAGAGCTGATAAGTAAGAGTGTGTGGCACGCAGCATCCTGAGCCGACAGTGCAGCATTTTTTTTATTGCTAAACATACGCACAGCCAGAGACACCCACAAGAAGCTCGTGAATTCTTTAAAAGTATGCTCAAAGGATATGCGGCGTGGCACACACGCACACACATAGAGAACATGAACTGCCGCAGAAGCCGAGAGCAGCACGAGCACGTGCTCGCTGCCCACAGAGCAACAAATGCCGACGACGACCAAGCAGCGCAGTCGACGTCAACGTTGACGTTGACAGCGACGCGTGCCTGCAGCGTTCACTTTAGCGAAACTTGTTGAAATTTCGAAATAATAATGAAGAAAAACAAAGCGCACTGGAAGTTCGAAAAGTATATGTGAAAGCTATCAAGGGAAAGCATTGGGGCTTTAGCGAGTACAGCTTTCAGTGAAAGCTTGCCCACTAGAGGGCGCCTTGAGTTCGTGCGACGTCATTGGTGAGTGCTTGACCTTAGACGAGCACATTGACGTCATCGAAAGCTCAATTGCTGATCGACAGCTTTCACACTATTGGAAAAGCACACAAAACATTGAAAAAGCTGTTGACGTCAGAGTCAGCGGCCCACTGTCTCCATATCCCTTGAACTTATGCATACGCCAAGCTTAACTTAATTGTTCAAAACGAGGTCACGCGGTTACACCATGACGTCTGCGTTCAACCCTAACTCAACTCATGACATTGCAGATTCCATATTGCACATTGCACATTGTAAGCCACCACATTTGACTAATGCATTTCCCTTATTCTCTTCTCTTTGCAGGTGAGTCTTGAACCAACGAAAAATACACCAACATTTTATTATATGTACATTCAATCTGAGCGAAAGCAAGCGCAAAGAGGCAGCAATGAGCCTACGGTTCGTGTCTAGGCTAAGGGTTGTGAAACTTGTTATCGCCTATTTTAAAACTATTTTGGGAATACCCTTCAAATTATATTATTAAACGGATAGTTTACTAAAGCAGTTTTAAAAGCTTTTACCTGTGCCCCTCATAATTGAATAACACAATTTTTAAGAGTATTTTGTGTATTTTTCAAAGTGAAGATCATAAAATATGTTATTTAAACATTGCATTTTTATTTTATTAATAGTTGGACGGAATTTTGAAATGTTCTTTTATGCATTTATTATCTTTTCCCAATTTTGCAATATGAATTGACTTAAGATTTTGTCAAAACAGCATTTCTTTTAAAAACACAGAGGAATTTTTCCCCTGATTGCGCATTTTCGATATTAATTTGAATTTGAATTCGTGAGAAAATCATTTTTTTTTATTTATATTAATAAAATTTAAAAAATTAAATTTAAAATAATATGTGCTTATGATTCTGTCCATTCAAAAGTTTTTTTTTTTATTAATTTGAATATTATTGAAATTTTCGCAATCAGAATTGTTATGAAAATAGTTATATGCATGATTCGATACATTTCGCGGTAATTCACAAGTGTAAACATTGTACTGTGAAATTAAACAGTTACTTTCTATACTTTTGCAAGGGGTATTCTAATTTTGACGTCAAGTTTTGATTTAAGTATTGAGGGAGCCAAAAGTATATATGAGTATTTTGGATCAGCAACACTAGCCGACTCGATATGGTCATGCCAAGTGCCGGAATTAGTAGAATTTAGAGGTGAGCAGGTCAACTCTGTTCTTCAACGGTATGCAAGCTTTGGCGTGTCTCATATAGCTTTTCGTTTTTGTTCTACTGGCATGCATGTTACTGTGCAATGTTGCTGGACTTTAGTTTCTAATGCACATACATACTTAAGGTTCAATGGTATAAATGTTGATAGGTCAGTTAACAAAGGTATGTTGATATACAATCTCATTCCTATATTTCTATGGTGTGATGCTCTGCTCTGAAATGTATCTAGCATCTTGCTAAGTCAATTTTCTAATGTATGTATTCTGATAAAACTGATAAGCACATGTTGCCACTAGGTAAATATGTTGATATACAATCGATTGCTCCCATGGCATGTTTCCCTTGCGATTTGCCCCAACATTGACGCATTGGTAAGACGTGTTGCTGTGACATTTCAAAGATGCAACATGCGAGATGCGACATGCGACATGCGACATGCAACATCGACAACAACACTTGGAACATGTTGGGACAAGCTCGTCTCATCGCTTGTTCCTCATTGTCATGCGCTTGGGCGCATTTCCCTTGCCTGCTTTCCACATATAGCTTACAATGGCGCAGGCAGTGGCAAATGAGGGTTTTGTGTCAATGCTGACGTCACAGACGTTGCAGCGGAAAAATATTGAAAAGAAAAGGAAAGCGAGTCGCTGCACCTGCTGCATGCATTCATCAAATGCGCAGATTCGATCGATCAATCAATCGCAAAACTTGTCGAACAAACAAATAAACAAGCCAAATGCCAAACGACTCAATTAAATGCGCCTCACAACAACAATTTGTACAAACAATGGCAAATGGCATCGCAATGGCGAGTGGTGGCTTCACACCATCGCACCACGCCCCCATAAAGAGGCACACCCACCCATATGCCCCCTGCCCACGTGCCCACCTGCCCACCAGCAAGTGCGTATTAAAGATGCGCTGCCAATGATCCATTGACGCCAGCTCGCTCAGCAATCAACAACTCGTTGCTGCTTACTCGATTCTCACCTGCGCGATGTGCGAAACGCAAAAGTCACGCCCAAGCCCCTCCGCCCGTTGTCGACAAGCAAAAAACAGACAGCTTCATCATCTGCAAGCCAAATATTATGTACCCTTTAAATGAGTTTATGAATTTGTATGAACATTTATATTTAATATTGTAGAACGATTTAAGCATAATTTCGAAAGCGAAAAGTGTTGTTATACGTATGCTTTATGGAATCGGATATGTTGTTTCTCTTTGCTTTCTGTGTAACACACTCTTCGTGACAAAGCTAAATTAACCCGGGCGAAAAGAATAATAAATAAAAGAACAAAATGTTGTTGGGTTAAAATCACTTTTTCAACAGCAATCAATCGGCAAATGCTTGAAAATGAAAATGCATTAAAATTATTCTTGGCATTTAGCGAATACCGAAATACAGCCACCTGCCCCACCCACCTGCTTCCCTTTCATCCCTCTCTTAAGGCACCACTCAGCTAGATTTTGGCTAGGCTTTTGAAACAAATAAAGAGGCACATTAAAAACGATATTGTCGACAATTGACGAAAACAAGGCAACAGCTCGGCATCCATGAGATATATACATATATATCTACTCTATATACTATATATGTACTATCCACATATTTTTCTGAGTATCTGAGCATCAGCCGCAACGGGCCGTTGGCCGCTTTACGCAATCCGCTCGCAGCTCTCGAGTGGAAACGAAAGAAAAGCGAGTGAAGGTCGTTTTCTTCTTATTGTTGTTATTATTATTATTGTTGTTGTTGTTGTTGTTGTCGCTGTGAACGCTATAAAACGCATTAATAACTAAGTATTAGATGCTGAAAGATTTAGCTGGAATAATCCACTTCTCAATATTTGCATATGTACATCTGTACATATACATCGCACATATGTACATTTATGAATGTATTTCTTTATTTTTCTTTCCAACGTCATCATTAACCTCATTATGAATATTACGTGTTCTCCTCTTCTTCTTCTTCTTCGTCTTCTTCTTCTTCTTCTTCTTCTTATTCTGCATACTATCGAAAATAAATAGTGCAGAAAATGCATTTTGCATATTTCAGTAATTGCATATTGCGTCATTTGTTCCACGAGTTGCACGTTCCCCTCAGCCGTGTTCACTGGCCCACGTTATTACCATTAATATAAATATAGATTTACAATAGTAATAATATCAGATGTTGCTGCTCATCAGATATGGAAAATTTAAAGGAGTTGTGAAGGATGCATTTGTTGTTCTTCTTTTTTTCTTTGCTTCTTCTACAACACCTTATAGTCTGCAATTATTATTATTTTCATTGAAAAATATGATTATATAGATCATTGCCCTCAAGTTTCGCAAGGCCTAGGTCTGGCCACCACACCCCCCGCCTCTTGCTTCACCCATTGCAGGTGCATTGCAATTTAAGACAGGTGGACAAGGCTGGTCGTCGTGTGTTTTTTTTGTGCTCTTCGATTTCGCTTATGCGTGTTGACTGTTTATGATACATTATCCTAAACAGAGCAATGATTACGACTCTGATTTACTGAGATGTGGTAGTTGTTGCACAATTGACATAAGTAACTTAATTTGTACTTCTTTTGATAAGTTAAGTTCAACTATCAATATGAAAGATGATAGCTTATTTGTGTGTTTGCAAAATATTTCTGAAAGAAAACAGAAGATATCTTTATCAAAAGCAAAAGTTTGTTTCATTAACAAATGAAAAAATATTTGCGACTCCATGTGTGATCTTGATCAGCACCACTAGTCGAGTAAAACTTCCTCAATTTTAAGTCTGTCTTGATGCGACTTGGAATTTGCTCGTCTTTGTGCTGCAAGCACTACATTTGACGTAGTCACAATATCATATAGTTGTCATAGGATCGATCTATCGGTAAGTGAAGTCTTGTACGAACAACATTTTTCCTTTCCGCGATATCCCGAGAAAACTCAATAATTAAGAGTTTTGTTATGCTCCCAAAGTTATAAACAGGACTGTGACTACTGTAAAGCTTCCATGTGTAAAATCGATCGGATTTTCAAATTTGAAATACAATTTCGATGACAGCAAGTGGATGGATATGTAATCTTTAAAGCGTTAATCTTAAATGTGTAATCGAATTTGCAATTGGCCAGCTGTGTTCCGGCTTGTAGTGCAGAGGCTGTTCTCGCCTCCTCTTTGGTACTTCGTTAAGTGATTGAGTTTTGAGTTGTGTGAGTTATGCAGATCATCCAAACGCCTATCGCATAAACGTGCTGTGGAGCGATATCGGCTGCTTTCTTGGGCCGATGGCCGCTGACGTTTGCGCTGCGGCTGCTGCAGAACAATTTGCGTGAGAAAAACACTTTGCACGCACACACACGCACACACGCGCACACATACACAGACTGCCACACCCACACAAAGCAGAGCGAGATGCGCTGGATTCGCTCAATAGCATCGTTGTCGTCGCTGCTGTTTGTTGCCTTAGTCTGCGTACCCATGCCCATTTCATTTCTTGGCCAGTTCCGAACCCGTCCGCAGTTTCAGTCGTCGCCGTCGCCGTCGCAGTCGCTGCCACAGCAGTCGTCGTCGCTGACGGCGCTGCCGCTGGCGATCTTCAGTAACGCGCACGCCGGTGAACGCTTCGCACTTGCCCCACAATCGCTGCAATCGGAGTCAGTCGATTTTTCCAGTGTGCGTTCTCAATCATTTTGTCGTAGTTCTTTTTTGTTTTGTGTTTTATTTTGTGTGCTGTGCCACAGAAGAATAGTTGTACAAAAGGAAAAAGAGCAAAAAGAAGAAAAGAAGAAAAGAGATTTCTGGCCCCACGGTGCGTGCAGTGTTGTTAAATACCAAACAGAGGCGGTAATAAAGCCCAACAGCAAATTATGTGAAAAGTGTCGCCAATGACGTGGCACTCACCCCATCCAAATCTCCCAGCCCCCACTCCTCTTCCCCCTTTCCGCCTGTGTGCACGTTGTCGTCTTTAGCTTCCACACAGCTTCGCTGTCGTGTGGAATTCAGTATGTTGTTGCTGTTGTTGTTGTTGTTGCTGTTGTTGTCGTTGTCGCTGTGGAATATGTGAAAAATGTGTACGACAAATGTTGCCGCCTCCAACCCGCAGTCGCCACCGTACACCGAGCGCGTCCCTCGCACTGTGAAAAAAAAAACAAACAAAATATGAAAGATAAAAAGAGAGAAGAAAGAAAATTGTTTCGTTTCGTTTCATTTCTTTTGTCATATGAATTTGAATATAAATAAATATATATCTAGAGACGTCTGTCTATACGTCTGCTCCATAAATATACTTAACACCGCGCACGCCCTCCCTCACAAAAAAAGAAGAAAAAAGAAAAGAAGCAGAAGCAGACTCAACAACCGCAACAGCAATAACAATATTACGTATACGTAACATATTAAATGTATTTATGTACAGCTCAGTCTATGCGTGTATGTGTCTGTGTGTGTGTGTGTGTGTGTGTATGTATATGGGTGTGTATGTATTTGTTAGTCGTGAACAGCTTAAATTTGTATCTGTATATATGTATGTATGTATGTATATCTGTATGTGTGTACCACATTCGCCAGTCAAGTCAAGTAAATAACTATTTATTTAGCCCCTGTAAATACTAAGGATCATCATGTACATACATATAGATTGCCATCAAGAGTTAACCAAGTGGAACGAAGTGTTTTTGGAGTAAGTTAATGGATCGCCTGCATGGCCCACATCACGACGACGCACGGCAGCTTAAGCCAAGCGCCAAGGTAAGCGTCAAGCACATCCGCCACGCCTTTTCAGCCTCATAGCCGAGTCCCCCGTTTTGGTCTGCTTCTTGCTGCTGCTTCCTCTTCTTTTATAGCAACTGCTGCTTCTGCTGCTTCTCCTTCATATTCCTATTCTTCTTCAGCTGCCGCCATTTAGTGTACTAAAATTTTTATAAAATTTTATTATTTTCTAAATATTTACTTAGAATCGCCAAATTCCACATTTACGATCAGCCCCAGTGCCCCAAAGATCATTGATTTCCATTTTCTCGTATAGTTTTCATTTCATTTCATTTCACATTTCACATTTCTTATATTGCATACCTAATCTTGTGTCATTTACAAATTCCGAAAGAAATTTAGCATCTCTGCCTAGTCAACAAATAAACCGTGAGTTTAACTGCATCTTTCACGCTCAATCCTCGCAATATTTAACTGCTCTTTTGGCTGATGGTTCACACGTCATGAGAGTCGATTATTCAACATAAAGGCGATCTTCGGAAATATTCCAAAACCAATAAAAAATAAATAAATAAAAATTAAAAGTAAAACTATAAAAAAAACAATAACACTAACAATTAAAAACAAGTGAGAACGTTGCCATGCGGTTAAGTCAGCTGAGGAATACTCATACACCAGTGTAACATGAGCTGATAACTGGTGGCAAACCACTTTTTGTGGCATGCTTCGGCAGTGGGTGGGGTCCCTCGTGGGCAGGACCAGGACATTTTTTAACGCCCTTTGATTGATATAATAATTGCATGAGGTATATGGTTTTACCGATTTCCAATTATTGATTTTACTGATTTCTTAGCTTTTCAGTAACAGACAGACAGACAGAATGACGGACATTTCACAAAACCCATATACTCTTATACCTTCGGTATCAGAGTATAACAAGGTGTAATTGTTTAGCGTGTCAGCAGCATAAGCGAATAAAATAAGACTGGAGGGAGGTTCAGTTAAGCAGGGATTATGTGATCTTAAGAGTAGATGCTGAGCGGCAGGGTTTCATGGGATTGGGTTGGGTTAGGCAGGCTTTGCTTGGAGCGCGTCAGCATATGGAACGATGAATAGCTGTCAAGTCAATTGAATGGTTCGTCACAATGAAATTACTGGAGAGCTGTCGAGAAAATTAAATCGATCTTTAGATATTGTTATTATTGTGTTTTTCGAAACATAAATTTGCCTTCTGAGAAATTCATAGCTCGTTTTGTGCTATTTTCACACCCACTCGGCAACAATGCGGTTGGCAACACAACAATTCAGAACCAACCCCTGAAACTGTTTATGCCTTGTCCATTAAACTTAGTAAAAGTAATATGTAAGATGCTGGTTGAAGTATATCCGTCCCATAGACTATATCTATTCTTGATCAGCTGTCGGTTTAGTTCACTTAGCCATCTTCGTCTATTTGTCAGATCACAGACCTAGAAACTTTGTTTGGAATATAAGTTATTTAATCCTATCGACAACTTCTCCTGCACATTAAAATCGATTACCGATTACAATGATTTTAAAAATGTACAAATATAGCTTTTTAATTGGGCATGAATATACTTTGAACATTGACTCATGCTTGGTAAAGATTTGGGGTCAGGGTATGTCCTAGTCGAGCAACCTCCACTAGAATAATCCTACTTATTATTTCTAACACTTGTCATTCTCTTGTGTCGATTGTCACACTTTCAAACTGACCTTCCCAGCTAAGGAGCACAGACCCAAAATGATAACCAATGAACTGTGTGGTTGTGTATGGTTGGTGGTGCACCGAATGTGTGTGTGTTTCTATGCTTTACAGTTATGCTTTTGCGCCTGTCATCATCGATTTGCCGCTTGCAGCCAATTAACGCTGCACATATGTATGCATGCATGGGCCTTACCTCAAGGGGTGTATGTCAGGGGTGTGTGTGAGTGTTGGGGAGTGTTGGGGAGTGGTGACATATTGCGGGCAATTATTAAGCGGCGGACAGTGGCCAAGTGGCGTTTGGCCTTGAGCGCGACTTAAAAAGCGCCAACCACTGCGCGTTCTTGATGTGTTCAGTGTGTTCTGTGAGAGACAAACAACCATCTCTTCCCCAGCCACAGCCCCTAACCACCACCTTTGGGGGCCGACTTTGAAGCTCATTTCGCATAGTTTTCTTGAACGCAGCTATAGAGATTATGAAAGACGCCCTTTGGTCAGCTGTTGCTCATATTTTCATGACTACTTGCTCTGTTCTATTTCTATTTGTCCCTCACTCTCTTTTCTTTCTTTCTCTCTCTCTCTCTCTCTCACTCTCTCTCTCTCTCTCTCTCACTCTCTCTCTCTCTCTCTCTCTCTTTGTCGCTCTCTTTGTCTCTCTCTGTGTCTCTCTCGCCCTTTATCACTGAGCATTTCCGGTAGTGGCCAAAGCCAAGGTTCTTCAAGCAACCCTCGCAGGCCAGAAAATTGAATTAGAAAGCAAACAGAAAGAACGGCTGCCGGTTGTAAGCCGAATATGATATACCCTATTAAGCAACAGCCAGCTACTCATATTTAAAATTATAAATACAAATGAAAACCGTAGTTTGATAATAGTTAATTAGATCATTGTGACAGACCTAACTAATGATTTCAGATCAGTTGTCTTGAAAAACAAAAACTCCCGACAAAAATGATGACCAAGATCAGAACTTTATATATAGATCAAGACTGTGTAGACTTAAGTTAATGTGCCTTCAAATTTAATTTGCAGTGTTTTACAGCCAGTCAATAACGAAAAAGATAGTTCAACCAAGATAGTTCAAGCCAAACATTTCATGACAATCCCTCTGCGAGAAGGGTATACAAATTGGCGTCGATTGCTGGTGAAGACATGGGCTGCTGTCCCCTCGTTCTCCACACCCACCCTCTAAGCAAACGTAGGCGACTGTTCTGCTCTGCTGTGCTTCTGCGGCACTTTAAATTCACCCGCGCGCCCGTTCACATCGGGGTGCTCTAAATACTTGTTGTTCTTATTATCACTGTGGTTCTAGTTGTAATTGTGGTGCGGGGTGAATAAATAAAACTGCAAAGCTGGTGTCGGGAATAATGCACGCGGCGCCCAATGTGCGTTCGCCCGCCGAGATGCGTCACAAAAAGAAAAGGTAGCTAGGCAATGCAAATGGAAATTGCAGAACCAATTCCATAAGCAACACTTAAAGGATGAAAAAAATGTTTAAAAAACCAGAAATTTGCATTGCGAAAGTTGGTTGAAAACTAGACACTTCGCTGGTTGTCTAAATTCCAATGCTTTTAATTTTTCTTCTTTTTTTTGGAGTTGAGTTGAGTATTGTTTAAAATTATTAAAGTGCGACCAATCCGTCAAATCCAACAGGCAGAAGCAGTTTGTCATGCAGGATAACTTTAAAATGATGTAACTATGTATATCAATAAATTACTTAAGAAAACATAACTTCAGTAAAGCGCTGTTCAGATTGACCTTAGATCTGACTTCTTATTCCTATTTAACAAAAAGCATTTCACACAAAACAAATGTTTTCTACTTTACGGTGACTACCTAGTTTTCCAATTCTTATCTTATTTGATTGTCTCATCTAATAGGATTTCTTTTTAAGAGTATCTTGAAAGCTTAGCAAGCGTATAAAGTACCCATCGTTACGCTCCCAATACGTTTTAACATCTATCTGATGTCTGTTAATTAACCCACAATATCCCAAGCAATAGCTAATCTACACATTTTTCTATCACTACTCTGAGGGCAGAAGTTTGAAG
Organism: Drosophila grimshawi; assembly: GCF_018153295.1. Lineage (NCBI taxonomy): Eukaryota > Metazoa > Arthropoda > Insecta > Diptera > Drosophilidae > Drosophila > Drosophila grimshawi. Next base: position 1,448,275 of record NW_025062489.1, on the reverse strand, counting down.
AATATTCAACTTCAATATTAGCAGATGTGTTTCAGCATCAATCAATATCAATTAATTTGTACAGTGTAAAGAGCTGTAAAAGCAATTCGCTTTTGTTTGAAAAGTAATCGATGTTGTCAATCGAGCCTTAATAACTATATTTGCCTCAGAAACATGCAATTATAACTTCAACAGTCAGAACAACGCTTTACAGAATGTACCCAATGCTTGAGAATTAAGTTGGCAACCATAGCTATAACAATAGCTGTAACTGTAACTGTAACTGTAGCTGTAACTGTAATTGTAATTGTAATTGTGCTAGCTGTTGTTTAAGCTGGATGTAGGGAGTACACATTATTTGACGACTCGAAAATCAAAGTCGATGTCGCTGCCGGAAATGTCGGGTGGCACGAAAGAATTTCATCAACTGGCAGCTACAAAAAGGTGCAAGGGGGCGGAGAGGAAAGGGGGTGGTGGATTGGTAGCTAGGAATCTCAGACTGGCCACAAATCAAAAACTATCACAATTACGAGCACAACTGTTTGTCCAGGCCAGCCAAAAGTTTTTCTCTGCGTCTTTGTTTTGGTTGCGCTTAACGAACAAATTTTTAATTGATTTGCTTGTGCTTTCTTTGTTCGCTCGCCTTCACCGTGGCCATGACCAGCTAGCCGACAAACCGACCGACTGAGCGACCGCCCCAACCGCCCGCCCGCTCCATTGTACTGTTTTATGGAGCGCACACTTACTCATACACACGCACACACACACACACACACATACACACACACACACACACACACAGGAGGGCTGACTAAAAGACGCCATCAATTTGGTTATTTTTAGCACGAAAATCGTTTTGCCATTGTGTGCGCCTTATGGCAAGAGTACCATAAAAAGGGGATGGGGCCAAGGGAGGAGGGGAGAGGGGTGTAAGTGGGCGAAAGGGTAATCAGAGTAGAGAAGTGGGTGGTGGTGGAGGTACGGGCGGGGATAGGATATGTTGCTATGCTAAATGCAAAGCGTCATCCAGAGCTGCACTTTGGAAGTCCATGTTGATGGGGCAGCTTCTCCGCGATGAGTATAAGACGTTGGTTGGTGGGAGGTGAGGGGGTTAAAGGGGCTGGTCCATTCCAGTTGTGCGGGTGGGCTCAAGAGAATTTATTTGTTTGTTTGGTTGACATTCGCTATAGGCTACCTACCGATTTCATTTTGTCCCACTTGCTGTTGTGTGGCAACGCTGACAAACCGAAAAAAAAATTTGATCAATATTTTTGCTGACTCTCTCGCTATCTCTGTCTCTCTCTCTCTGTTTGACTTCCTCTCGCTCTCGCACTTTGAGTGGAGTAAGTGTGAGCCCCTCAGCGTATATTACACGTGCCGTGACTGCTGGCAGGCTGCTTATTAGCCATGAAGGTTGCCTCACATGCAAAATGAACACACAACACGGCAGCAAATAACAAAACCAAAAAGAAGAAAAAGTCTGTACTATGACACTGGCAATTTGCATGGCCGACTCAAACACGAAGACAAAACACACACAAACATACATATACATTTTGCATTTCTGCGTTAGGATCCAAACACGTTTTCTCTGTTCTCTGTTCTCTGTCTCAATCTCTGTCTCAATCTCTGTCTCTGTCTCTATCTCTATCTCTACCTTCGTTGTTGTCTCACTCTCACTGTTAGTCTCCCTCCCCATTTTACTCACTCTGTGCTGCCGGCTCACGTTGCGAATGCGTCATATAAGTTCGTCAGATTGCGCATGCGACACGTTGTTCTTGCAAAGCGCAACGAATATTCGACCTCCATTTAAGTGAAAATTGCGTGAGGGCACCGCCAAGGTCTATATACATATATGCATGTGTACTTGCTGAATAAAAAAAATAGCCAAATCATAAAAATCGGATTTTATTAAAGTCTTTTTTTACATAGCTGTAAAAGTTTACAAATCACCATTACATAAAGAAAATGTTATAATCGGTAATTGGCTGAAGCTGATATTCATTAATGATTTGGTCGTCAACAATGCAAATGTAATTCAAATTTTGTGAATGGCAATATTTTGATAAGGTCTAAATCATCCAATCGGCAATTATGTAACAAAGAATGTGACTATAATGGACATGTATGAAAACTTTAATAACACGATCTTAAATGGATTTGTATAAGTATAAAGGTAATCCATCTAAGCTTGTGAAATGTGGATGTTAAACATTGAAACAGAAATAGTGTAGTAACAGGGATCGAATAACTTTTAATAAATATATAGATACTTTATACATCCAAAGGATGTCTACTTTCTCAATGCTTCATATACACTATTATACCCGATTTAAGCAGTGGATGTGTCCAGGGTATAACTGTTATGCATAATATTCTATAAGCATTTTCATAAGCATTTAACATGATGCTAAAAAAAAGAGAATAGTTAATAAGCCAGGAGCATATTTTTTAATGTTATCCCAAACTGATTTGTAAAGGGGTTAAAGTGCCATGTGGCGTTTTTCATTGTCAACAACAGATGCAGCAGCAGTCGCCATGCGAGTTGTTGAAAATGTTGCAGATGTTGTTGATCTGACATGCCACAGCAGCAGCAGCAGCAGCAGTTGTAGTTGAACAAGTGACAGCTTTATGGAAGTAGCAGCTGCCGCACTAGCACATAAACACACAAACACACTCATACTATTAATCGTCACATGGTAAAAACTGTTACGAAATAAAAAAAAAAAACAAAATAATAAAAATAAGGAGAGAAAAAGAGCAACTGCTGTGACGAGGACCGAGGACAATGACTGTGGTGGGAGGGGGTGCTGGGTAGAAGAGGAGATCTGTGTTGGGAACAGTGGCACGATTCGCCAAATCCGAATTGAAATGTTGCCGCCTCGGCTGGCAGGTCAACAACAACAGCTGCAACAACAATAACAACAACAGCAGCAGCAGCAGCAGCACAAACAAACTAGCAACAACACTAATACATTAGTTACAGTTACAGTTTTGTCAGAGTTCACGAGTTGCCAGCCGATGAGCAGCCGAGTTGAGTTAAAGTCGAGTGTGTGTGTGTACGTGTGTATGTGTGTGTGTGTGTGTGTATGTGTCTGTGTGCGTGTGTGTGTGTGTGTGTGTGTGCTGCTGCCATCGCTACTGCAGCGCGGCATTTAGTTAAGTTAGCCATGAAGTGAACTCAACTGAACCGAAAGACTCCCGAAATTTAGCCCGAACACGACAACTACTACAACTATACAAATATGTGTTTGTGTGTGTTTGTGTGTTTGTGTGTGTTGGTGTGTATGTGTGCTTCAAGTGGTTTGTCTGCTGCTTTTGGCTTAGATTTCTGGCCAATTGTTTGGCATTTTTTGAAGAAGTCGCAACGCTGGCAGACAGCGCGAGTCTGGCCCCAGTCTCAGGACTCGACTTCCAGTTTGAGTTAGCCAACTCATCGGCCCAGTTAACACAGCGCAACTACTTCGTGCGTGTGCGTGTTTATGTCTCTCTCTCACTCGCTCGCTCTTTCACACGGTGTATGTGTATGTGTATGTGTATGTGTCTGTGTGCGTGTGTTTAACTTCGTTGGTGCTGCTGCTACGGCCGCTGCGGCGGCGACTGTTGGCACTGTGGCATTGTCAACAACGCGCCACAGAGTTCATACAATTGTGGCACGCGGCGCATTAAGCACGTGGCTCTGACTGATAACAGTGTTGGCCAACAGTAGTTGACCAGGCACAAAAAAGAGGAACACAGCAGTGCAGTGCAGTTCAGTTCAGTCCAGTTCAATTCAGTTTAGTTCACTTGATTTTTGTGGCGCGCGATCCGCGTTGGGTACATTTTTTTGCTACTTTTTTTTTGCTATGCATTTCTAAGCATATGTGTATGTGTGTGTGTATGTGAGTGTATGTGAGTGTGTGTGTGTGTGTGTGTGTGTATGTGTGAGTAAGAGTGTGCGTGTGTGTTAAAGTATTTACTGCCTTACCAATGCAAATCAAACACAAACACTGTGATAAACAAGTGGTCTACCACCAAACCAACCCAATACACATTTTTTTTTGGCTTTGTTCAAATGTGCTTTAGTGCTAAGTGCAGTGAAAGATGCATGGAAACTCATGTGTTTCGCAGTTAAGCTTCCAAAAATAAAAAATACAAATAAAAATAATACGCAATTGAAAAGCTTCACTTGCATAATAATTAATAACTTAGAGATTCGAATAATAGTAAAAACTATTTTAAAACCAATTTTCAACGTGCACCGAATCAAATAAAACTATTAAAAATTAATATAAATCTTACTTTTAAATGTAATAAACAAACAATCATAATAAATGTAATAAAATCAAACTAATAACAATCACAAAAATATATAACACTTAAAACCAATCCACACAAATAAACTTTGGCAAATTAATAACCAACTAAATTAATAAGAACATTTTAAAATCAATTTATAAACACCATTTTAATCGATAAATTTAAAAACTTAAAACTATAATCTTAACAAATCAATCAACATTGAATTTATAATAAGCTTAAAAGCATAAATAACAACTTTAAAAAAGTAGCTGAGCTTATAAGCATTTTTGAGACAGTAACCAGAAAAATTAATATAAAATTTAGCTTTAAATAAATTTTTGAGAGAAACTTATACACTGTGAGAAAAGTCTCATTATATCAATACTGCGCATCAATTGGTTTCAACTAGCAACAATTGCAACTCAACCATGAGTGCAACGAATGGAAATGGCAATCACGACAGCAACAGCAATGGAAATGATCGTGCACAGCAGCAACAGCCGCGACCACCAGCAGTAGCAGCTACAACAACAGCAGAGCTAGCAACAGCGACTCCCACCAATATCAGCAGTCGTGTTGATATTGCACACACAACAACAATAACAACGACAATAACAGCACCGCCACGTCCCGCCACAGCGCCAGCGCGCAGCGGTAATAGCAACAATAACAATAATTGCCTACCATTGAGCAACAGCAACAGCAACAGCAACAATAACAACAACAGCAATAGCAACAGCAAAAACCACAGTCATCAGCCCAGCAACAACAACAATGAGAACAACATCAGCAGCAGCAGCGGTCTTATCGTCAGCGGCATTGCAGCCACACAGACGAGCAGCAGCAGCAGCAACAATAATACAACAGCAACAATAGACACAAGCAGCGGTAACAGCAACAACAACAACAACAACAGCAGCAACAACAATCACATTTATGTAAATCCGCACAGCTATGATAGCAGCTCTGGCACCACTGGCAGCGGCAACATTAGCGGCTCAACGGCTATCATGTTGCCACTGCCGATGACATTGCAACTGCAACTGCCCGACAGCAATCCGTGCAGCAGCAGTGGCAATGGATTGAGCCTGGGCGCGATCAGTCGACCTGGGACATCGACAACACTCAGCACACTGAATACATATCTGTTTCCGTGTGGTGCCGACTCTGCTGGCACCATCGGCGGTGGCACCTTCAACGGCAGCACCAGCTGTGACCTCGACAGCAACTTTAGCCAAATGGTTGCCGGCGCCAGCGAGCCGGGCAGCTCAACGTCCCACAGTCCGTGTCCGGTGACGTTTTCGGGTGGTGCAGCTGGTGGTGGGCCCTTGGGACTCGCTGTCAATTTCGGTGGCTTCATCAACAAGCGACGCATACGCAAGCTGTTTGGCGTCGGTGGTGCTACCAATGCTGGTGATGGCTTCGCCCCATATGGTGCTGCACTGCGGCGTCGCAGCTCGCAGCTGGTGCAGTTCCACAAGAAGAAGCAACAGCAGCAGCTTGAGCAAATGGAGCAGCAGCAGCGCATTGCGACTGTTGCGTCGGCGAACGCTGCGTTTTTGGAGCGCAAGGAGCAGCAGCAGCAACAGCTGCAGCTGCAGCACCAACAATTGCAGCTGCTTCAACAACCTCAATTGCTGCTCCTGCAGCAGCAGCAGCTGCTGCAACAGACGGAACCGAAGAAGAAGAAGAAACCAGGACCGCCGGCACAGGTGCGACAACAAGCATCGCGCCAAATGGACGATCCGATGATGAATCGGCCTCGCAAGAACACACCTGCCATCAGCAAGAAGAAGGACAAGGATAAAGATAAGGACAAGGACAAATTCAATTTCAAGGACTATGGATATGAGAAGTACCCAAAATAGACAAAAATAAAAAATGCACAGCTCTAAACACGAATTTAGTTAGAAACCACCCGCCAATTCTCCAGCTGTTTTTTTTTATTACATATCTTTACATATGTATAATTATATATATATATATATATATATATATATATATATATATATATTATTTTTAAGTTTTCAGTTCCTTTCTGTTCATGTTTCGCTCTTCCTTTGCAAATTGCTCCGATTTCTTTGTTTTTTTTCCTTTTAGCAACAACTTGAATAAATGATTTTGAGAAAGCATATTGAAGTTTGCGGTTTTTCTTTGCTTTTTCCTCCTACCCGCTACACCCATCCCCATTGCGATTTCAGCTTTAGCTTCCGCCTCTGCTCAAACATTCAACACAATAATGGAACATCTTCATCACATAAAAATATATATATATTTTTAGCTTTGCACAGCTTTAACGTAGAGTTTGGAGCCTGCTTTATTGATACTCTGCATAGCCTGCTCACCACTATGTTTCACATGGGGCATATTAAAGATGACTCCATATAAAGTAAGCCCCTACAAGCTGCATCAGCAGCAATCGAAAGTGCTCTCAACTATAACAAATGAGGCGCAAAATTTGGTATGTAGGTGTCTTAATATGCCTGCTTTATTAAATTTTCTTGCATATTATGGATACTCTACGCTTATACAAAAAAAAATTAATAATATAAAATATACATCGATACAAAAAAATCGACTATCTTGGGTGTGCCAAATATGGTATTTTTTGTTTTGTTTTATATATTTACAAAGCCGAAGAGGCTTTATGATATTGTAGTCAGACTTTCGCAATTAGTATAAACAAAATGTTTTGCATGTTGGAACTCATTATTCTTTCGTCGATCGTCTCTACGGCAGCTTAATTATAGAGTCATCCGATCCGACCGACTACAACACAAGCGCTGTCAAAATAGATTTAAGACTGATGGCAAGGCTATATCGAGTCAGCCAGTTATGCTGATCAAGATCAAGCTATCAAACTGATAAGCAAACAACGTTTCTATTATCCTTAATCATTAAAAAGTTGTCTTCTGTGCCTTAAATGCTTAAGCTTAGATATTTTTGTAAGGTATTTTCTGCTTTGAGCACTTTAAATGAAGTTGTTTTCGGTTTTTAACATGGCGTATGCGTAATGCCAGTGACTGTCTAGTGCGAAGAGCAAAAGAGACAAGTTCAAAATGCCAAGTCCAAGTCATTGCCCTGTCGCGTTGAGACAACGACTCCGAATAAGGCAGTCATTTCCGACTATTGCCCAGCCAGTATTCTTCCTCTTTTTCATCTTCTGCTGATTTTGCCTTTTTAGCAAATAATTTTATAGCCGGCGCCGTTTCTGTCGTTGTCGCCATAATCGCAGCCAAAAATCGCACAAATATCAATGCTCGCTGCCAGAGTAGGAAGCACAAACAAAAAAAAAGGAGAAAACTACAAAAACGAATGTGCGGAGTCATCTCTGCGACTAACTGGAGCCGGCATAACTCAACAACATACACACACACACACACACACACACACACACTGAACAGTGCCTGACGCTGATGGGAAATGCCTCATTACGCATACGCCGCGTTGCATAAGACGTATTATTAAAATTAATGTGTATATATATGTTTGTGTGTATGTCTGTGTGTGTATGTGTGTGTGTGTGTGTGTCAGAACGTGTGCTTGTACGAACGTGTGTGTCTATGTATGTGTTCCATATAAATTCAAGGTCAAATTAAAATGCCTGCAGAGCACAGGTGCAAAATATCCCTTGAGTAAAAAACTGAAATGCATTGTTATTTTCAGTTATCAACTGAGTCCATTTAGTGATTATTTTATTTTAATTCAGATAACTTCTACCGTAGCTAATTGTGCATATCAAGAGAAATGAAAATAAGTTATTGTGACAGGCTCACAACTTCCTAGAAATACTTTTCGCAATTCTGGTCTCATTTTCGATTCATTGATTAATTCAATTGTATACATTGAGCACTTTTTTTTATATTATGCAACTCATAATTGGAAATGTGTACGGTAATCTCCTGTACAGTGACATTTTGCAAATGTTTCGGGCATTATGCTCCATCTCAATCTTGTTAGATATGAGGATCCTACAACATGGTTAAAAAGCAAATATTTTCATCAGGAATTTAATAATTTGTTACTTAACAAATAATCTATATCGAATTTTACTGTTTATTATTTTTATTTTTGATATACTAATGCTGTATACTATAATTTCAATAACAAATCTCCTTTCAAATCTGGCCTCGGCTTGTAAAGTTTTCTTACTCATCCTACATTTTTCTCTCTTTCTTTCTTTCATTCCTACAATTTTCATTCACTTACAGAATTCGATTTTCTCATTAAATCGAATAATTTGCAGCAGTCAGGATTTTTTGGTCTCAGCCAGAATGTGTGCCTTTTTCTTGGGCCATTTTTCTGCGCTTTTCATCGCATTCCTTTTTTTAATACTCGCACTATGTAGATTATTTTGATTCGTATTTATGTAATACAACAGCGCGAAATTGCAGAAATAAGTAAAATAAAAATAAAAAAATGAGTAAAAAGCAAAAGAAAAATGTTGCGAGAAAATTGCTCTAATGTGCCTTGCGTGTGTGTGTGTTGTATGTGTGTGTGTGTGTGTGTGTGTGTGTATGTTTGTTCTGTGGCGCGTGTGTTGTTTGCCCTTTGCATTGATGCCATTCTTATTGTTATTATTATTGTTATTGTTGTTGTTGTTTGCGCGCTTTTTAGCTGCTTCCGTTGCTGCCATTTCATTTGGCCAACCAAATTTATGTCAATGCCACAGCAACAACAACAACGGCAAAAACAGCCGGCACCTAACAATAACTTAAATAATATAACGTGTGTGCGTGTGTCTCTCTGTGTGTGAATATGTTTGTGTGTAGACATGCAAAACAAAGTCAAAACTCCGAACAGAGTTTCGCGCCTGGAAAACATTACTCTGCAGTTTCAGTTAATTGGCAACGGCAACACAGGCTTCCACACCCCCACCACACAGCAACCATAACAACAGCAACCACAAGGAAAACATGCGCCGCGACTTGTAGCCGCCATTTGAATTGCCCGGCAACTCGCAAACCGCCCACAGCGACCTCGCCCAATTGTTGTACACTGTGGAAGGCAATCGGCAGTGCTGTGTGGGTTATGTGTTATGTGAAGAGGGGGTGTGGAGTGGAGAGGACGGGGTTTTGCGAGGGAGTGGGGTACTGCCACTGTGGGGTAACATGGGCCAAGTGCCCTTGATTTGTGTGCACGGCATGTGGCGGCGTGTTGACTATTTGCATTGCATGTCAACGGCGCAGCGTATGCGTGTGTGTTTGTGTGTGTGCGTGTGTGTGTGTGTGTATGTGTATATGTCCAATAATTTCGTAACATGGCCTTTGTGGCGATCTTTGTGGTGCGATAAGCGAAAGCAATGCTAAAGAAAAATACACAAGCAAAGCAGCTGAAGTTGCAACTTATGAACTAATACATACCCTCTAAAAAGTTCTTTCATTATATGATATTCAATTATTTTAGTTCCTTTTAACATTGAAATGTGGAGACTGTCAATACTTCAATTTCATAAGTCAAAAATATTTCCTGTTTCGCGACAAAAAGTGTTTAGACTATCTTATGCAAAGCCGTTCTGCAGGGTCTACAACATTTCGACGCCCAGTCACAATTTTATTGTGCACTTTGTAGCTGTAGCTAATTGCAAATGGGGAGTGTAGGTCAGGAAGTTTGGGGAGGGGGAGGTGAAGGGGGCAGGTTGGATTTGGTAACGAGGGCAAGGAGACTGGACTGCAAGAGTCCTTTGACGAGGTCAGGGGATGTGGGCGTGTCTAATGCAAGTATAAGTGCCCCAAACTTGGCAGCTGATTTGTATTTTTCAACGCGTCGTACAAAGTATTTTTATCAATAACACAGTGCTACAAAAATGTTCATCGATATCCCCGATTTTTGGTACCGTGAATTGAGACTGCAATTGCAGCGTATTTTATGGTCATACTTGAAAAAAACATTCATGCTTACATTTTTAAATTATTACTTATTAAAATGGATGCCACTCTTAATAAGTGGACCCCATACTTAATTAATATATTCACATCGATTTGTTATGTACTCCATATATGGATGAGCGCTGGCACTTTTTTGTCCAGTGTAGACTTGCATCACTATGCAACGAATATAAACCTATAAATTTGTAATTTATCAGCTGTTTTGTTCAAATACTCTGGCAAATTGGCCAGTCACGACCTTTGCCAAAAGAAAAAAACAAGCAAAATGAGAAAAGAAAACACAATAAACAAAATTGTAACTTTCTGCATACGTATAGAGAAAGACTCCACAATTTGGCCGTATGTGACAACCTTGATTCATTCAGAAAACTAGCAGCTGTTTTGGTTTGGAACGGCCATAAATGTAACCAATATTCACGAATATTCATGAATATTGCACGACTTCTTTGCGCAGCGCTCAAAAGTATGCTATGAAATTTGTGCCAGGCAAGCAGGCAGGCAGGCGATGCATGCATTGATGTGTATGTGTGAGTGTACTAGTATGTGTGCATTTGTGTTTGTTGTAATTTCAGTTCAAGTGCCGCCAATTAGCCGACGCTGTTAACGAACCAAACAACCCCTTTGGCCCAACACTAACTTGGCCTTGAACTCGCCCCGGCAAAATTGAACACGAAACAGCGAATGAAAGTAAAAGTTGCACGTTGTTGTTGTTGTTGTTGTTTGTGACTGCCTGCCACATGCGCTGCACTGCATGAATAATGTGAATGGTGCACATGTGTGATTGTATGCGTGTGTGTGTGTGTGTTAGTGTTGTCCGCATGCTGCATGCCTCGGACGAAGGTCGGGACTGCGACGACGCCACTGCAGCGCTCCCATTAGCGCTGAATCGTGCTACCTGCCCCCAATGAACTTGTTCTGCTGTACTGCTGTTCTGCTGCTCTGACGTCATGGCCACGTCTAGCAACAGCCTTAAAGACTTTTGCACTCACCTGTGTGCCGCCACCTTAGCCAGCTTTGTCTTATGGCTGCTACTGCTGCTGCTGCTGCGGCGACTATTTTGCATTTATTTATTATTGGCCGCTGCGACAAAGTTGCCAAAGTTGCTGCCCCAAAGTTGTTGCCAGTTACCAGTAGCCAGTTGCGAACTGCCAGTTGGCGGCTGCCAGTTGGCGGCTGCCTTACACCAAACCGAATTTCGATGTCAATTTCATTTCTTGCGATATTTATAGTATGTCATAAATTACAGCAATTAAATTATATTAAATACCATGAAGTGTTTTTAAGTTATTTAACTCAAATCTTCGTTTTATGCTTTAGATGAAGTAAAAACATGTTAATGAAATTAATTTTTTTTTATCTCGTACAATTGTGATTGCCCTCTTTCTTTGCCCTAGTTCTTCTCTCTTTTATCACCTATTCCTTTTCTCTCTTTCTCTCTGTCCTTTCCTCTCCATCGTTGTCTCTGTATTTCTCCCTCTCACTCTCACTCTTTCTCTCTCTATCTCCGTCTCTCTCTCTCTATTTATCTGCCTATCTTTCAAAACTCACGAACATTTTTTAAAATACGAAAGCTGAGTTAAGAAAATCTAGATTCGATTCTCCAGCTCCATTTTTAAGCAATTTGAAAAAATTAAAGCTATGCACAAGATAATTTCTTATTAATTTTTTGAAAATATTTCAAAATTGTTACAGTGTATCCGGCAGTTGCCAGTGGCTTCCCGTGGCGATGACATCGTGTGGCATGACGACGTCAGCAGCGATTTAGCTGCTGCCCGCCTGACTGTCTGTCGTTCATCTTCTTTTATTGCCTTACGCTGACTTTCAGCTGTTTTGTCATTTGGCTGCTGTTGCCGCCGCCTCTGTTGCTGTTGCTGTTGCTGCTGTTGTCATTTATTGGCCGTCATCAACTTTTCGACTCGCATCACGCGACCAACTCTTAACTTGACTGCTGACTGTCTTTTACATAAACAGTTTCACACACTCATATATTCACCCTGTGTCATATTATTCAGTAAACTGCTGCTAAGCCAACAACATCAGCAGCTACATCAAGAGCAACAAGATTAGCAGCAACTTTTTAGTTACTTGTCATTTATGATGAGCTACTCTCTCTCTCTCTCTCTCTCTCTCTCCCTCTCTTTCTCTCTTCCCCGTCCCCTACTCTATTCTTTGGGGTTTCTCTGTCCCTCTTTCTAGCAATTACTCTCTCTATATCTCTCTTACTCTTTCTCTATGAAATTCTATTGTTGTTTTTAAGCCAAAGTTCTAAATGAGATTATTTTTACTTGCCAGCGAAAAAAACTAGCAGATACCCTGTAACTGCTCCAGCTACATAATCGATTTTGGATTTACGGAGGATATCACTCTTTAGAAATCGTATGTGCATACATGAGAATATCTGTATACCTACCCATCATTATCTTCTTTATGAAGTTCAATTGATTATTTTGAAGTTTGCATTTGCTTGAATGGCCAATAAATAATATATATTCTATTCATATTTGTACAATTGTGGGCAAATTGTATATACCCAGTTGGAAAGACTATAAGACGGGAAAAATTACAAAAAAAAAGTTTAAGAAAAGAGCCAACAAATTGAAGCCAAATGCCAACAAGCAAACAATAAGCGCACTGACTAAAGGGCGTGCAACAACAATGGCAACAACAACTACAGCAGCAGCAGCAGCAGCAATATAAGCAACAACAGCAACAGCTCTTGGGCTGTATAAATAATATTTTTGTTGAGGCGCCTTGTATGACAAAGTGTCCGCTTAAATGTGCGCGACACAGACACACATACACATCCACATACACATACACATACACATAGACACATAAACAAATAGCACATAGACCTATTGCGCACTCAAGTGGCTGCATTTATTGCTGCTGTTGCTGTTGTTGCTGTTGCTGCTGTTGCTGTTGCTGCTTTTGCTGCTGCTGTCGCAGTTCAAACGCCAAAAAGGGCAGCTGTCGTCGCTGCTGCAGCGCTGCGTTTTGTAATGCCTTTTTGTGTTGTTGTTGTTGTTGCTGTTGCTGCCACACTGTTGTTGTTGCTGCCTGCGGCCGACGCCTTTCGTCAATTGATGAGCGCCGGGGCCAAAGTTGAGCGGCGGCTGTGCAACTT